>NC_141041.1:35597500-35970000 GCF_052040795.2 Danio rerio
CCGCTGTTACTGTGGTTACTGTTGTTACTGTTAATTGAATATCCTCTGTTGACAAATAGTTGCCTTGTTAACACATTTGCAGTGAATTAAAACTTGTAAACATGCTGTTGAAATGGCTGAACATTTACATTAATGAGACTCTGACGGACTTCATGTAAATTCACTCAGAGTGTTAAAATACCTTTGAAGCTATAATGGGTTGGAGAGGCAGAGTATAACATTGTATTTTTGATTAATTCATTCATTTTGGTCTGACTGAAAAAAAAATTATGTTTTTAACTCTGTTTATATGTAGTAAAGATACTTGATCTCATTATGTTTTGCTTTACTAGAAAATGCGATACTAAAATGACATTCATTGTTGTGTATGTGTGTTTGTGTGCGCGTGCATGTGTGTTTAGTTGTGATTGAAGTCAAGGTGGTTCAATGTAAATGAATGTAAATGAATGTAAATTCATTAGCCTTTAGATTGTTTTTCAGTTGTTGTTGCTCACATGTACTTGACATTATGTAAGTTTGTGACCTGAACACTTGCACCTAGCTAAAAGAGAAACATTGTTTTTCTGTGAACAGTGAAGAGCACACTGTACTATAGTATAATGCATACATCTGTTTCACATGGAAGGCATAGTAGAATTTAGAGTCTTCTGCCATGTTAAAAGTCATTTTGTTTTTACAATTTTGTTTAGTTTTTATTATTTTATTTTTAGTTTATTATTTATTAATGTAGCTATATTTCATTTCTTATTTAATTTATATTTTTATTTTACTTTCAGATTGAACCATAATGCTTTTTTAGTTATTATTTTTATACAAGCTACTATTACTGATATAGCTGCAAAGGTTTAGGACTATGTTCTACAGCTAGACATAATCTGCGGACATTTTTTTGCTATTTCTGTTCAGAATTTTGTAAAAAATCTGTGGATTTATGCAGAGAGATTTTGGGAGTATCATAACTAAAAACTTAATATATGAAGTAAACAATAATATATTTTTAACTTTTATTGTTTTCAATGCAAATCAAATTAGATCAACTTATTTTGGAAACAAAGCAAGCCTCTCATATAATAGATCTACTAAAAGACAGAAAATATGACTTTACAAACTGTATTGTAAATAAATCATAAACATTTTTATATTATTCAAAATCATTACTGAAAATAATTAAAAACTCAAAAAATTAAGATGTACACATTTACACAAGTTAATAACTAGACTCAATGGTAGGCTAACAATCTGTATTTCTGCGCTAGCAGATCCTGTATTGGCATAATTATGCCCCAGCACAAAATAATACACAATAAAGTAAATAAAAAGGTAGAATATTTAAATATTTAAAAAATATAGTTTCAGGTTTGTTGATAGCTAATCCAAAATTATTTAAACACTTATTAAGTAACAGCAAAACAAAAGTCTGTGTAAGCTACAGTAGCAGAGCTGACGCACAGATTTAGTTTATATGACACTGAAAGCCAGTGCTTTAACTTTTGTCATCTATCTAGAATAGCTGTGTTCTTCCTGTACAGATTGCAAAATCCATTCAGAGTTTTGAAAATGGAGTTAGTAGATTTCCACATTTTAAAGCACTTATATGAAATAAAAATAAAAAATAAAACCAACACCACAGCATGTGGTAAGATAATAAATAATGTTATTTCCAGTGAACTCTTTTTGCTTATTTCTCACATACCTGCATCAAATGCCACAGGCTAGAGGTCATTCACAAAACTGGCCTTAGCTGTGATCTGTCATGGGCAGGAGCGTCTTGTCATCCAACTCTAATATGTCTTAAGAGTGACATTCTTCTGAAACTGCAATTTTATGTTATTAAAGAGATTATTAAGGATTTTTCAGTGCAAAACATGGCGGTAAAGCTTCTGAACTTTATGGTAAGTATATATTTATATATGTTTTTGAACCATAGCCCACTATAGGAAAGTGTATTAAAGTATACTGTAACCTTTTCACAAAATGGTCTATATAATAGGGGGGAAATGTTCTTCACACTATAAAAATGGATTTTAATGGATTTTTACTGAATATTGTTTGTGAGAAAAAAAAACACTGTGGAATCACTACAAAATATAAACTTATTCAGATCATTTGAAGAGTTCAGATGGAAAAACAGCTGAATGCCGTCAGAAATGTTCTTCTAAAATGAGCATTTTTATCAGGCTCCAGTTTATTGGTTCAGTAATTTCACTTTTATGGCGAAGAACAAGTTCTTTTCATGGTCTTCAAAGTGAAATAACTCAAAACAAACAAAGGAGGCTTAGGATAATGTGTAGTTTTGATGTAAATTTCAGACAGCACTTTTTATTTTTCAAAGCTTTTTCCTGACAGCATTTGTTTGTCTAAAACTAAGAATCTCCAAAGCTTTCTAGTGATTAAACACATGCTTTTGTGATGAACAAAGATTATTTTTGTGGTGGACATCTGAGTTTAATCCCATCAGTTTTATCCTATGAACCTGAAACTGCTAGCATTTGTATGTGGCATCCTCAAATATGGCCCAGGAGATCCACTTTACTGCAGTTTAGCTCTTACCCTCATCAACCTCACGCTAGATTCACATGGGGTGTTGGCATCAGTGCTGGCATGATCGTCATGGCAACCACCAATTACATTGGAGTAACACAACTCAAAAAAGGATGGCTTTTGACAGCTAGTCAATAATAAACAGAGTACATGGACATGTCTTGCATTTAAGCAATGCAAGTGTCCATTGTTGCTACACAATATGTTGCCTTTCTGTTGCAAATTACCATGAAGTGTAAAAACAATTTACAAAATGACCTTTGGATTAATCTCCACTGCAAACAAACTGATATTAATTCGGACAGCACATAGTTAAATCACCTCACAACCTCAGTGTTTGTCAAAAACACAGTAGGCCAGGGATATTCACGCAAGGAGGGAGAAAAAAAAACACACCAACATTCTGGATTCAGACTGCCATGAAGTCACCAACTACCCCCTGTGAATTGTGAAAATTCCATATGTAACCCTAAAACAATCGCTGTCCAAACAGGACTTAAGAGTGTAAATTCTAGCATCAGTGTGCAGAATTATAAAGCATGATGTTTAGAGTTTCTTCACAACGCTGTTAAGTGCAACAAGAGGCTTCAGGTCATAATGGAGCATTTCTGTCAGCGAGGACTGCAGTGAAATAAACAGAGAGAAAGCAGAAGGGATGGAGGACATAAGAAAGGTGAAAAGAACAATAACTGAGCGAGAGATAAGGCTGATTAGAGGATAGGGTGATAAGATGAGGAATAGTTTGTGTGTGTGGGACAATGACTAGAGAGTCTGACAGCTTGAAAGAGTCAGCTTTTTCTTTTGACCCTTCTTCATGAGAGCGATAACACACATGCCGTCAGGATGCAGGGAAACACTGAGCTGCCATTGATTTTGCCTGGATGAGATTGAGGGAGGGATAGAAGAACTAGAGGGCGGAGGTGAGGTGTTACGGTTGATTCTGCGAATGTCAGCGTTTTTCTGCAAGATTTGATGTGCGTGAGTGTGTGTATAACTGCACTTGTTTTCCCTTAGGGCATCTCGCCTGTAATTTCCACCAGCACATCACAAAACTAACTTTCGCTGATCATTATCATATTTCTTAAACACGACTTGACATTTCTGAATATTGCATATCGAGTGATCTCCATTGGAGCTAATCAGTCTCTACAAAGTCCTGGAAGTGCTGAAGCACTGATTATAGTACATATGGGGTGCGGAGAGAAGCAGGCGTCTCGCCAAAATCCCCTCTGGCGCTCACAAAAACAAGAACGTGTTGAGGATATTTGGCATCTGTCACCAACTTTAAACTGGCTTTGGTTTTATTATTATATTTTTCCCTGAGACAATTTTTTTTTGTCCTTTCACACCTTGTTTTGCAATATCAAGAAATGCCTGACATTGTGTTATGTTGCGTTTGACATTCTGTTTTTGCTCATTTCCCGCCCGCGTCTGCTTGTGATATATTCATATCTACGGCGAGTTTAGTATTCCTGTAGCGGTTTGGATTAAACCTGGTCCAAGTAAACCTGTCTGGGCACGCAGCCCAAACAAAGCACAGACTGTAGTCAAAGTGTCATTGGCTGTAATGAGTGTATTTGTATGCTAAAGTCTCCTCTGTCAGGGAGAGTTATGGTTGCATGGGTGTCGCAGGCTCTCGGCTGTCAGGATGTGTCATCTGTATATACATGAAGTGGTCGGAAGGTGTAATGTGGTGTCATGTTTTATTTTTTAATTCTCTCTTTCTCTTTCCTTTGCAGCTCTTAATCTGCTCGGCTTGAATTGGCGGCTGAAACCCACTGAAGGGCATCTAGTGAACACTGGCCTCAGCATGAGTATTCCTGGCATCGGCGACGTGGCAACAGTGCCCTCCGGAGGCAGAGGTAAAAGCCAAACACATGCCAGAACCCTGAAACACATCGACGTGAAATCCAAATCACCTGATGACATGACATGCAAACCCTCTGATAACATGGAATCCAAAATGCCCAGCTGTCTATAGTTTTATTATGCACAGTTTGAATGCATGCTATCGTAATGGGGGAAAGCTTTATCAAGTATTAAAATGATTAATATGGTAACTATGCAATGACTTATTAATGATAATGTAATAAATTAAAAGCTGTTTTCACATTTCAAGTCTTAGGCTAGATTTTTAAAAGACGAAATTTGCTAAGGAGTCCTTTTTTAATAGGGATCCACCACTATGGATTCTTTGGCTGATATCGATAAACAGATTTGGAGGCTGATAAGCGATATATTAGTCGATAAATTAAAATATTTTAAAATAGTATATTTTTATACAGTGAACAACTGATTTCATTTTAAAAACTTGATAAATGTTTGAACTGATCTTATGAACTAAATGACCAACTCAAAGCAAAAAAAGCAATCATTTTAAAACTGCAAGGTGATTATATAGACCAGGGGCCTCATGTATCAACGCTGTGTATGCACAAAAATTTTGAGTACCCCATGTTTCAAGCTTACATTTGAATTTACTAACAATGAAATTAACTTGAGAATGTGTGTTGGTTCACGCCCACTTCATGTCTGGCCTACGGGCATTTTTATGTGTGCTTGTTTTATTTCTATTGGCAACTCCTAGAGGCAATTATGTTAAATTGCACACTACAAAGTATCTTTCAGCCGTGCATTGCCAGCCGTATGGAGGTATGGGTCAGGATCATCCGCATGTCTAGCAGATATATAAGGTTTCCATACTATGCTGTTAAAAGTTAGTTTGGCGTTTGACATTCATTAGACGTTCGATTTCAAACCAATAAAATTTTTGCTCCTGTTATAGTTTGAGCCAAAAATAGGTCAGATAGGCATACATATGTGCCCTTTACATTACGCAAGGCTTACTTTCTCAATAAAAAAAATAACCATGCGAATAAATTAAACAATTCAACCAATTCAATTATAAATTATACAATAAAACCAGTACAAAAATGTTCAGAAAAACATCCTGCTTACTGCACAAGACTTTAGCACTTTATTTTTTTAATAATATTTTTAAAATATATTTTAATGTAAAAAAATATTAAAATCAATTAAACTCTGACACCATTTGAGATAAAACCTTCAAATCATTTCTAAAATTGTGTGTCATCCACAATTAAAGCAACTCTCTCCTCAAAGGGTGTTAGTTTAGCATCCCCTGTTCCCCCGCCTGTTCGGTGTGCACTTTGACAGAGGTTCTCCTCTTAAGCTGCACCTGTACATCAGACCATTTCTTTTTTTAATTGGTTCACAGTGCGATGTTCAGATCCCACTGCGTTAACAGCGTCAGCGAAACTCTCCCTCTCTATTTTTTTTCTTTTGTTGTTAATTCCGGAGGACAAACTTGCAAATAGCAAAGTTTTTCTCCAGTCTACCTCCGATAGGAGCACCTCCAATTAATTGTCTGTGAAGTTTCTCCTCTTGCTTGCTTTTGCCATTGCTTCTTCGTTTGGTTTTGCGAAAGCGGAGTCATTACCATATTTTTAGGGGGAGGAGGCAGGGAGAGGTTTTGCACTCGTTCATGTGCGCCCAGTTTCACGTTAATTCAGATGTACAAAGAGAATATGCGTGGGATTCCACGTATGCAGTGTTTCGAGCTTATACCGAGGCTAATACCCACACACACTAGATTAAAGGTGCAGTAGGTGATCTGCCAAAATGCTAACCGCTTAGCATATTATCTTAGGACGGCAGGGAGGGACTGTGATTCAAAGTCACACCCCCTGAAATCGTGAGCGTGCGCACCGCGTCACAACAGCAAACAGACAACCCACTAGTTCATGTCATTCGCCAGTTAGTTAGTGCCAGTGTCGTGCAGGAAATACATTTATTACTTAGCCACACTTACATGCTATTTCAGAGCGAATATTCAGAGTAGCATGGTAAACAGTATAGGAAGGCTGTCATTGTTCAAAAATGACCCAATGTGAATATAAAAGCAAGTTCAGCTCAATAAAGCAGGTTATGCGGACTAGCGCTATTTACTGATGTTTTGTTGTTAAACTAAATATAAATATATCTATTAATCATTATCAATGCTGTAAAAGGACCTTATGAAACTGAAAATAATCACATCAATCTTTCACCCGGAGATTTCAGTGGCTGAACAACACGTCTGTGCATATAAGTCATTCATAACAGAACTGATAAGATTAGCCTGACTAAAATAGTTTTAAAACAGAACATTACTTGTCTAACAGTAATACTTTAGCCATGGTGTCGTCCTTCCTCCAGCATGCTACAGGAACTCCAATATTGATTTGGGTTTTAAAAAGTTTCAGTTCAGCATTTGATTTCTCCCGGTCTGTTTTGTGACCGCGTGACGCTTATGCAGACGGGCATACGCGAATGGCGTATCTGCGTGAACAGATGCGCAGAAGTCCGAATCTACATTTGCTGACAGACAGTCTGACATGCTTATCGGAGTTATGGGAGATGTTGGTCCGACTCTTTTTAATTGGATGAACATTTTTTAGTTTTATGCCTTTCCCAGACAATAAAAATACATATAAACACATTTAGATCATTTACTGTAATCATTACTATTGGACTGTGAAGAGACTTTCAACCAGCACAACAAAAAAGGTTTCTGAAGACAATCACCTACTGCACCTTTAACTATAGCAGCAGGCCATACACATATTGCATCTTTTTTGCGCGCAAGTTTGTTATTTCCAATATTAGAATATATGCCAATATGCATACGCAAGCGGAGCGATGTACTCACACCTTTCAGACACACCAAGTAGAAAACATTTTATGCCGCTGAGGTTTAAATATGAAAAAGCGCTTCAAGCGTTTAAAGCTATTGATTCTCAAAAAAAAAAGCCAACTAAGAATCATTTGTATGAATGGTTAAAGTTCATTTTCACAACAATACCTCAGTATAGCCAAGCCAACCTAGCTCCAATGCATGCAAAGGACGGGTTTGGAAAAAATGAATCATCAAACAAATCAAATTGGAGTCATTGAGATACTTGAGTAAAAATAAATGCATATTATAAGAGAATTAAAGTGTTTTTTGATGATGTGTGCATGTCAGTCTTTTTTTGGAGACCCCTAAACCAAAATATGACCTTGTATAATGCATAATGTGGGCTCTTTAATGCCAATAAAGAACATTTATTTTTAAGAATGCATGTTCACACTTGCATTTACATATTATATCCAGACAGCTTTCTGAAAGTCTGGACAGCCAAAAGTAAAAAAAAAAAAGAAAAGAAAAATCATGACAAACCAAGACATACATTTCAAAACTGGTGAAGGAAATGCTGGAAGTATTCACACACACAAAGCATAACTGGTCGTGACCACAGCAGAGCCATCACAATGCTGTATGTACCAGTCATGATGCAGAACTCATCTGTCGCCTCAACAATGGAGAAGTTCTGCACTCAATTTGGCAGGATGGTAATTTGGAGAGCGAGATGACGCATTTTTGTTTTTCCTCTGTCCAAAATGTTTCGAAAGCCTTGTCACATATGTGGACATGCATTGTAACGCATGTTGCCTATTGTTGGTTATTTCTGGACACACAAAAAGAGAAAAATTAAATTAACTTTTTGTTTATTAAATACAATAACTATATACTAATAAACATACAAACAGTTTAATACAGCAAAGCTTATTTTCCAAATCAGGTCTTAGTCAACATATATTCATGTTGGCTTCAATTCAAGATTTCTTTTAATGATCAAAGTACAATTTTGGTTTTATAAGAAGCAGTGTTGGGGATAACAAGTTATAAGTAAAGCTTTTTATGTAATAATATTACCTTTAAAAAGTAACAAGTAATATAACACATTACTTTTATGAGTAAGTAATACTATTTGAGTTACTTTAAAAAAAATGAAACTCAGTTACTTTTTTAGCATGCGTAATTGGCCAAAATATAGTGTGGAATAAAGATTACCTTAGTCAGGTTGAATCACACACTCAATGAATCAAGCACTCATCATCATCATCAGGTGTATTTTTTACAGCAGATGAGTGAGTGTACTGTTCTAGTAACTGAATAGCTCAGAATATTGGTTTATTTTGAGTCAGAGGCGGTATCCGATATGTTAGTACTTACTGAAGATGCAAACTGTTTCACGACAACTCCATTCTATTTAATGAACTGGTTCAACTGGATCACCTAGATTTTTACAGTTTTTAAGTTTTAAAATAAACGATTCATTCGCGAATCGCCCATCATCACTACAGATAGTCAGAAACAGAAACAATGGCAGGCCGGAGACGTATGTTTTTTTAATGGATTCTTGTTTTTTTTTTTTTACTCATCAAAGAAAACTAGTGGATTATTGTTAAATGTAGATCATAAGTAAAACTCTTGACAACTGCAAGAAACAAAAATCTGAACACGAAGCACTACACCCGCACCACACCTCCCGTTAAACAACAAATGATTGACATTACTGCTCCTTCTACAGGTAAAACAGTTAATTCATCTAAACTAAAAAAAAATGTATATTGCTTTCATTGTTGAGAAGATGCAGCCACTGCCTAACGTTACTGTAGAAGCAACTAGGTTTTGTAATATAGTAAGATTTTTTCTCTTTTGGGAAACTATATCCACATTTGTTAAGACCACGTGAAGCAACTTATTTATTGTAAAAAAAAAATGCTCAAAGATTGAGTTTGATTTGGGTTTTTATTTATCGACTTACTGTTCATGTTGTTATTAAACATTTTAAAAGTTTTAAATCTGTTTTTCCCTTAATATAAACTATTTCATCGCACTACTCTTAGGCTTTATTGCAATTTTTATCTCAGTGGACAGCAAATTTACTTAGCTAATAACACAAAACATTCAAAAGTAGCAAATACATTTCTTTATGTGCTGTCATTAATCTGTAAATTTAAATTATAATGTTATCCTACATTTTTTAAAGGAAAATGAAGGTGTAGATTATATAGGTGGTTGTTAAATGCAGTGCTTCTCTATAAAAAAAGGTGAAAAAAACACCTGCAAGTTTGCTCAATATTGTACTGCATTACTTACAAAAGATACTTTTTTTCCAACACTGATAATAAGTATTTTAAAAATAAAGAGTAAAAGTGTAATTAAAATGTGCTTTTATTTTCCTCCTAGACGTTTTGCTGTGTAATGATAATAAATATGTAATTACTTTAGAATAACATGTAATGACGATGTTATATATGTAATTATAATTACATGTTATATGTAATTATGTTAAACATATTTTAAATATAATTGTTAAATATACATAATTATTATCTTTATAATAATTATGTAACACAAAAATCCACGGTAGCTAGTTCACTCAACATTTTTTTCTTAGCTGAATATTTTGGCTTAACTCTGAGGCATGTGACATTTGGATAGTTAAATATGCTGAGGTTGCCGTTTTGTATTGTCTGCAATCATTCCAACTCTTCGTAAAGCTTCTGCTGCAGTTTTACGCGAGATTGGTAATACTAATACACTTGAAATGATGGCTGGAGATTTAGACATTCTAGCCTTGTTATAACACATGTTACTCTATGTCAGCCTGAGGCTTTCCAGGAATCATCTGGGCCCAACCAGCAATTCTCCTTTCCTGTATACTGAGGGAGTACATCAGTGTAAAACTCTTGTGTGCCTTTTTTTTTTTTTCCTGGTGACCTTTGATAAACGGGGTTATTTAGATTAGACGTTTTGGATCTCAATGGACTTTAGTTAATGGTTCAAAGCTCTGGCTAACTCTCAGTGCCTCCGACACAAAGACTCTTCCCGTCTGTTGTGCGTTCACCTCAAATGATTTATCATTATCAGTGTCAACACGTTCAGATGATAACGACTGCCGCCGACCTTTAGAGAGTGCTGGTATTGACGTTCCTCACTGACAGTGCAGGTTCTCCCTTCAAAAACCAGGCTTCTTCATGGAGGAAAACACATAGGTGCTAATCTAGGTTTAACTGGGAAGCTTGTGTGTGTTTACAGTATAGGTGTGTGAATGCCAAATCCTATTTGATTGGAAGAGTAAAAGGCAACAAAATGAATTGCCGCAATGGGAAATCATCAATTGATAAAGGCTTTTTACACTTTTATATATTTATTATTATTATTATTTTTTGCATGTTATTACATTTTTTTTTTCTTTTTTTACTATAGTTTATGATTTTTAAGTATATTTAGTTTGAGGTTTGCATTTCTTTTTTGATATAATAGACTTACTCTGTATTTCAACTGGTAATCTTATTAATAAACCAGTTATATCATATCATTGTATAGTTGTGTTAAATGTGACAAAACACCAAACAAACAACATAAAGTGCACACTATTTAAAGAAATAAAGGTGCAGGAGCTGTCACTGGGGCAGTACCTTTTCATAAGATACATATTTTTATCCCAAGAGTTCATAGCGGTACCTCAAAGGTGCATTTTAGTGCCCAAATGTACCTAAAATGTACCTTTGAGGTAACATTACGGACCCTTCAGGTACAAATATGTATCATTTGAAAAGGTACTGCCCCAGTGACACCTCCTGTACCTTTGTTTCTTAGAGTGTAGCTTCCGAAAGATATATTTATTTTGATTCAACATATTTATAATTTATTGAGCACAATATTTGTTTAAATTGTTTTGTTATGGTTTATTTATTTAATTATTTTGTTGCATCTGATTTTTAATTTAGGGTGCTTTCACAGTTAATGCCTGGGTAAAACCCAAGTTCGATTGTGCCCCCTACTGGTTGCTGTACAAACAGTCTTTTTTCCTTCTTAACCTCGGTACGCTTGCGTCATCAAGCTGCTGTTTTGTGTACTACTGTTTCTAGGTGACAGCCATGAAAGCAAAGCCCCAAAATGGGGACATGCGCATGTCACGGTCAATCTGCTTATACTGAATCTTTTGGTTTTGTTACCAAAACCAAAAAAACAGAGCCATTTGCGTCTATCTGCTGCAAAAAACAGAACATCACCCGTTGTCTGCAGAAGTTGTTTTTGGTAAAGACAAGCAGACCCTCTCACACAGTGAGACCGGTAAATATCTGGAAAATTTCCAGAACGACGGTAAATTCACAAAAAAGGTTTTTACACAGGCACAGACGTTCTGGAATTTTTCCAGAAAAGACCAATCACACATCCATTCCAAAATACTGGTAAATTCTGACATCATTAAACAGAAATGACCTAAAAGGCAGCAGTTGTATTTGTACACATAGAAGGGGTGTGGCGTTTGTGTTTTGTGTAGAAGGTGTCTGGCGTTTGTGTTTTGTGTAGAAGGTGTCTGGCGTTTGTGTTTTGTGTAGAAGGGGTCTGGCAATTTCACTTTTATTTAAAGCTTTGCCATTTATGCAGCTGCTTTGTGAGACATCTAAAGGCAGAAATGTGAGCCAACAGCTAAGTGTTTACACACTTGACTGCATTACAAATTATGTAGATGGATAAGTATTGTGTAAACACTTTACAACAAGGTTCATTAGTTAATGAATTTACTAACATGAACTAATCATGAACAACAACTGTACAGCATTTATTAATTATAATTGAACATTTACTAGTGCATTATTAACATTCAAGTCAATGCTTGTTAACATTAGTTAATGCACCATGAGTTAACTTGAACTAACAATGAACTACTGTATTTTCATTAACTAAAGTTAACTAGCATGAAAAAATACAGTAGTAAATGTATTGTTTATTGTTTGTTCATCTTAGTAAATGCATTAATTAACATTAAGTAATGAACCTTATTGTAAAGTCTGACCAGTATTGTAAACAACTTATATGAAAACATATTTTAGGAACACTTTCACATGCCAAGATGTTCATAATATGTGTGTGTGCTGGCGCTCACTGGCTGCTTCACATGTACACGTGTCAAGCAACTGAAGCAGAGCTTGAAGATAAACAAACAGCGGTTTATCGTAAACATTTTATTGATATTTTTTTACACAATTTGCATTAAGAAGGAACATAGAATTGTTATCTGACTAACATCTAGTAGCTAAATGTCTGAAAAAATATTTAAAGGCTTTTATTTTCATAGACTATGCGGACGTGAAGGCGTTTGTGTTCTGATTGGCTAAAGTAGACATCTCATATCAGTGTGTTCTGGACGTGAACGCGCTCTTTCCAGCAATCTTGCTTCTGTGTTCACACAGCAAATTACCAGTAATGTTACAACTTCTCCAGGAAAATTGACAGAATGAATTTACCAGTATTTTTAAAAACGCTTGTCACCAAGGAAGGTGATACACAGACATACACACACAAATAAACGTTATAAAAATGTTGTTTGACAGTTGTCGGTTCACTTCCGTTATTTGGTCCGATTGCATTCATATCAGAAGTGAACTGTGCCAGAGTTTGCACAAACATTACCCCAGACCATTTCCTTTTAAGCTAACTTGGGTACGGTTCACGGACACAATCACACTAGCTTAACATACCATACTTTGACGTCTATTGAACCCAGGTGCAGACCAAAAGTGCTAGTATGAAAGCACCCTTAGACACATTTTTAATCTATTTACGCTCCATGAACTGGTTGATTTAGATTTTTTGATTCCCAAAATCACCAAATTCACGCAGGAACAACAACAAAAAATATTTTGTTTAATGAAAAAATAAGACATTAAAGCTGTCAATAAAGCTAGTTGGTGATAAATGTGTGATTGATTTATTGAATTGATTCATTCAAATGGATGAGTCACTCAGAAGTAAATGGATGTCTTTATAAATGGACAACTGCTTCATTAATTAACAGCAGTTCTGCAATTCATTGGCAGACAATAATGTGCAAAATATCACACAATGCTGACTTTACTAAGCTTAAACTCAGAATTCCATTTGAATGTGTGCTATGTAGGACTAAAACAGCTCTCATGTGATATTGAGCTTATTCTGATATTGCTTAACTATTATATCATACAAAATATTATACAAAAAATTAGATAAATCGACACAATGGATGAATAAAAAAAGTGTACAATGACTTCAATCGAGCTAAAATGTCATGGTTTTAATTTTAAAATGTTGTGACGCATGCATACATGAAGTAACCTAATATAATTTTCCAGTAATGTCGTCACAGGCACTATTTCTCCAATGCACTTGAGTTGATAATGGAAGGACTTCTGTTTGATTCTGGATAATCATAATGTGGGTTGAAGGACTTGATATGCAAAGGTTTTAGAGTGCATTTGAGCTCTCTCGCTCTTTCTAGCTCTCGCTCTGTATTTCTGAAGTGTTTTCTTCTTTCATTTTGATGGAGAGCTTTCTTGAGAAGGGCTAGCTGTCCTAGAGACACACATGCACACAGACTCGTGTGTTTTAGTGAGCTGCCAGTGGGAAAGAAGAAGCATGATACTGGATTCGCCTTGTCCTCCAGTTTGACTGCTGTTATTATGCGGGTCTACAGGGCCCTTTCATATGGCTCATGTTTGGATTTCTGTGAAGCTCTCAACAAAAGCAGGAGACTTTTGACCTTCACGTGAAAAGTAGCTGAGACTATATCTCAGAAGGGCAAGTTTATTCATGTATATAACATGAGAGCCAATGCTCAGAAAAATGCTGAATGCAAGCAAAATTGTTTGTGACCTATATAAAAAATATATACTTGAAATGGTGTTTATAAGACTGCCGTGACATCTTTATAATCATGACATAACATGAGATTGAATGCATGCTTATGACAACCTGTCATTAAGTTTCATTCACTCAGTAATTTCATTTTAAATGCAAATATAACGTTGTTTGAGATGTCTTTGTCATGACAACTTGACATAAACAAATAACATAGCCTGCCTGTCTCTTTGTTATGAAAACTTGACGTTACTAAAACCAGTGTTGGGCAATAACACATCACTAGTAATACGTTATTGTAACTGGATTGCTTTTGACAGTAACTAATCCTATAATGCATTACAGTGCATACCGCTTTACTTTTTCCAAAATTTTTTTTGTTACAGCCTTATTCCAAAATTTATTACATTTATTTATTTCCTCAAAATTCTACACACGATACCCCATAATGACAATGTGAAAAAAATAGTTTTTGAAATTGTTGCTAATTTATTAAAAATAAAACCCCTGAAAAATCACATAGATAAGATAAGATATATCCCTAGTTAATAGGGGTGTCACGATTTCGATTTTTAATCGAAATCGATCGAAATTTATGCTCAATTTCGATTATCGAATCAAAAAATAGAATCTTCGATGCTGCCACGCCCCCAAGTCATGTCAGCTTGGCTTGCCAAGCGGGAAAAAAACAGGCTTGTTGAAGTGCTTGTTAAACTGCAGACGCAGGAGACCCGTCGACAGAGCTTAAACCCTCTCCTCTTTCAATGAAGTCGCCGGTGTGCAAGCATTTTGGATTTCCAGTGAGTTATGTTGACAACGTTCGTGTTGTCGACAAAAAAAAACACAGTTTTGCAAGCTCTGCTATGTACGTATTACGTACGGTTCGTCCGATAGACAACACTGGCATAGCGATCCTCCGCCCGCCCCTGTTGCAAATCCGCTCGCGAAAAGTACACACTCAGGCCCTATTTACACTGTCTTTGTTTTTAAATGGCATTTTAGAACGACAACGATTTGACATCCACAGTGGCGTGTAGCATTTCTGAGCAGCCCTCCTTCCTCACTACCTCTGAAAATGCACATCACGTGACCACACAGACACAGACGCACACACAGCCATATGAGCTTGAGACAGCAGGTCCAGACAGTCAGAGGACTGCTTCAATCTTTCACTCACTTGTACTTAGTCATTTTAGCGAACACCTCAGATACTGTTGGCTGGTTCCTGTTGGTTGTGCGTCTTTTTTACCGACGCCATTATAACGACACAGATCACTGCCTATTCACGAGTCCCGCAGAAAAAAGCGATTGACAGGTGATAATTATGTGTGTACCTTGCCTTTATTCATTTACTGTATGATTTGTTTATGGGTAAAACAAAGACCATACAGGTCAGGTAGTTTAAACGGTAGGCTACAAATAATTAATTGGTCATTACTTAATTATTCATAATCGAAAATCAAATCGAATCGTGCCTTTAGAATCAAAAATGTAATCGAATCGAGGATTTGAAGGATCTTGACACCCTTAGTAGTAAAGTATTCACAGCCTTTGCTCAATACTTTGTTGATTCACCATTGGCAGCAGTTACAACCTCAAGTCTCTTTGAATATGATGCCACAAGCTTGGCACACCTGTCTTTGGGAATTTTTGCCCATTCCTCTTTGCAGTACTGCTCAAGCTTTATCAGATTGGATGGGAAGCCATTTTCAGATCTCTCCAGAGATGTTCAATATGATTTAGGTCTGGGCTCTGGCTGGGCCACTCAAGCACATTCACAGAGCCACTCCATTGATATTTTAGCGGTGTGCTTTGGGTCATTGTCCTGCTAAAAGATGAACCGTCGCCTCAGTCTGAGATCAAGAGCACTCTGAAGCAGGTTTTTATTCAGGATGGCTCTGTACATTGCTTCGTTAATCTTTTCCTCTATCCTGACTAGTCTTCCTGACTCAGTTCCTGTTGCTGAAAAACATCCCCACAGCATGATGCTGCCACCACCATGCTTCAATGTAGGGATGGTATTAGCCTGGTGATGAGCTGTGCCTGGTTTTCTCTAAATGTAACGCCTGACATTCGCTCCAAGAAGTTAAATTTTTGTCTCATCAGACCAGAGAATTTAGTTTCTTATGGTCTGAGAGTCATTTAGATGCTTTTTGGCAAATTCCAGGCAGGGAGTGGCTTCTGTCTGGCCTCTCTACCGTACAGGCCTGATTGGTGGATTGTTGCACAGATGGTTGTCCTTCTGTTCTTCTGTCCTTCCCTTGTTCTTCCGACCAGCTTTAGGAAGAGTCCTGTTGGTTCCAAACATCTTTCACTTACAGATGATGAATTTACCACAGGCGAACTTTAAATTAGTTGCTGAAACATCTCAAGAATGTTCAGGGGAAACAGAGGGTACCTGAGCTCAATTAAGAGCTTCACGGCAAAGGCTGTGAATACTTATGTACATGTGGTTTTTCAGAGTTTTTATTTTTAATAAATTTGCAACAATTTCAAAAAATCTTTTTTCACATTGTTATCATGGGGTATTGTGTGAAGAATTTTGAGGAAATAAATGAATTTAATCCATTTTGGAATAAAGCTGTAACTTTAAAAAAACGTGAAAAAAATGAAGCGCTATGAATACTTTCCGGATGCACTGTCCTTTTTAAATATCGTTACAATAAGGTTCCTTTTGTATTACTTGTAAGTTTATTTATTTTGGCTGCAGTTTGGCTGGATTGTTGTATTTAACCTCTAAACGCATGTTTAAGGGTTAAATACAAGAACCCAAACAAAAAATCTGTTTAAGGGTTAAATACAAAAACTTTTACAATGCTGAAGCAACTTAAGATTTTGTTTTTTGTTTCTAAATATATTATTCAGCTGGTTTATCACCTTGTGATATTTTTTTGTGTGTGTGTGTGTGCTGCTGGTCTGACTTGTATAACATATTGTTTAAAAAAAGATTTTTTGTTTAAGTCTGCCTTGTGTTTCAGTTGTGAGAATGCAGATGAATTAAAACTGTGAAGCTGATCAACAATGTATTTTCCATGCAGCACTAAAGTGATGCTATATGGGCATTAACGGGAGATATTTAGAACTCAAATGACTTTTAACAATAATGCATTACTTTTATGTGTAAGTAATCAATAAAGTAATTGAGCTACTTTTTGAAAGAAGTAACTAGTGGTAACTATAACTAGTTACTATTTTTCTGTAACTACCACAACACTAAAACCGCAAACTGTGCCAATGTCTTTGTCATGACAATTTGACATTATCAAGTCAACATAACTTGTCATAAATCTGTAACAAACATAATTGTCTCAAGACCTTTATAAAGTCTTGATTTTATTTCTGATTCCTTTTTCAGTGAAACAAAGTAATATTTTGATAAATAAAAATAGATCAAATAATTGTAAAATAATTTTATAACAGCATGATTAATATGTAATTACAGTTTCAATTCGCATCACTGTAGTTTAGATCAAGAAAAGTATTAATGACATTGATATAAAATTCATGACACAATAATAATAACATCACGAAAGTTATGTTTATGACAGATTTATGACAAGTTTTATTGTCTTTGTCATGTCAAGTTTTCATGACAAAGACATCTCAAACAATGTCACCTTTGCATTTAAAATGACATAACAGAGTGAGTGACACTTAATGACAGTTGTCAATAGCATCCATCGAGACTCATTTATGTTCATGGCATGTGTTGTCTAATGATTATAAAAGTTTTTTGAACTCCCCTTCAAATAAATAGTTACCAAAAATATATTTCTAAACCCTTGAGAAATCATTGATTCTGACTGAGAGCCCACATTTTCTACATTATACAACATTCACAGGCCATTTGACTTCTGTAATGACACACTTTAGAGTAAAAGAGTTTTTTTTTTTTTTCTGTGGTAAAATATAGGGCAGGATTTCATCCAGTGGGAACCAATTGTATTGTGAAAATTGAGAATTACATAATAGAATTTAGAGTTTTGTATGCATTTGCAGGGATAATTATGGAGCTCTATATGATTTATATAACCCTTTTTATCAGGGCTGTTCAAATCTGTTTCTGGATGGAAGTGTCTTACGGAGTTTAGCTCCAACCCCAATTAAACAAACCTCCTCAGACTTACTAGTACTTTCCAGACAAGTGTGTTGGAGCTAGTGGAGCTAAACCCAGGAGCAGAACTGGAAAGCCTTGCTTTTGATGGATGGTGTTCATTACAGAAAGAAGCTGTTTTTGAACATCGAGGTGTGATGCTATATGCAAACCATGGGTGATAACTTTTGACCCACAATCATAATTCTGTAGGGCTTTCCTTATTGAGTGGCTTGTATGACGTAACTTATCTAGCAGAATTTGGTGTTATTTGTTTATTTATTTGAACAGAGCAAGATCTAAGGAACACTTTTATTCATGAATTATTCAGACTGTTTGTTCCTCAGGCGTCTCTTTTGGCATTTCCATTCAACACTACTGTATTTTTACAATTTGCATAACATTTAAATTTATGCATTTCGCAGATGCTTTTATCCAAATAGGAACAAAAGCAATTCATCAAAGAGCCAAAGATGGCAAGTTTTGTACAAAACTAAGAAGCAAGCTAGAAATGACATGCAGAGAAGAAATATTGCAAATGAAATATTTAACCGACTGTTTAAAAAATTCACAGTTATATTTAATTTATGATTGAACAATTATGCAATTATACATATGTATGTCTAACTAAGCTCTTTTGTATTTATGGAACCATAAAGAACAGGGAAGAAATAGTGCAAAGGAAGAATAAAATCACTATGTGTGTGTGGTGTGTGTGTGTGTGTGTGTGTGTGTGTGTGTGTGTGTGTGTGTGTGTGTGTGTGTGTGTGTGTGTGTGTGTGTGTGTGTGTGTGTGTGTGTGTGCGTGTGTGTATTTGTGCCATACTAAAAGTATTTAGCAAATAATTTTATACACAAAAGTGCACTAAATCTGACAATAGTCGTTTGTAAAAATAATAATAACAATAATAAAAATAAAAAATTAAAAACTTCACTCCCTGATAATAGTCTTGTTGTCGATCCCAGTTGTAAGAGCAGCAAATAAAAACTTGACTTATCCTTGATCATTTGGAAAAGTGGCAAAGGGTAGATTTTCAGATAACTCATCTGTTGAACTGCATCCCAATCATCACAAATACTGCAGAAGACCTATTGGAAGCCGCATGGACCTAAGATTATTGTAGAAATCAGTCAAGTTTGGTGAAGAAAAAATCATGGTTTAGCATCACATTCAGTATGGGGGCATGCAAGAGATCTGCAGAGTGGACGGCAACATTACCAACCTGAGTTATCAAGACATTTGTGCTGCCCATTACATTACAAACCCCAGGAGAGGGCAAATTCTTCAGCAGGATAGCACTCCTCATACTTCACCCTCCACATCAAAGTTGCTGAAAGCAGAGAAGGTCAAGGTGCTCCAGGATTGGCTAGCCCAGTCACCAGAGTCAACATTATTGATCATGTCTGAGGTAAGATGGAGAAGGCATTGCAGATGAATCCAAAGAATTTTGATAAACTCTGGGAGTCCTGCAAGAAAGCTTTCTTTGCCATTCCAGCTGACTTTATTAATAAGTTATTTGACCCATTGCAGAGATGTATGGATGCAGTTCTTTAAACTCATGGGAGTCATACACAGTGAGCACCAGCACACACGCATATATTGTGAACATCTTGACATGCGAAAGTGTTCTTCCATATGTTTTCATCGAAGTTGATCACAATACCTATCCATCCACAGAGTTTGTAATGCAATCAAATGTTTACAAATAAAAGTGCAGCCATTTAAAGGCCATTTCTGGTCATGATGTCAGAATTTACCGGTATTTTGGAATAGATCTGTCTTTTCCTAACAAATTACGTAATGTCCTCGTCTGTGTAAACACTGCTTTTTTGAGTTTACCGGTAGAGTTGTTCCGGAGATTTTCCAGATATTTACTAGCATCACTGTGTGAAAGAGGCTATTGTATACTAACTAGTATACTGCAGTTAATGTGCAAGTAGTTTAATGAGTCATCTGTATTTAGACTTATAATATAGTTTGATTTTGAAACTTTCTTTTTAGTTGTCAGCATGCCAAGCTTCATCACTTGGAGTAAATATTGAAATTCAGTTATTTTATGTGTTTATGCGCAACTTCTCAAATGAGTTTGTTGAAATGATTTGTTCAGCTTCCTGCACGCATGAAATGGTCGCAAGTGATTTCTCATTTTAAATCATAACAGGACACAAAGCACTGAATGAAGAGAATCCACAATATTTTGTAACCAAATCTGCAAATGCATCCATTGTTTGCCAGTGAGTAAGCGCTTTATTAACTGGGCACTGCGATGTCTTTTAAATAAGTAAAGGTTTTTATGTTTATAGATAGAGATTGAACCCTGTATAGTTCTTTAAAAGTTCTCTAACTATCTCTTAATTTATTTGATTTGTTGTGGGAAAAAAAGGAAAGTACTGGATATATTAAGTCATTTCAGTGGTCAAGGTTAGGTTCTGGTGTAGAAATTAGAGCTGGGTAGATTACTTATGAATTGTAATCAGTTAAATTGTGCCATGCAATTTGTTGCAATTTGTTAGCACTGTTGCCTCATAGCAAGAAGTCCTGGCTGGACCAGTTACCATTTCTATGTGGAGTTTGCTTGTTCTTCATGTGTTGACATGGGTTTTCAGTGTGTTTCCCCAAAATATCCAAAGATATGTGCTATAGGTGAGTTGGATGAACTAAATTGGCCATAGTGTGTGTGAATGAAAGAGTATATGGGTGTTCCCCTTCGGGGGGAACTTCAGCACTATAAGTGGATTTGATTGTAAAATCCACGCATTGGGAGGTTCGGTTCAGAAGCTACTCGTCTGAAGAGTATTGAACGGGCCAATTAAGAATGAATTGGCAGCGCAAGCCTGCGCAGGTGAGCGGCATAAGCAATCAACTGAGTATATAAGCTCACCTGGCGCCAGCAGACGCTATCCTTTTCGCTTCAGAGACTTTCTGATCGAGTCGATGAGGGTTCCTCCTGCTGTGACCAGCGATTCTGAGCAAACGAGATCATTCTCCCGGTCCAGAGTGTGTACACGCAGTGGCAGACGGTCGAGCTGGGTTTCTCCCTTGCCTGGCGTTCTTTGGGTCCGGTCCTCCAGAGCGGTGCGTATAAAGTTGCAAACTTCACAGAAAGAGCAACACAGTCGTGCAGCACGTCCTTATCAGGACGGCGCTCCGACTGTGCGTTTCTGGATGCGGTGGTTTCCTGTCCTCGGATGATGGGCGCGGGCACTGCGTTGCATGTCTGGGGGTCCAGCATGTTAATGCGCTGCTCGCGGGCAGTTCATGTCGTCATTGCGATGCCATGACTGTTGCGCAAGATCGCGGTTAGCCTTTGCAAAAGGGCGAACCACCCCAGTTGTCCCCTGCTCTGCAGCGGGCACTCGGGCAGATCTGAGGGTTTCAGCGAGAGATAATCCGTCGCCCACGGGCCCACGGACCTCCCGCTCCTCTAAGCGCTCCATCCAAGCTTCGGGCGGGGGAAGCGATCCGTCTAACAGATGGTAGCCCTTACGCCCGATGACACCGGAGACCAGATGTCCACCGCGGCATCGGAGGGTGGGCTTTCATTGTCCGATGATGATCCAGACCCGCTCGCCCCCTTCGGGCTGGTGAGTGCTGTCACTACGGATCCTGAAACGGACATGTTAGCCGTGCTTTCCCGGGCTGCTTCGGCCGTGGGTTGGAGATGGTTTATCCCCCAGCTCCGCGGCCGGACCGACTAGAGGGGCGTTCCCTTCTTCCCGGAGGTGCACAGTAGGCTCACGCGGTCTTGTAAAGCACTTTTTTCTGCTCGTGCTGCGTGTTCCTCCACCCTAACCACTCTTGACGATGAAACAGCCAGGGGGTATGTGGCGATTCCTCAGGTTGAGTGCGCGATGGCGGTAAATCCGCGCGGCGCCTCTTCTTGGCGGGGTCCGCCTCGTCTCCCATCCAAAGCCTGTAAGTTATCTACCTCCCTCGGAGCTAGAGCTTACATAGCTGCGGGCCAGGCTGCTTCCGCCTTGCATGCGATAGCCACCTACCAGCGCTACCAAGCGCAGGCGCTGGCCGAGCTGCACGAGGGTGGGTCCAACCCAGGCTTACGAGCTTCGCACCGCCGCCGACTTAGCTCTTCGGACTACTGAGTCCGCTGCGTGTGCGTTGGGGAGGACGATGTCCACATTAGTGGTCCAGGAGCGCCACCCCTGGCTGATATGCGCAAAGTCGACAAAGTCCGCTTTCTTGACTTCCCCATATCCCCAGCCAGGTTCGGCGACACTGTCTGTGAATTCACCCAGGAATTCAAGGCGGTGAGAGAGCAGTTGGTGGGTGATGTCTTATCGGCGGTCCGTAGCCCGCTCCGCCCGCCGTGCCATTCATACCTGCTCCTCGCCGAAGGCGCCCGCCTACGAGAGCTGCTCCGCCCCCGCACACGCCTCCGGCGAAGCGAGCGCGTCGGGCACCTCGGAAGCAGGCAGCCCCCCTGCCCAGAACGCCGCTAAGTCCGGCAACGGACCGCGAAGCGCCCCTGGGACAGGCCATCTGGAGAAGAGGGAACTTGCTCTTTCCCCGCTGGAGGGCGGGGCCACATTTCCAACGGCACTTTTTACTGCCATGAAAACATTATGAAAGGGCACTTTTCACTTCCCCAGATGTGACAGCCCGAAATCTGCCAGTCTGGGACGCTATGCTTTCTAGCTTGCAGATTCGGTGCGTTTCGCCAGTGGCTCACGAGCGCTGGGAGGACGGTCTCCTTTCTCCCACCCCTCGAGCCTCCCCTCCGGAGCTCGGGTTTGGAGTGAGAGCAAATATCTCACCTCCAGCTTTTCCGTGGGACCCGCGAGCTTCCCGGATCAGCACACCCACTCCGCGCTGCCCCACTGCTGGTACGTCAGCGATTGTAGCGATGAGTCCATTAGCGAGAGCTCTGCCTGCCTGGTTAGCGCGGGCCAGCTCTTCGCGGTGGCTCATACGCACAATCAGACTCGGCTATGCGATTCAGTTCGCGAAACGGCCCCCCAAGTCACGGGTGTGTATTCACCAGGGTCAGCCCTCTGTCCGCCCCTGTCTTGCGAGAGGAGATTGCTGTCCTCCTGGCGAAGGATGCAATCGAGCCGCTCCCTCCAGCCGAGATGGAGAGCGGGTTTTACAGCCCACGCTTCATCGTGCCCAAAAAGAGCGGTGGGTCACGGCCAATCCTAGATCTGCGCGTTTTGAACCGCTGCCTGCACAAGCTGCCGTTCAGAATGCTCACGCAGAAGCGCATCCTCCAGTGCGTTCGTCCTCTGGGTTGGTCTGCAGCATTAGACCTGATGGACGCGTATTTCCATGTCTCCACTCTTCCTCGCCACCGACAGTTTCTGCGGTTTGCGTTTGAAGGTCGAGCTTGGCAATACAAAGCCCTCCCCTTCGGGCTCTCTCTGTCTCCGCGGGTCCTCACCAAGCCCGCGGAGGGTGCCTCAGCACCCCTTCGGCTCGCGGGCATCTGCATACTCAATTTCTTTACGACTGGCTGAATTTTGCCCTCTCTTTGATTATGCACAGAGTTGATTATGCACAGAGACAAAGTGCTCTGGCACTTCCACCTGTGGGGGTTTCAGGTCAACCGAGAAAAGAGCAAACTCGCCCCCGTGCAGAGGATCTCTTCTCTCGGGCTGGAGCTGGACTCGGTCACCATGGCAGCGCGCCTCTCCGGAGAGCGCGCTCAGCTGATGCTGTACTGTCTGAGAGAGCTCGACAGTAAAATAGTGGTCCCACTGAAACTATTTCAGAGGCTCCTGGGGCATATGGCATCCGCAGCCGCTTCATGCCGCTCGGATTATTCTATATGAGACCACTTCAGCACTGGCTTCACGATCGAGTCCCCAGACGCGCATGGCACGCGCGCGCACACCGAGTCTCTGTTACTGCGCTGTGTCGCCGCGCCCTCAGCCCTTGGAGCGACCCCTCGTTCCTACAGGCCTGGGTGTCTCTAGAACAGGCGTCCAGTCTTGTTGTCGTTTCAGCAGACGCTTCCAACACGGGCTGGGGGGCTGTGCGTTGCGGGCATGCGGCTGCGGACCTGTGGAAAGGTACCCAGTTGCATTGGCATATCGCCTGGAGCTGTTGGCAGTGTTCCTCGCTCTCCACCGTTTTTTTCCGGTGTTGGAGCGGCAACACGTGCTGGTCAGGACGGACAGTACGGCGGCGGTGGCGTATATCAGCCGTATAGGGGGTATGCGCTCTCGCCGCATGTCTCAGCTCGCCCGCCGTCTGCTCCTCTGGAGTCATCCGCGGCTGAAATCGCTGCACGCCATTCCTATTCAGGCAAGCTCAACCGTGCAGCCGATGCGCTCTCACGGCAGCCTTGCGTCCTGGAGAATGGAGACTCCACCCCGAGTCTGTTCAGCTGATATGGGCGCGATTCGGGGAAGCCCAGATCGATCTGTTGCTTCCCCCGAGATCGCTCATTGCCAGTTGTTCTTTCCCTGACCGAGTGCTCTCGGCACGGATGCACTGGCTTACAGCTGGCCTCGGGGCACGTGCAATACGCGTTTTCCCCAGTGAGCCTGCTCGCGCAGTTACTGTGCAAGGTCAGGGAGGACGAGGAACAGTTTGCTGGTTGCGCCCCTCTGGCTCAACCGGACCTGGATGTCAGAGCTCTCCCTCGCGATAGCCCTCCCCTGGCAGTCCCTTCGAGAGAGCACCTACTCTCTCAGGGACAGGGCACCACCTGGCACCCTCGCCGATCTTTGAAGAGATTTTTAGACGCGAGGAAGACTTAGGTAACCTCCGATTGCGGTGGCTAATACCGTCACTCGGGCTAGAGCCCCCTCCCCGAGCGCGCCTATGCCCTGACGTGAAGTCTATTCACTGAATGGTGTGTCTCTCGCTGAGAAGACCCCCGTAATTTGCCAGATCAGCGTTGTGCTTTCTTTACGCCGAGAGAAGTTGGAGAACAGGCTGTCGCCCTCCACACTCAAGGTTACGTGGCTGCCATCTCCGCTCTCATAACGCGGTGGCTGGCAGCACCGTGGGAACGCATAACCTCATCATCCGGTTCCTCAGGGGCGTTAAGCGAATTAATCCACCCCGCCCCCTCTCATGCCCTCTTAGGATCTCGCCCTCGCTACACAAGCCGCGTCAGATCCCTTCGATCCTCGACTCAGTATATTTCTGTCCCTGAAGACAGCTCTGCTGGTCGCGTTGATATCGATTAGAGGGTCGGGGACCCGGAGGCATTTTTCGGTCAGTGACTCATGCCTGTAATTGGGCTGGCTTCTCCCACGTTCTGAGACCCCGCCCACGATATGTGCCCAAGGTTCCTACCACTCCGTTTTAATACGAGGTAGTGAGCCTGCAAGCGCTGCCCTCGGAGGAGGCAGACCCAGCCCTTCTTTATTGTCCAGTTCGCGTTTTGCGTATTATCCGGACCGCACTCAGAGTTTAGATCATCTGAGCAGCTCTTCGTCTGTTATAGCGGTCGGCAGCAGGGAAGTGCCGTACCGAAATAAGTTCCCAGTAGATTGTGGATGCCTTTCTTTCACTATCAGAGCCGAGATGAGCCGCGTCCCCCGAGAGCGCGTGCGCACTCCACTCGGAGCTTCGCATCCTCTCGAGCGCGCGCACGCGGCGCCCCTCTAACAGACATCTGTAGAGCTGCGGGCTGGGTGACACCCAACACATTTGCAAGGTTTTACAATCTGCGAGTGGAGCCGGTTTCCTCAAGGGTATTAGGTAACCCTTGGTGATTGAGGAAACAATTCGGTAGGGTGTTGAAACACGCTTGCTGCGCCATTTTCCCTAACACGGAGATACGTGCGCCTTTTTATCTGTCAGTAAAGTTCCCCGTCAGGTGAGCCCTGCAGATTCCTCCGTGGCCCCCAGCACTGACTCAGCGGAGGAGTCACTTGCTGGCCCACTACGTTGTAGGTCTGCCCGCTGGTCAGCCCGCGTTTTGGGTAAAGGTGCCTGCTATGCGTGGTCCCCACTAGGCGATCCCATAAGCTTATTCAGCCACGGTTAAGTCCCCCCCCCCCCCCCCCCCTGGGCGGACCCGTGTCTTCCCTCCCCGCTAACCACTCTTTTGCTATGCGTACTCCCCCTTTTTAGGGCTAGTCCATATGTAAATTCTGCCATCTATCCCCCCTTGGGTAACGGATGGCCTCCGCAGCGTCCTCCCTATCGGGATTGCACGCTTCCCAACGTACTGTCGTATTTTCCTAGAATTATCTAGATGCTCACGACTTTCCAAAAAATATATATAAATCCGTAAAACTTCTGTTGAAGTAGGATAAATTAGGGCCAGGGACACGTTGGAGGACCGCGCCCCCCATGATGTGGGTGCGTCACGCTTGCTTGACTATCTCCTCATCGGGGGTGTTGGTAAGGTGCAGTCATTATGGCGCTTTCAATGGGCTCCCAATGCGTGGATTTTACAATCAAATCCACTTATAGTGCTGAAGTTCCCCCCGAAGGGGAACGTTCGAGGTTACTAAAGTAACCCTTCGTTCCCCGAGGAGGGGAACGGAAGCACTATACTCCGTCGCCATAATGACTGTCCCTTAGCTGTTGAAAGTCTCTTCAGCTTAAAAAGGATAGCGTCTGCTGGCGCCAGGTGAGCTTATATACTCAGTTGATTGCTTATGCCGCTCACCTGCGCAGGCTTGCGCTGCCAATTCATTCTTAATTGGCCCGTTCAATACTCTTCAGACGAGTAGCTTCTGAACCGAACCTCCCAATGCGTGGATTTTACAATCAAATCCACTTATAGTGCTTCCGTTCCCCTCCTCGGGGAACGAAGGGTTACTTTAGTAACCTCGAACGTTTTCCAGTACTAGGTTGCGGCCAGAAGGTCATCCGTTGCGTAAATGGTAGATTAACCATTATGGTGTACATATATTTTGCAGCCAGTTTAGACCAGTCATTTTTTCATCTTCTAGTATAAGTTTATCTGAGTCATTTAGATTGAAGAGTCATTATTTAATTTTTCTCTCGCTCTCGCAGCTATGTGTGTGCGTTCAGCTGCAAAGCCAAGCAAAAGTAGGAGTAAGTAAAAAGGTAATGCAAAAATGAATTTGGTTAGAAAGCTAAACCAAAAGTCGAGTCCCAAACATATTAAGAGATTTAGAAACGCCGGACATCAAATTTAAGTCCCAAAAAAGCGCGTCTGTGGGTCTGCAGAGCACGTGAGACTGTCTTACCAGCGTCTTCAGGCCCGTAAGGGGGTTTGGGTGCTTCAACACACCCACCCCTCACTGACAAAGGTCTGAAAATTTGTCCAATACACGAGCTGATTTGTCCTATTTTGACTGCTATGCATTAAGAAATTGGGAAAATAACCATCAAAGAAGGCTTTAAGACCAGGTGGAATCCTCTTTTGGTTGTTGCTTCAGCATTACTGAGGAAAGTTGAATGTGCTGGCCAGTTTGTGTTTGTGCCTAATAAATGACAATAGGCCAGTTTTTAATTTAAACTTGAACAGCATCTTTTTTTTCTAATGATATATGATGTAATGAATTTGTAATTGTAAAATAAATATTATTCTATTTTTTTTTTTCTTCTAAATCTTTAGGAAATGTTTTTGGTACATCAAAAAATGTGATTGCTGACAAGCTAATCCATCAAGAAATGGTACTTAAAAAGTATTTAAACCTCATAATAAAATAGAAAAGGGGGCTAATAGCTGCAAAAAGGTTTATATTTTAAGAAAAAAGAACCACCCCATTCACTAGGCTGGTAACGGGGCTGGTCTTGACAGATCTTGTGTACGCCGAATAAAATGGGTCAACGTGAGATTTTCCACTACTTAATCTACTTAATCGTGGATGTTTAGTTATATTGAGTGGCTACAAAAAAAGTGTAATAGGTTGATAATAATAGTGAAAAAAGGTCATTAAATGTACTTGTTATGGCTGTTAATATACCTGAGTGGCCCACCCAAGTAAAATCTGTGTGGGCAGCTGCTGACTTTGATACGTACATAAAATGCACACATGTAAAATTACTGTAAAATGAAGTGCTACTAGATATATTAACTTCATAATTCTTTTTTTTTCTGTAAGTACTTTTACTTCAGTAGTTTTTGAATGTTCTACCTGAATGTCCCTACTTTTTAAATTTCACACTAGCTATCAAAGCCATATGAAGAGGAGAGTCCGACATAATCTATAGAAAGTCCATCCATACCAATTCTGGCGAGTGTGCGTTCATGAGGGTAAAGGAGAGGTTGGTTTTTTTTCATTGGCTATGATGTGAGCAGTTCTGGCTGGTTGCGAGCTTGAGGAGTATGAACTTGAGCTCCAAAGCTGAGGACTTGTGCACCCTCTCCAGGGAACTTTCTCTCCCCCTTTTTTTTTCTGCTTCCCAATTTTTCTCTCTTTATCTATCTCACTTTCTCCATCTCAGTGTGGTGCTCTCCTTCAGTGCCGAGCTGTCCATCCATGCTCCGTGTTAATGAGGGAGGCTGGTGCGAGCTCCCACTGGTTACCAGAGCGGGCCGCTTTAACCGACCTGTCACTCAGGCCTGACACTGCGCGTACGTGCGCCTGCTCGCTTGCAAAAAGAAAGCTTGATCCATTTAGGGAAAGAGCCTGCTCGCGCGCGCTCAGATTCAGTTCCTCTCTGAACCATAACTCGTTTAAATGCAGCCAGAGGTTTTAGCAGGCAGGGAAACAGATTGTCTCTGCTTATCAGGGCACATCAAACATTGCAAACGGCAGCTAGACTGACAGCTAACACCAAGCCCACTCGTGCTGCACTGGCCTCTCAGACACAAAGAGAGTGTGTCAGTGTGTGTGTGTGTGTGTGTGTGTGTGTGTGTGTGTGTGTGTGTGTGTGTGTGTGTGTGTGTGTGTGTGTGTGTTTGTTTCTGATAGCATCAAGGCCCATTTGCTGGCTTTTTTTTCTGATTGGAGTTGCCGGGATCTATCTGCGCTGTCAACAGTTTTCTCTCTAGAGGACAGACTTAGCAGGTGTAATGGGAAAGGAGGTTTGCGAGTGTGGCTAGCGCTGTCATGCTGAGGTATTATGATCTCAAGAGAGAAGACAGGGTTTGATTTAGGGTTGATGACTTTGGCAGCCCACACCGCTCATTCATTAGCATAGAGCTGCATCTCTGTGGAATAATATATGTTGATTTTTTTCTCTGCAAACATTTCCACACGGAGCTGAGGATGTTCCCCGTTCTCCTTGTCTTTGAAAGGCTCTCTTTGTGTGTTTTTCTTTCCTGTCTTGGCTTCGGTCTCAGGGCCGTGGGTGTTGAAGAACAGCAGTATAAGCAGCGGGGAGCTGGAGCTGGGTCAGCGTGTCAGTCAGGATGTTCCTCCAGGCGTCTTCTGGAGGTCTCTGCTTCACCTGCGCCAGCCACACTTCCTCAAGTTCAACATCTCCCTGGGCAAGGACGCGCTGTTTGGGGTCTACATGCGCAAAGGCCTGCCTCCTTCACACGCTCAGGTGAGCAAATCGCCTCATGTCTTGTTTAGTTTCTTAAAGGGGCCATGTCCATTTGTAATTCTGGTTGAGAGTCCAGTTTTTTATTAGATTTTGGTAATGGGTTTGTTCAGTCAACACTGGAAATTCTGCTTTCATTTATAAATGATCATTTTGCCAAAGCCATAGGACATTTGTTCTGTGGGTGTACATACATTTCTAATATAAATTGAGGGATTTCTCTTCATCCATTTAAGAGCCACCAACATTTTTACATATTAAAAGCTTTAAAAGTGCCATTTAGTGCATCGATTTAAAGGGCTCTATTTTAATGATCTAGGGAAAAGTCTAAATGGCATGGCGCAAAATTAAGGGTAGATCTGAAAACACTTTTTTAAGGACACGCTATTTTAAGGACAGAAAAATAAGTTATGCGCCCTGGCGTATGGTCTAATAGGGTTGTGCTTATTCTCTCAATGAGTTATGGGTGTGTTTTCAGCATAACGTGCATTAAACCAATCAGAGTCTTGTCTCCCATTCCTTTTAAGAGCCACGTTTGCTGTTTACATGGTGGACTTTGTAAGTGGAAAAAACTGCTACTTTAACAATCTGCATGAGGATAAAGAATGAGCCTCCTCCATTCAGCCTCTTTACTTTCTCTTTACTTTTGTAGATAAGAAAATGGTGTTGTTTGCACTCCACTGAAGACATCCATTTGTCTACATATGTAATTTAGTTTAAGTGCAAAGATTTGTTTCAAAACAATTTCTAAATTCAGTTCTAATTTCCAGCAAATTAATAAATTAACAATAATAACAAAGTTTGCTCAAAAAATGGAGTTATATCCAAACACACATCCTATTCTTATGTCCTATACATTGATGCATTTGTCTCCAAAACCCAAAAGGTGGACAGGTAAACTTGTTTTTATTAAAACAAATGTAAATATGCATAAAAATATAATAACACTGGTAATAATTATAACAGAATGAACTGAAAAAAGTCTGAGGCAGTAGTTTTTGAATTTATGTAGAAAATATATATATATTTTTTGTAACATTTTAATCCTTAAATTGTTTTCATATGTAAAGATATTTGTGTATTGCTGTACATCTTGTGAATATTAAGCAATGTGTAAGTGTTTGAACCCACAAAGGTGCATAACTATCGCGCTCTGCACTGGACTTTAGACAAACTTTTAGATGGTCAATAGCACAGCCTATTTCAGTTCTTTATAATAGTAATGTGCCAACAATGCACCTTAACACACCTCCATTAGACCGGCACACCCATGAGTCCACCAAGTGGCACAAATGGAATTGCTATTTAGGGTTAATTAATTTGCTAATTAGGGTTGCACTGGTCTAAAATAGCAACAAAATAGCAACAAATCCCACCAAACACAACTTACACCTTACTGCGCCGAGTGTATGATAGGGCTCAAAATGTACGATTTTTGTCTGATATCTACATAGTAGGTTTGTGGGACCATGTTTTGACCATATTTGAAAAGGTAATCAATATTAATGAGCTCTACTCTACTAACTCATGTCAGTGCCTAAAACACACAGACAAACACACACAGGAATAGTGTGGTGTACTTTGAAATAAACATGCAAAATAATCAAACTTTAGTTGTCAAAAATATTTTAACAAATCAAGTAGATACCTTGTCAAATGACTGAGTCTGAGAATGTTAGCTAGGGGCAAGTGAGCTCTGTATGCAACCACAGTTTCTAGTTTGCTCCTTTTGTGTTGTGGATGAAAAAGAAGCTAAATTTTAATCGCTTACCAAAAGGGACGACAGAGATGTATATTGAGATGTATTTTGAAGCTTTAACATACATGAAAAAGGACACGGTTTATAAAGTTTATTGGCATCCATTTGCTCCAGAAAGAGTATTATTATGAAGAAATAATAATAACAGTTTGTTATTAAACATTATTAGGATAAGTATATGAATTAACAGTCACACTTTATTTTGATGGTCCGTTTGTTGAATTAAAGTTACATTGCAACTAATTCTCAGTAGATTATAAGTAGATTGTTAGGTTGGGGTTAAGGTTAGTGTAAGTTGACATGTACTTGCAAAGTCTACTTATACTCAAATGGACCATCAAAATAAAGTGTTACCCAATTAACTAACTGTTTTAACTAACTAAATTAACTGCAGAAATCAGTCCAAGGCACTCGAAAAATGTGGGGAAAAAAAACATTAAAAAGCCTTGGCATGGTTATTCCTTACAACTGCGCCTACAAGTTTTGGCAAACAACTTCCTTCATCAGGGTTACCCTATAATAACCATGTCAATAAAGACTTTTAAATATTAGTTTCACATTTTTCAAGTGCCTTGGACTGATTTTTGTTGTTTATTCTGATGAATCCCTTACCCAAAGAGCACAGACACATTATTTGAGCTACAAACTTTTTGTTTGATTTTGGATTCTTAAATTCACTAACTGTTATGAACCAGTTGTTTTTATTGATAATAAACATAATGTATTTTTTATTGTATTGAGGCATAAATACATGAATTAATACCATTGTATAAAATTAAAGACTTGCTCTGTGTTGTTTTTGGGTTTAGCCAATTGTCAATAGGTAATTATATTATCATCTTTTTTCTTACTGTGAACATTCTAAACATGCTGGGGTGCATTTCCGAAAACAATCGTTAGGCAACTAAGGTCGCAAGTTCTGTCGTTACAAACATAGTTTGTTGATTCGGCATTTCACAAATCCATCGTTCCAACAGAAATTTACAAACTGCGTCACAAACTTGTACATTACAACTTCACCCCTAGAGCTGTAGTTAAAAACATAGTTACCGGCTGTGTTCTTTTCCAAGTATTCCCCCCTCTATGCCCTATTAATTTAGAACGTTCTAAAATTTAAACTTAGAATAATTAAAAAAAAAAAAAAGCATTTTTAAGTATTTTTACAATTCAGTTTTAGCGATCTTCATTTTTACAATTGCATTGCCTTCGGAATTTGAAAAACATTGATCGCCTTGAAAACAATGATGTCATTTTGAACACAGCTGTGGCTCATGACGAAAGCGTCACTACATTGTTCTTTACTCAAACGATGCATCGTACCATGACAGTTCAGCCGCGAGTTACGTTGTTGTTTGGGAAACGCACCTATGGGAGGTTTTCAAAATATGAAAAAAGCCAGGTGCTACGTTAAACTCTTACATGAAATGTAGTCCTTATTTGTTTTCATGGCCATTTTCCATCCTCTCTCTGTTCTGATACTGCTAAATATCAAGTGTTGATATCTAAATCTACTGGTTGATGCTATTAAGTTCTCGCTGTGCAATTAAACCCCAACAAGGTTAACATGTTAATCCGACAAAAACCAACAACCTTTTGAGGTTGTGATTATTTGGTGGCCAGAGTGTGAGCTATCTTTTATAGAGCAATAAAATCTGGTTCTCCATTACATTCCTCTTAAAAAAAAAAAACAGGTTTTTGCTAATCACCATGAAGAGACCATCTGTGTAGATGGGCCTTTATGTGTGCGTCCTTTTTTTTAATGAATTGTAAATGATTTCCAAATTATCGCTGCATATTTGTCTCCAGAATTCTTACACGTTCCCTGTCACGTTCCAGAGTTGTTACCTCTTCCACATTTTGATTTAATTTGGCTTCTTTGATTGTCATCACAGTGTTTAGTGCAGATGACGCTTTGCAGCTGATTGTTTTCTCACCTCTCTCTTTCTCTGTACATCTCTTCAGTATGACTTCATGGAAAGGCTGGATGGGAAGGAGAAATGGAGCGTTATCGAGTCTCCTCGTGAGCGGCGCAGTATTCAGACTGTCGTCCAGAACGAGGCCATCTTTGTGCAGTATCTGGACCCCGGCACGTGGCATCTGGCCTTCTACAACGACGGAAAGGAAAAAGAGCCCGTCTCATTCAGCACCGTGGCCTTAGGTAAACTCCTCCAGCTTTTATTTACACACTAAGGTCAAGTTTTGAAAGGAATACAGTTTACAGAAACTTGTTTGTTTGGTGATTTACTGTGTAAAAGATGTATTCACTGTGAGAAGTTCACACACAGCACCTGATCCATCTTTAATCTTGCATTACGTTTTCAATTGGATTGGGTGATGTGCTTTCATTGCTCCCACTTGCAATTCACGTTAAAGGGATCGTCATATAAAGTAAAAATAAGCACTGAAAGATGTTTGTTCAGGCAGTTTCTCTACCGTTGCCATCGTGATGACTTTGAATAAGCACAATGCCAACTTGGAGACTTTCTTCTCCAGCCGTCGAGAGGAGCTGTCAACGAGGGATTGAAAAGTGTAAATTTGGCCTCATGTCTGTCATGACAGCAGGCAGTGATGCAGAACTCGTGAAGCATATAGGAGGCATCGCTGTGTTTTCATGTGCTATACTGTATATATTGTGTTGAAATATTCATGCATAAGTCACTCACTTGTTCTCTCATTCGGAATTCAGAACATAGCAGGTGGCATACGCTTCAATATTTGGATGAAGTACGAGTGACGGTACATAGGAAATGTCTAATGATTATAAAAGCATTGAAACTTATTTTTTAAATAGTATTTTAATCATCTTTTTAACCCAAATATATACTGTTAACATAAATTATAAATACAGTAGTCCCTAGTTTTTTTTATGGAAGTTACATTATAAAAATAACAAGAAAAATCTGTGAAGTAGTCAGCTTTAATCTTTTCCTATTACTATAGATGTATTAAGGCTGTAAAACCCCTCGCTACACACTCTTTTCTCAGAGAGGTATTAACATTTTCACACTTTTCTCTCTTGTTTAAACACTCTCAATGTTCAAACCTTGTAGAAAAATAAGTCCAGTATTATAGAATAAAACCAAATATCAAAACCTGTTGTCAGGAGAAAACATTCATCACTGTCAGCTTTTGTGCAGATAATGTTGCCATCCAGCGTAATGTTCTTTTACTGCAGTCACTGATCCACAAAACTAAAGCAGACTCTATCCTTAAAGGGGTCGCATAGCGGATGCGCTGCGCACATGACAGTTGGAAGTAACACACATTGGACACGCACGTTCGCATGTTATTTAAACTTAAATTATTCCGATGGCATGGCAGAAATGTGAACACTGTCCTGAGTCATAGCTGGGCACCGCAGACAGCCACCAACTTGTTGCGCCGGTGTGCGTACCTTGATATAAATCTATGTTTACAATTCTAAAATGCATGGCGCTTTCTGGTGTGTCACTCTCTTTACAATGGTCTTTCTGTTGTAAGTTACAACCTTTCTTGCATCCTTGTTGGAACTCACATTGTTAGCAATCGGTTAAGTTTGGGTCAATTTGTTAAGCTGAAAGCATCCTGTACTATAAGGATACATGGAGGAGATTGATTGACAATGGTCTATAGCCAGTAACGGCGCAGAACACAATGCGCTGTTAAAAAATAAATAAGAATAAGCATGTAAAAATTGCACCAAAAAAATCTGCGAAACTGCGAGGCCGCAAAAGGTGAAAAAAGGGTTTTAGCAAGGGACCACTCTATACTAAAAATAACTAGGGCTTTTATTATTTTTTCAGGAATGTTGAGTTAAATGTCATTTGTTTTATTTTGTAAATTACTTATGAGATTTCTTCCATGTTCTTTCATGTTTATATTTATTTTTTAACATTATACAATTGTTGCGACCAAAGAGTTAAGAAATCAATATTTTTACTCAAAAAAGCAAATATTTGTTATTCTGACCAATTGTCATTTCATAGGAAAATTTTTTTTTTAAATTAAAATCTTTTTTATTGCATTCATTTAAAGAAATAAATTAGGAAAAAATGTAAATGAAATTAGACCTGGATAAAATAAAATAAATATTAACATTTTACATTTACCCATGGCCAATAAATCCAGAGAATCTGAATATTTAAAAAAGAAAATTAGATCAGACATGAAAGCACAAATTGGGTGGTATGGTGGCTCAGTGTTTAGCACTGTTGCCTTATAGCAAGAAGCAAGTCCTGGCTGGGCCAGTTGGCATTTCTGTGTGGAGTTTGCATGTTCTCCCTGTGTTCGCGTGGGTTTCCTATGGGTGCTCTGGTTTCCCCCACAGTCAAAAGACAAGGTATAGGTGAACTGAATAAAACTAAATCATTTGTAGTGTTTGTGTGTGTGTGAATGAGAGTCTATGGGTGTTTCCCAGTACTGGGTTGCAGCTGGAAGGGCATCCGCTGCGTAAAACATATGCTGGATAAGTTGGCTGTTTATTCTGCTGTGGTGACCCCTAATGAATAAAGTGACTTACCCAAAAAGATAAAAATGGTTCTTTTGAGCTTTCAATTGATCAGTCATCTTGAAAAAAAGTTAAAAAAAGCAATTGACAATTGTCAAAACTGAGAAGAAATTTGAAAACAAAATTAAAATTAATAAGAGACATTATTAGTTTCCAACATGAAAATGAATTACATTTTAGAAAATCAAAATATATATTTCCACAATAGCTGAATGAGCCACCAATTTCACTAGCAATTGATTTACACAGCAGATGCCCATCTTTCCGAGGGTGCAACCCTCAGTGCAGGAAAACACCCACACCCTTTTCTATTTAAAAATTATGGGCAATTACATTTATTCTTTTATTTTCTTTTCAGCTTAGTCCCTTTATCAATCTGGGGTCGCCACAGTGGAATGAACTGCCAACTAATCCAGTATATGTTTTATACAGCGGATGCCTTTCCAGCTGCAACCCATCTCTGGGAAACATCCATACACAATCATACACTACGGACAATTTAGCCTACCCAGTTCACCTGTACCACATGTCTTTGGACTGTGGAAGAAACCGGAGCACCCGGAGAAAACCCATGCAAACACAGGGAGAACATGCAAACGCCGAGGCTCGAACCAGCGACCTTTTCGCTGTGAGGCAACAGCACTACCTACTGCGCCACTGCATCATCTATGGGCAATTTAGTTTATTCAATTCACCTATACCGCATGTCTTTGAACTGTCGCTGAAACCTATGCGAACACATGGAGAACATGCATAATCCACACAGAAAGGCCACCTGAGCAAACCAGGACTTAAACCAGTGACCTTGATGTGAGGCAGTTGTGCTAACCACTCAGTCACCCTGCTGCCAACAGATAAACTATAACTTAATAAATGAATAAATAGTCTGTCTGCTGTCTGGATGAATCCACAGATATCAAGTGCTTAAAGTATTTGACCACTTAAGCTACTTCAAATGAAATAATACAAAACTGCAGTATTAAATCAAGTGGCATTTATTTTACAGAAAAACACCACGGGCACACTTTTCAAAGCATTCACCAAAGAAGTGTTCGCTTTACAAATAAAAATAAAAGCCACTCAGTGTCAAACAATAGTGGAAGAACTCACAGGACCCCTGTGTGAACTTGAGGAGAACCAGTTTCAGTCATTCACTCCAAATCACCTTGAGATCGGCTGTTTACAAGGCACCGCAAAATGGCCTGCAAAAAGTGAAATGAGTTTGGAGAAAAGCTCTAGCATCATTTGTTTGCAGATGCCACTTTGATATTTATCTATTTTGATGGCTTTCATGAATTTTTAAGTGTGGATTAAGTAGCCAAATATTTTCTGGGTCCACTATATTCATAACAGTTGATATGCTTAATAAGATACTTCACCCAAAAAGGAAATTCAGCTGTTAATTTGTTCACAAAAAAAGTATACCTGTGGCTCATGACAGTATATTGAGAGCTGCACAAAAAGCAAAGAAAACTCTCAAGATCATATACAGAAGCTCTGGATTAAGGTTAATTATCATAAATAATGTTTGTTTTTTTTTGCAAATAATTTGCTTTGTAAGACCTCAGTGTATCATCACAAGTCAGCATTATTCATTTTGTTTTGCCTGTATTTTAGTTTGTTTGCTTGTTTGTTTTTGATTAGCAAATTGATGGTAGACGTATATTTAATCACCAAGTTTCAGCTAAAATCTTGGTCCCACTTTAAATGAAGTGGCCTTAACTACCATGTACCTACATCAGAAAATAAGTACAGTGTACTTATTGGGTTTATATACATAGGTTCCATGTACTGTCATGTCACACAGTGGTGTGGCCATTTTTGTGACCCAACTATGCTGTCAGTCTGTTGTTGTGCAGAAATAGCTGAATTATGTTATGTTCCTTTAGTAGCACCAGTAAAAATTGACAACTTTTCATTGCATAATTGTGATGAAGATGTTTCCTGGTGCAATTGATTATGTGCTTTACAAGTTCGATGATCATGCTTGTGCTACTCGACTAATGTTAATCCTTTGAGTAGACAGCGCACCACTTGACTTTCTTTATTACTGAATAAAACCACACTGTTTTTGTTATAATCGCAGTTTAACAAATAAAATAGCCCTTTTTTGAAGTAGCTATGCTGCTTGTGGGATTTTCACTGTCATATCAAAATGCAAATGAGTATAGTTCAATGCTGGATTGTAATCTAATTTGATTAGCAGACCATCACTCACCCATACTGTAGATCACTGGAGAGAACGATCTGTCAGAAATGCCCTGGCATCTGTTTTCTTTATTTGTTGACACACTTATGTGTTGCTCTTTAAGAGCGCACTCTCTCATGTGGGTCTGTGTATAAGAAAACTGCACCATGGGCATGCTTATGATGACACAAATAAACATTGTGGATGTCATGCTAATTATTGAGACCTACATCACTTTCTGTGATCAAGCTCACTTTTTCGTCAAATACATTTTGAATGATAAACACATATGTGTAGTAATAATCAAATATTGATTTCATTTAGTCTCTTTTAAATGTGCTGTGGTTGTGAGTGTGACCATATCGGACACAAATATGGTGGTGAGCATAGCAAATATGACGTTTTTGGTCCCCATGGATAGTTATGCACAACACTCTCGGAGCTCTTGAAGTGGAATACGGGTAAGGTTATAGACACGTCTAGGGGTATGGGTAGGTTTAAAGTTGGGTTAAGGTAAGAGATGGGTAAACAGTCTAATTATAAATGTAATTACAGAAATTAATTACAGATGTAATTACAAGCAGATTCGTTTTATATTATTTGTACAATGTAAAAACATGCATAAGTGCATTGTACTAAAGGATTCATTTAAATGTAAGTACATAGTATTTAAGGCTACTAAATATAAAGTGGGGGGCGACACGGTGGCGCCTCTTAACAAGAAGGTCGCTGGTTCGAGTCCAAGCTGGGTCAGTTGGCATTTCTGTGTGGAGTTTGCATGTTCTTCCCGTGTTCGTGCAGGTTTTCTTTGGGTGCTCTGGTTTTCCCCTCAGTCCAAAGACTAGGGTACAGGTGAATTGAATAAACTAAATTGGCCGTAGTGTATGTGTGTATGGATGTTTCACAGTACTTGGTTGCAGCTGGTAAAGGCATCTGTTGTGTAAAAATTTGCTGGATAAGTTGGTGGTTCATTCTGCTGTAGCGACCCCTAATGAATGTAGGGACCGAGAGAAAATGAATGAATGAATGAATGAATGAATGAATGAATATGAAGTGGGACCAATATTGAATGCTAATATTCACCAAAAAAAAAAAAAAAAAGTCAAATGGCTTTAAATGATCACTTATTGTGTAAAAGCTTCATTTCTGAAAGTTGGGACTGTCTGAGATTTATGACCACTGTTGAACACTCTCATGGTTCTATAGTTCCCAAAAGCTTTAGTGAAATATGTCTCAGTAATTCACACATTGCAACTGAACATTTAGTAGCGCTGTCTATGAGTTCACATGGTGCACCATGCTGAGTAAATGATAATCTAACCGAAAGATTCCCAGTCAAAATGTTTGGACAGATTAGTGGTCACTGTACTCAAAAAACATCTTGTAAGAACTCAAAGCTTTGTCATGAATCTAAAAACAGCTTATACTGAAGCCAGTATACCAAAATAAGGCCTCGTGTGGAATGAGCCACTTTATCCACATTATTTTTCACATAAAGGCCATTGTAGCTGAAATGCGTCGTGATTCCGCTCTCATTGACTTCAGTTCAGTTTAGATGTACAAATCTGCTGCTCGATGTTCCAAACTGGCATTGTCTTATCATATTATTTTAATTTTAATGTATTGTTATAAATACACCATTTTGTAGCACAAGTAGTCAAACCGTTTACTGCCATTTGTTATTTCTAGTCATTTACCCATAGTGCCAAATTAATAATAATCCCCTGTAATGTACTGTAATGGTCTTGTAACATCCCACAGTGAAAACTGCAGATTTTCTTTTCCAATGAGTTTTTCAATGAGTGCTTAAAAAAAGGTTAAAAATGAGCAATACATATCTGCAGAGAGTCTATATTGACAAATTAATAATATACTGTAGTACCTAAAGTGTACATTCATTCATTCATTCATTTTCTTGTCAGCTTAGTCCCTTTATTAATTTGGGGTCGCCACAGCGGAATGAACCGCTAACTCATCCAGCAAGTTTTTACACAGCGGATGCCCTTCCAGCCACAACCCATCTCTAGGAAACATCCACACACACATTCACACACACACACTCATACACTACGGACAATTTAGCCTACCCAATTCACCTGTACCTCATGGAGCACCCGGAGGAAACCCACGCGAACGCAGAAAGAACATGCAAACACCACACAGAAACATCAATTGAGCCAAGGCTCGAACCAATGACCCAGCGACCTTCTTACTGTGAGGCGACAGCACTACCGACTTCGCCACTGCTTCACCCTAAAGTGTACATTTTATCTAAAAAAAAGTACAAAATTGTACCTTTTGAAAGTGTCCTACTCTAACGACAGCTTTATACCTTTATTTCTGAGAGTGTAAGTAAACACACTTCTCTCCTTTCCAACGTTCATGAAGGTTTAAATGCACAAGACTGTTTATTTACTGTGTATTTACTTTGAAGTCTACAATTCCAGTGTGTTTCAATAAAAGCGGTCAAAACAGGACAGTCTCTAAACTGTGATGTTTTTTTTATTGTAAGATCTTTATAACATTATAAGTGGACCTCAGAGAACAGTACAAAACAATCAAAAGGCGGTTCATGACCCCTATGAAGTGTCTTGTGAATGTTCTGCTCCAAGGTTGTAAAATGCATGTGTCTCTTATGTGTGGTCTCAGACTCGGTGGAAGAGTGTTCTCAGAACTGCCACGGCAATGGAGAGTGCATGTCAGGAGCGTGTCACTGCTTCCCAGGCTTCCACGGCTCAGACTGCTCTAAAGGTACTGCTTCCTGTCACACTGCAGCATTCATTGCTTTCAAAAACTGTTTCACACTGCTGCTTGAATTGTAAATGGTTTCTTTTATTTAGGACTTCTGGTTTTCATTTTACCATTTCACATACAGTATGAATGATATTGTAAAATGTGACTAAAACTTCAAATTTTCCCCTCTTAACTTATAGTCATATACAACTAATTTTATAAATCATACAATTTTCAGAAGTTTAAAAAAAATATACACCTATTAAAATGACACAATTACATTAAAATGACACAATTTAATACAGTTTAGTGCAGAGATGCCCAAACTAGGGAATGCGGGCCAAAGTTGACCCATGGTAACCTTTGATTTGGCCTGCCATCTCATCTGAAAAAAGGAGAAGGATGGGATGTTTTTGCGAAAATCAGTTCAAATTTAATGTAACCCTTTGTTTGTTTGTTTGTTTTACTGTTAAAAGCTAACTGAAATTATATATATATATATATATATATATATATATATATATATATATATATATATATATATATATATATATATATATATATATATATATATTCAATTAAATGCTGTAAATTGAATCTGATTTTGTTTAAATTTACATGCCTTAACCCAAAAATGTGAAGACTTTGGTGAGCAAATCAAGTCTGCTTGACTAGTGTATTCAGCATCTAACTCCACTGTGTTATAAATGATTTGTTTTTATTGCAATAAGTTATAATTTAAAAAAGTTAAACTGCATTAGCTAATTTGATTTAAAGTCAAGTTTTCTTTTTTATTTGGAAATATTATAATATAAATTAGGAAATCACCCATGGCATCTTTAATGCAATATAGTTTGGTATATTTACCTTTGGCCCATGGCTCTAGATGATATTTAAAAAGATATTTGGTCAACCCTGTTTTAGTGAATTAGCCATTTGAGCTTAATTATGAATAAAAAATAAACAATCTTTGTTCTTTATCTTAAAATATATATTAAAGTCAAATGTTATGTAAATAATACATTTTATTGAATGATTAATTGATTTATTGGCATTGTCATATTTACATGTGGTCTTACAATTGATAAATTAAATTTCAAGAGTTCACACTTGGATATTGTTTGACATATGTTAGCAGATTTGGCATGCTCTCCCAGGAGAGAACCCTGAGCTAGGAGATTATTGTGTCCAGGGCTCCCGCCTGGTCGATTGGGCATGTAAGGCGAGTACGAGATCAGGTAGTTCTCGAGAGCTCCTCGTGGTAAAGGAAGAAAGGGGGAGAAGGGGTGGATGGTTTTAGCTAGGCTACTGTGTAAAGAGTGAATTTGGATTAATCTGATTGGCTAATTAATGATTGAAGATGAGAGACCAGCTGCAGTCAATCATATCACGTGGTCCTCTCAAAATTAGTTTGTGAAACTTCACTAAGTTAAATTAATATAAATAAGTTATGAAATTAAGTTAACTAAAACTAGAATCATAACAGTAATACTCTTCTTCTTACTTGAAACAAAACCCGTATTGCCTTAAAATGTAAAAAAAAATGAAGAAAAATATAATTAAAGTGTAAATATAGACTCAACAACCACTATTAGGTACACCTGTCCAACTGCTTGTTACTGCAAATTTCTAATCAGCCAAACACATGGCAGCAACTCGATGCATTTAGACATCTAAATGGGGAAGAAAGGTGATTTAAGTGACTTTGAACGTGGCTCTTGGTGCCAGACGGGCTGGTCTGAGTGATTCAGGAACTTCGGATCTACTGAGATTTTCACGCACAACTATCTATAGGGTTTACAGAGAATTATCCAAAAAAGAGAAAAGTTCCAATGAGCGGCAGTTCTGTAAGAGCAAATGCCATGTTGATGGCAGAGGTCAGAGGAGAACGATCAGAGTGGTTCAAGCTGATAGAAAGGCAACATTAACTCAAATAACCATAACCTCAAACAATCACAACTAAGGTATGCAGAAGAGCATCTCTGAATGCACAACGTTCGGCCTTGAGGCGGATGGGCAACAGCAGCAGAAAACCACACCAGGTGCCACTCCTGTCAGCTAAGAACAGGAAACTGAGGCTACCATTCGCACATCTCACTAAAATTGGACAATAGAAGATTGGAAAAATGTTGCCTGGTCTGATGAGTCTCGGTTTCTGCTGCGACAATAGTAGGGTCTCAGACTGGTTTCTTGAACATAACAATAAGTACACTGTACTCAAATGGCGTCCACAGTCACCAGATCTGAATCCAATAGAGCACCTTCGGGATGTGGTGGAACAGGAAATTTGCATTTTGGATGTGCAGCAGACAAATCTGCAACTACTGCATGAAGCCATTATGTCAATATGGACCAAAATCTCGGAGGAATATTTGCAGTACCTTTTTGAATCTATGCCACAACGGATTACAGCAGTTCTGAAGGCAAAAGGGGGTCCAACCCGGTACTAGTAAGGTGTATCTAATAAAATGGCTGTTGAGTGTACATATCTTTTAAGTATATTAGCTAAGGAAAGGACAAAAAACAACCAATTTAGATCTAAAAAAAAAAAAAAAAACAAGCTAAAATTGTAATGCTTCTAAAATAAAGCTGAATTGTCATAATCATTCTTTACATCATCATTTAATGCTGAATTAAATATTTTATTATTATGACTACAAAACAAGTTTTCTAGATGAACTGATGCATGTTTAATTTTGATGCCATTACAGATGTGTGAATAAAACATTTGTCTGAAATTCCCCTCGGGCTCAGTGTTTGTGGTCTGATCTTCAGTGTACATAAGCTCTGGCCATTTGTTGTAACTTCTGTATGACACCGTCACATCACGCCGAGATCCAGATGGATGAATTTCAGCATCGCTGATTAATCCCGTCTCAGTTATGCCAAAATGTCTGATGGGTTTGTTGGCTTGACTGTGCCAGGCTAATCTTTTTGAATGATGAAGTGCTCTCAGTAGAGGCTTCGTAAAGAGAAATATGTGTCGAGCTCACCTGAGGCTATAGACAGCTAGTTTATTACTGTCGAATGCAGCTGCTGATATTGCCTTTGAGTCTCTCTACCTTAATTACACATGCAATAGTCTCTCTTATTACCATATTCAGAGTCATATGTTCATGCTGGCATTGAGGCTGAACGGTGAACTTTGGAGGGAAAGAGCCAGGATTCCTTTCTTATTTTCCTAGATTTAATACATTCCAGACAATTTTTCACTGAAAACTGTCATTTTTCCTCTTGGGTGTCTGCTCACTTGAGTATATACTGGCTTATGCTGGAGAAATTATCTAGCAAAGTGTAACTTGTCGGCGATGCAGTGGCGCAGTAGGTAGTGCTGTCGAATCACAGCAAGAAAGTCGCTGGGTCGCTGGTTCGAGCCTCGGCTCAGTTGGCGTTTCTGTGTGGAGTTTGCATGTTCTCCCTGCGTTCGCATGGGTTTCCTCCGGGTGCTCCGGTTTCCCCCACAGTCCAAAGACATGCGGTACAGGTGAATTGGGTAGGCTAAATTGTCCGTAGTGTGTGTGTGTGTGTGTGTGTGTGTGTGTGTGTGTGTGTGTGTGTGTGTGTGTGTGTGTGTGTGTGTGTGTGTGTGTGTGTGTGTGTGTGTGTGTGTGTGTGTGTGTGTGTGTGTGTGTGTGTAAATGAGTGTGTGTGGATGTTTCCCAGAGATGGGTTGCGGCTGGAAGGGCATCCACTGCATAAAAACGTGCTGGATAAGTTGGCGGTTCATTCCGCAGTGGCGACCCCGGATTAATAAAGGGACTAAGCTGACAAGAAAATGAATGTATAAATGAATAAGTTTAACTTGTCAAAATGCAAGTGAATCCTAAATTAAATTAGTTAAAGTAAAGAAACTATTTTAATAATAAATGAATGAATTAATGAATTAATGAATTAATGAATCAATCAATCAATCAATCAATCAATCAATCAATCAATCAATGATGGCAATTGATTTCTGTTGGGACAACATGAAGAAACCTATTAGTTTTAACAAATTTAAGTGATTTGAACAAAATTATTAAGTTGTCTCCCAAAAAAAAAAATTAAAAATAGTTTTTTTTTAGCTCGTTTTTCTTTGAACAAACAATGCAAAAGTAATTTTTGACTGCTCATTTCACTGTAACTTATGTGCAATATATTATTTTCTGTATAAAAATATATTTGGTTTTAATTTTAATCTTTTTTGTTAAAAACAATATTTTTTTCTAAGTAAAAGTCTCTTGATGAGTGTCTACACAGAAGCTACACACAGACCTCGTCCCAAAAACATAAATTATATATATATATATATATATATATATATATATATATATATATATATGTGTGTGTGTGTGTGTGTGTGTGTGTGTGTGTGTGTGTGTGTGTGTTTTAGATATTCTTGTTACTGATATTCTTGTAATCTATTCAGCCTGAGTGTATTTACATTTTCAACCCAAGTGGAATATTTTTCTGTTGTCTATTTTAAAAAATTTGCATTTCTAAGTAAGGAAAAAATGTAATATTGTTAATATTATTTAATGTTTAGTACTGCCATATCAAATGTTGTGTTCCACTGCTGTGTCTGGTGCCCTACACTATGACATTTACTGTTACTTATTGTTACTGATACTATTATTATTTTACTGTATTTTAATTTAAAAGCCTGCTAGTTGCCTAGAGACTGCTTTCAAAATCCTTAAAAATCTTTTATTGACCCTGAGCATCTTAACAGTAGTCTAATGTATATATCAGAGTATTCACTGAAGTTTAGTAAGGGAAATAAGATCAATGAGGAGGAATGACTCGTGATGGTGGCATTAATGTTGTATATCATACATGATTCTGCACAGAGAATGTAATTGGCGAAACACTTCTTTTGATAATTTTAAAAGAAATTCACTACAACAAATGAAGCATCCCACGACTAAATATACCTGTTAACACCTGGTATTAAGATGCTTTTTAACAACCTCATCAAGTATTCTTAACTAACAGACTGACATTGAACACGGACACATTTTGAATTTGCCTGCCTTCAAACACTTTCAGAAGAAAGCAAATTTGAATTGACTGCTTTCATAATGTATATTTACATGTGTTCAAATTGCCACAAAAGATCAATGACTAACTACTGATCTGGTTTTTAAAAGTAATGGTGTATATTGTTTTTGTTGCCTGAAACCGTAAGTTTGATTTGAAAGCAAAAAAAATTTAAAAAGCACAACGTTCTCTCTGTAGTCCTAAATCTAAAGAAACCCACAGAGTTTTGCATCTATCAAAGCAGAAATAAAAGCTGCTGCTCTCAGTAAATGGCAAGAGCTTCTTTTATTCCACTCAAGGAAATGCAAAGAAAATGGTCAAAACTGGACAAAGGAGGCACAGTGAAACCTTATGAGCCAAATTAAATGTGTATCCCTTGTGTCCTTTTGGTCCAATCAACAAAACTGCATATTAAAGCAACAGTTCACCTAAAAATGAAGATCACCACATCATTTACTCTCCTCCATGTGGTTTTAAACCTTTATGAGTTTGGGTAACACTTTCTAATAACTACAAACCATGAATAATTTATTCAGCATTAACAAACAGCGAATTCATTATTTGTTAAGCATTAACTGTACATTAATAAGAGTTTGTAATAAGTTTGTAAGCAGTTTATAACTGCAGACACAAATGCTCGATTCTTGACCTATAAGCACATTTATTATGTGCTTAATAATTGTTCTTTCTTAATTTGCAAGTGATTGATTTTTCATTACTAAATCAAGCATCACATTATTTACAAACCATATGTATTTAAGATTAGTCGATGTTTTTAAGATCATTCAGAAAGAGTATATATATATATATATATATATATATATATATATATATATATATATATATATATATATATATATACATACACATACATACATACATACACACACACACACACACACACACACACACACACACACACACACACACACACATGTATGTGTGTATATATATATATATATATATATATATATATATATATATATATATATATATATATATATATATATATATATATATATATATATATATATATATATATATATATATACAAAGCATAAATAGTCCTGACTTTAAATTAAGTAACACAACTGGATGAAGTTGAGTTTATAAAGCATTTATTAACAAACTAACTGTTAATATATGCCTGAATAATAAGAATTATAAATGTTAATTTAAATAGTTTAATTAAATTAATCATTCACTAACTCATTCTAAATTATCTTTATAAATCACCAGCTATTCTTAAATAATTTGTAAATAATTAGGAATGAAAAAATAAATTATAGGTATGAAAGTATGAATTATAAATTATAATTATGAAAACACAATCATTAAGCATGCTTACTAACATGTATTAATGTAGATTTAATGCTTAACAGATAATGAACTCACTAATGCTTAACAAATGATTCATAGGGTGTAGTTATTATAAAGTGTTACCAGAGTTTCTTTCGTTGAACACACACACACACACACACACACACACACACAAATATATATTTTGAAAAATGCTGGTTGCTGGCACTCATCGACATCCATAGTAGGAAAAAAATACAATGCAAGTCAATAGGTTCCAGCAACCAGCATTTTTCAAAGCATCTTCTTTTGTGTTCAACAGAAATCAAGAAATTCAAACAGGCTCCAAACAAGTGAAGGAAGAGTAAATAATGAGAGAATTGCATTAATGGGTGAAATATCCCTTTAATATCAAGTGAAAACAGAGCTTATGACATTTTTTTTTAACTTTTAATCATTGGCAGAAAACTCAAATACAGCTCTCAGGATTCACTTTCCTTGACATACCGTTTAAAGTGATTGCATAGTCATTTTGTATTCATTTCAATTAACATTTTGCTTCTTAATCTTTCTCTTATCTAACATTTCATTCCTCCACTTCTCTCAAGGAAGCTTTAGTTTTCATTAATTCCTCTCAAACGTCCTGCTCTTCTGTCTTTCCCTCTCTCTCTCTCATTTGTTTCCCCTCCTGCATGCTCTCCGTGTTGCAGTGGCGTGTCCAGTGCTGTGCAGTGGGAACGGTCAGTACAGCAAGGGTGTGTGCATGTGCTACAGTGGCTGGAAGGGTCTGGAGTGCGACGTGCCGCAGGGCCAGTGCGTGGACCCCAGCTGCGGTGGTCACGGGACCTGCGCTCAGGGCAGCTGCACCTGTGAAGCGGGTTATCGTGGCGAGTCCTGCGAGGAAGGTAATTGAACGTATTCCAGAGCTTCTCAAAAACTCAGCACTTATCCTCTGAGAGTCTCAGTTTTCAAATGACTGCTATAACAGCATGCCGGTACAAGTGTAATAAACTTTATTAAAGTGATGAAATCCAGCCTATTGATCGGGCTTTTAAAAAACTGGCCAGAGTCTCTGAGCGCATGTTCATATGAGCTGGAGCTGCAGTTTCTGAGCTCCCAGAGGTGGTTTTAGAAGAGTAAAATGAAAGACGAGGAGGAAGGAAAACTTGAGAAAGTCTGTTTTTCTCTCTCTCTACAGTGGACTGTCTTGACCCGACGTGTTCAGGACATGGCAGCTGTGTGTCTGGTCAATGCCACTGTAAGCCAGGTTGGTCCGGCCCCCTGTGTGATGTATCCAGAGCCCAGTGTCCAGATCAGTGCAATGGCCATGGAGTGTACAGTCCTGACACAGGCCTCTGCAGCTGTGATCCCAACTGGATGGGCCCTGACTGCTCCACGGGTGCGTCCCATCAGCCATTTCCACCTTCTTACTCACTGTTTTCTCAAGCTGTGCTGCAGTGCACTCATTGTCATCCATCTATACTCTCAAGGGGTTCACTAAACATGAATTGCACCCACTGATGGCGTTGTTTATTTGCACTTGCGGCATGTGCTGGTTTAGCACTCGATTCATATGCAAATCAGGTAGCAGCACAAGCACACCCCTAAAACAGTGGATGCAGTTTCAAATTTTTGTGGATAATGTGCCCTTCAAAAAATATCGAATATAACATTTATATTTAATATTGGTTACACTACAATATTGTAACATTAGTTAATAGTAATGCTTTTACTAACATGAACAAATAATGAACAATAGATACAATAGATTTATTACAGTGTTCAGCTGTTGATTATTGTTAATGAAAATGCCGTCATTCATTGTTAGTTCATGTTAACTCACGGTGCATTAACTAATAATAACAAGCATAAACTTGGATGTTAATAATGCACTAATAAATGTTGAACTACGATTAATAAATGCTGTATTATATACACACACACACACAATTGAAGTCAGAATTATTAGCACCCTGGAATTATTAGCCCCCCTGATTATTTTTTTTCACAATTTCTGTTTATCAGAGAGAAGTTTTTTTCAACACATTTCTAAACATAATAGTTTTAATAACTTCTTTCTAATAACTAAATTTATTTTATCTTTGTCATGATGACAGTAAATAATATTTGACTAGTGACATTTAAAGGCTTAACTATGTTAATTAGGTTAACTAGGCAGGTTACAAACAGTGGGTTGGTCTGTACACTATTGAAAATCTAGCTTAAAGGGGCTAATCATTTTGACCTTAAAATGGTTTTTAAAAAATTAAAAAACTGCTTTTATTCTAGCCAAAATAAAACAAATAAGACTTTCTCCAGAACAGAAAATATTATCAGACATACTGTAAAAAATTCCTTGCTCTGTTAAACATTATTTGGGAAATATTTAAGAAAAATATTCGAAGATGGGCTAATAAATCTGACTTTAATTGTGTGTGTATATATATTATAGGTGGGCATATATTAATTTTTTATCTAGATTAATCTCGAAATTTATCTGGATTAAGATGGCTCATTTGAATCCTGCTGAAGGCATTCAGAATATGTGTGCTACCCATATAATAAGTCTTTGAGAACAGGTTTCTCAAGCCAGGTGGCACATTAGACCTGGGGCTGTTACCAAAATGCATCACAAACTTCTTGAGAAACTGTTCTACTGTGATAATTGGTGATGAAAAATTAAGTTCAATAAGATGTACTTGTGTTTACTAAATGTTTATTCAGTTAAAACTTAATTTTGTACTGTAGGCCTACATAAGCTCCAAACAGCAATTTCATATTAGCTTTTGATGTAGGAACTGTAGATACAGAAAATGTTGCTTTGCAAAGCCCAGTTTTCAGAGCCCTGACGGTGTGTCAAACATTGAGTATGTTTACATGGGCAACAATACTTTAATACGATTTAAATATAATTTAAACAATACTCTGATTAAGAGTCTACCATTTAAACAGCGATTTTTGATTACCTTAATGCAACTAAAGTCATAACTGAACTAAACAGAAATGGAATTAAGACGTGGAGTATGCATATATTAGTGGCATTACTGAAGTAATCACCGCAATCAAACTATTACCGTCATGTAGGACTTTTCACCATACTAGATATTTCCGACAAGATCCACACAGGCAGCTGTCAGTATAATTGGTATTTGTTTAAATACAAGAATAATATAACAGTAATATAACTGAAAAATGAGAACAAAATCACTCTTTTTCTCTGTGTCTCTCTCCAGAGGTGTGTTCAGCAGATTGTGGCAGTCATGGCGTGTGTGTCGGAGGCGTTTGCCACTGTGAGGAGGGCTGGACAGGCACAAGCTGTGACCAGAGACTGTGTAACCCACAGTGTGTGAAACATGGGACCTGCAGGGATGGCAAGTGCCAGTGTGAACAGGGCTGGAACGGAGAGCACTGTACCATTGGTAAACACACACACACACACACATACACACACACACACACACACACACACAGACATGCGCTTTTATCCTGCTTTGAAGCTTTGAGCCAGTCAAAGACATTTCACTCGCATCCATGACTTGTTTTTGCACCAAAGACTTTCCAGCCACTGTTTTGTTGGATAGAATGATTTGCTCATGTTTGCATCAGAACATGTACAAAAAAAAACAAACAACAACAAAAAATCACTTGTGCCTATGTGTGCGTGCACGTGTTTGTATTGTCACTGTTTTATAATCGCATTCAGAGCAAAGGACACGGTCTTCACTGTGTGATCCGCATCTGTAAGAATTTTAAATGACTTTCTGAGCTCTGGAGTCCAGCTGGAAGATGAATACTAATGGATGCCGCTTCAGTTGCATGTGCTAGTATGCTTGTTTTAATGCTAATGAGCACAATCCCCCCCTCTCCGCCGCAGTTTTCACTTCATTGTTTTCAGACAATTAGAGCTGATGGATTCTGTGCGCAAAACACTTCTTGACTCTGAATTTACCAGCTAAAATGCAGCAGTCTACCCTTAATAGTTTAATAGTCCATCATGAGGCAGTCTCACATGTTTTCTTAGTGATCTGTTGTAGGATTGCCAACAACATTGTGAGTTTTACATTTATAGTTTTACTGATGCTTTAATCTTTAATTTAAAGTGACTTGCATTGCAATATCAGGGTATCTGCAATGTCTTAAAACGTCTTAATTTTTTAAATGGTAAATTTTAGGCCATAAAATGTCTTAAGTCTACTGAAATGTTGTGTTGTAGGTCTTTAATCTTTTTTAAGAGGTCTTAATTTTCCTTGATGTATAGCTACCCAATCTGGCCATTAACAGTCATACAATCATCGACAATACATCTTATTAATTTTTTTTAAATTTATTTGCTTTTAATCACTTGTATTACAGTAACATTTGCCTAAAAGGTCAGGATACTGACAAAAAAAATAATGTATCAGTAAATTATTATTATTGTAGACTGAAGTAATAGGCAGCTATGTTTTGTTCTATTCTTGGTAAGGGTTGTAGGGTTTGTGAATGGATATATTTGAAATTTCATAAAAAAATACAACTAAATTATTGTTATTAAATGTATTAAATTTTATTTTTTAATTTTTTAATAAGGCAAGTGAACAACTTTTCTAACTGGGGTATTAGAAAAAATCCTTAGCATTAAGCCCTGTATAAGTCTAAAATGTATTTAAAATGTCTTAAATTTAACTTGGTGAAACCTGCAGAAACCCTGAATAAAGGTTTTTGCAGTTTATAATAATATGAAAATTGATAATAATAATAATAATAATAATAATTCTTTACATTTGTATAGCGCTTTTCTAGACACTCAACGTGCTTTACACAATGGGGGGAATCTCCTCATCCACCACCAGTGTGCAGCATCCACCTGGATGACGCGACGGCAGCCATATTGTGCCAGAACGCACACCACACAGAGGCTTATTGGTGGAGAGGTGACAGATGATGGAGACAATTTTCATATGGGGATGGTTAGGAGGCCATGATGGACAGAGGCCAGTTGGCAAATTTGGCCTGGATGTCAGGGTTAACTACTCATTTTCCAAGGACATCCTGGGATTTTTAATGACAACAGAGAGTCAGGACCTCTGTCGCAGTTTCTCTGTCGCAGATCCATCGTTATTAAGTTATCCTATTAAGTAGGATATTGTTTATTTTATTAATTTTTTTTAAAAAGTCTGCTTTTACAATTTGATACATGCAAAACACTGCAGAAATGCTCCAACCAACGGGCCCTTGTCATATACAGTACAGATACTTAATAAATAACCTACTATAAATTAAAAAGCATTAACGTATGCTATGTTGTTTGTTTTCACAAGCTTTGGAGATGTAACACAAATTCCGCTTTTAAATAGGTCACCTATAGCTTTTGTCATGAGGCTGTGTTCAAAATGACATCAATTGTTTCAAAGTGCACTGCGAAGGGAGCACAATTGTAAACATAAGGATCACTAAAACTGAACTGTAAAAATACTTTGAAAGCAAATGGATGACTTAAATGCTTTTTTTTATCATTCCAAGTTTAAATGTTGGAATGCTCTAAATAAATAGGACATAGGGGAGATAACTGCGAATAGAACACAGCCAGAAACTATGCTTCTAACTACAGCTCCAGAGGTGTAGTTGCAAGAACACAAGTTTGCGACGCAGTTTGCGAATGTTCGTTGGAACGATGGATTTGGGAAACGGCAAATCAACGAATTATGTTTGTAACAACACAACTTGCGACCTTAGTTGGCTAACAATGGTTTTGGGAAACGCACCCCAGTATAGAATCCCCATAAATATACTGGGGCATTAGGACCCACACAGATCATTGAGCACCCCCTGCTGGTCTCATTAACACCCCTTCCGCAACTTAGCTTTCCCATGTGGTCTCCCATCCAGGTTCTGACCGGGCGCAGCTCTGCTTTGCTTCAGTGGGCGACCATGCGACAACCTTGACATTTACTAATGCTATGCTCTACTATTTGAGCTACAGGAAGGTTGTAGGGCTGGGCAAATAATCGAAGTTGATATTCATGCATGTTTTGGTGCTAAAGTTGGCTCTGTAAGAAGTTATAAATCTCCATCAGCTGTTTTCAGATGCTACACAGAGCCAAAGTTCACTGATTTACACAAAAGAGTGCAGAAGATTTCATTGGCACAACCCTGAAATCAATGAAAATCGTTTTGTGATTTGACAGCTGTCTGCATTGCTTCTAAGAGCACAATGGATCTGTGTAGATGCTAATGCATGTGAAAATACCACATTTAAAATGGATGTCCAGTGGTCTCCAGCCTCCAGCACAGGAAATTTGGCTAGAAGAGAGATGGTTGTGGCCAACTGAGCCTAGTTTCTCCTAAGTTTTTTTCCTTTACTTTCATCAATTGGTGAAGTTTTGTTCCTCGCCACCGTCACCACTGGCTTGCTTGGTTTGGGACTTGTGGAGCTGCACATCAATGGATTTGCCATTCAGTGTTTGAACTTTCAGCAGTGAACATTAAACCACACTGAACTGAACTAAACTGAACTTCAACACTGAAAACTGGACTGACCGAGTTTCAGTCCACTAGAACTCTTTAGCTGTTTAGCTGCTTTGACACCATCTACATTGTAAAAGCACTATAGAAATTGGAAGGTTGTACTTGTAATTCAAATCTCAACTATTTAAGCTAAAAGAAAGGTTTCTATTTAAAACGCCACTTTTTTATCTACATAAATAAGTCTGCAATCGCTACTCAAAACGTTGCTGTACTTGGTAATCAAAACTCGCAGGAAGGCTGTACATGCTATTAAAAACTCCATGTGAACTACGTTTCCATCCAGAACTGTGAAATAAATGTATGCGCAAAACTGGATTATCGCATACAAGGCGTGCGAAAAAAGCAGCGTTTCCATCCAACGAGTCAGAGAGAACAAAATCATCACTTCCTGATTAACTGGCGTCAAATATGAACAGTAAAAATGGAATTTACTGCGGTAGGGGAAGCTGCGTGAATCTTTTCCTTATTTAATAAATTACTTGTGCCTCAGAAGACAAATGGAAATATGCAATGAACTTGAGGTGGCATTTGAAGGTGTGAGATGCGGAGCACAGACACCCTTGACTATTCTGTAGGTTGTAAATAATATAATAACACTGATACTGAAAGTAGTTAAGGCATTTTACAATGAGAGGATGGAAACATAACTAATAACTTTTGAGTATCACTTAGCATGTGTTTCTTATGTGCTCTGAACCATAATCACACTCTTACAGATGGCTGTCCGGGTCTGTGCAATGGGAATGGGCAATGCATCATGGGTCAGAACAGCTGGCACTGTGAGTGCCACACGGGCTGGAGAGGGCCAGGCTGCAGCGTTGCCATGGAAACCTCCTGCAATGACAACAAGGACAATGAAGGAGGTAAAGAATGCAAACTGAATGCAGAAATGATTTTTCCCCCTTGGGCCTTGTATTACTGCAGTGACAGTCCACCCAAAAATAAAAATTCTGTCATTATTTACTCCCCCTCTCTACTTGTTATAAAAATGTTTGATTTTCTTTCTTCTGTTAAACTCAAAGGAATATACAGTATGAAGAGTTTAGAAGCAAAAACCTCTAAATGCCGTTTGATATTTTCTTCTAATGTTTTCTCCGACTCCAGTGTGTAGGCTCAGGAATTTGACTTTTGTAGTGATAAATAAATCCTATTCATTGCATTTAAATTGAAATACTTGAACATAAACATCGGAGGCTAAAAAAATGCTCATTTCATGAGAATTTTGGATGTCATTTAGAGGTTTTTGCATTTGAACTCTTCATATTTTGATTAGTGTTGTAAACCAGTAGCCACATATATCACATATATATCACAATTTAATTTTTCATATCATTCAATATTGCTAATTTTTGAATATTTTTTAACAATCCATTTAAGAATAAAAGGTTTTTTTTATTTAACAATTTTGTTTTAATTTACCAGCATTCATTCATTCATTCATTTTCTTGTCGGCTTAGTCCCTTTATTAATCTGGGGTCGCCACAGCGGAATGAACTGCCAACTAATCCAGCAAATTTTTACGCAGCGGATGCCCTTCCAGCCGCAATCCATCTCTGGGAAACATACACACATATTCACACACACACTCATACACCACGGACAATTTAGCTTACCCAATTCACCTGTACCGCATGTCTTTGGACTGTGGGGGAAACCGGAGCACCCGGAGGAAACCCATGCGAAGGCAGGGAGAACATGTAAACCCCACACAGAAACGCCAACTGAGCTGAGGTTCGAACCAACGACCAAGCGACCTTCTTGCTGTGAGGCAACAGCACTACCTACTGCGCCACTGCCTCGCCCTTATGCAAATAGTTTCAATAGTCAAAAACAAAAAAATTTCAACTAAATACCTGATCTCTTTATAATAAAATAAACATGCATGTTAAAAAGACTCTTAAACTTTATCAAATTTGCTTACAAAGTGTTTTTAATGGTAAAGGATAAACGCTGAAAAATCAAAGCAAACTTTGGGGTAGATCTGTAAGGTGTGAATAATAATGATGCAGTAAACCTCAAACTCTAAATCTAAGCTTTCAAGTAAAGGAACCAACCATCATTGTTTAAACACATACTGCAACATTAGAAATTGTGAAGTTGAATGACTATATTTTATTACCCCTATGCAAAAACTCTTTCAGATGAGGTACTAGTGGCTGGGATGCACATAAAAAGTAACCAAAAATCCACAATTCACTGGTGACATTCTTACATCTTTTTTTTATTTACAATCTCCTCACATGTTTTCACATGTGTGGCTATTCTGACCTAAAGTGATAAGTGCGAACACGTAATCGGCTTTGCTCTCACGCTTTCCTAGGCAAGGCAAGGCAAGGCAAGTTTATTTATATAGCACATTTCATACACAATGGCAATTCAAAGTGCTTTACATAAAGAAGAATAAAAGAAACAAGTAAAATAAAAATAAAAACAAATAATAAAAATGCATAAAAACAAAACAAAACATAAAAACAGGTAAAATGTGATATAAAGAATGAAGAAGAAGAGAAAAACATGATAGTGCAATCTGTCGGACGCAGCACAGTGCTCATTCAGTAAAGGCACAGCTAAACAGATGTGTTTTCAGTCTTGATTTGAATGTGCCTAATGTTGGAGCACATCTGATCATTTCTGGAAGCTGATTCCAGCAGCGAGGGGCATAGTGGCTAAAAGCCGATTCACCCTGCTTTGACTGAACTCTTGGAACTTCTAGTTTATATGATCCTAATGATCTGAGTGATCTTTTAGGTCTGTATTCAGTGAGCATATCTGTGATGTATTTAGGTCCTAGGCCATTTAGTGATTTATAGACCAGTAATAATACTTTAAAATCTATTCTGAATGTAACTGGCAGCCAGTGTAAAGACCTGAGGACAGGTGTGATGTGCTCTGATTTTCTGGTTCTGGTTAGAATTCTGGCTGCAGCGTTCTGGATGAGCTGCAACTGTCTGACTGTCTTTTTAGGAAGACCAGTGAGGAGTCCATTACAGTAATCCACCCTGCTGCTGATAAAAGCATGAACAAGTTTTTCTAAATCTTCACTAGAAACAAAGCATCTGATTCTTGCTATGTTTTTGAGATGATAGTATGCTGATTTACTGACTGCTTTGACATGACTGTTGAAACTCAGATCTGACTCCAGAGTCACACCAAGATTCTTGACCTTATTTTTTGTCATTTGACCTTTAGTGCCAAGGTACGCATTTACCTTGAGAACCTCATCTTTGTTTCCAAACACAATAATTTCAGTTTTCTCTTTGTTTAACTGAAGAAAGTTTTGGCACATCCAATTGCTCACTTCATCGATGCATTGGCAGAGGGTGTCAATGGGGCTGTAGTCATTAGGCTGTAAGGCTAGGTAGATCTGAGTGTCATCAGCATAGCTGTGGTAGGAGATTTGGTTCTTTCTCATTATTTGGCTCAGAGGGAGCATGTAAAGGTTGAACAGGAGAGGTGCCAGAATCGAGCCTTGTGGGACTCCACACGTCATGGGTGTCCACCTCGACCTATGGTCACCTATACTGACATGGTAACCTCTACCTTCTAGGTAAGATCTAAACCATTTGAGGACCGTGCCAGATAGCCCAACCCAGTTTTCCAGCCTATCCAGAAGTATGCTGTGATCGACAGTGTCAAATGCAGCACTGAGATCCAACAATACCAGCACTGTTATTTTACCTGAATCTGTATTTAGGCGTATATCATTGATTATCTTTATAAGAGCGCTCTCTGTACTGTGATGTGCTCTGAACCCCGATTGAAAATTGTCTAAACACCCCCTGAAGTTTAAGAACTTGTTGACCTGGTTAAAAACAACTTTTTCAATGATTTTGCCAATGAAAGGGAGATTTGAGATTGGCCTGTAATTGCTCAGTAGGGTGTTATCCAGGTTGCTCTTCTTCAAGAGGGGTTTAACAACTGCAGTTTTAAGTGAGGTTGGAAAAATCCCTGATAGAAGTGAAGCATTTACCACTTTTAGAAGATCCATTTCTAAACAGGTAAACACCGTTTTGAAGAATGATGTGGGGAGCGTGTCAAGTCTGCAGGTTGATGTTTTCATAACTTGCACAATCTCTTCTAAGATTTTGCTGTTAATTGCCATGAAATCAGACATAATGTCTGATTTCTTAAGTTGTGGTTGAGCTTGTTTGATATCGACACAACTTGACTGATTGGATGAGCTGATTGCCTTTCTGATATTATTGATCTTATCAGTGAAGAAATGAGCAAACTCATTACATTTGCTTTCAGAGAGGAGCTCACTTGGAATCTGACTGGGGGGGTTTGTGAGTCTCTCTATCGTTGCAAAGAGTGTACGAGCATTAGTTAAGTTGCTGTTTATAAGGCTTGAAAAGAAAGTCTGTCTAGCAGTGTTTAGTTCCATATTAAAGGCATGAAGACTGTCTTTATAGATATTATAATGGACTACTAGTTTCGTCTTTCTCCACATACGCTCAGCTTTTCTGCACTGTCTTTTCATCATTTGTACTCTCGGTGATCTTGTCCAAGATCCCTTTTGCCTGCCAGTCATCTTCTTGACTTTAACAGGAGCGATGTCATTTATGACATTCTCAATTTTAGAATTGAACAAATCAAGGAGAGCATCAACAGAATCTGCAGATATACTTGGTGCTAGCGATATGGCCTTCATAAACTGCTCACTAGTGTTCTCATTTATGCATCTCTTTCTAACAGAGACAGATCTGTCTTTAATAGCTGGAGTGATCAATATATCAAAAAAGATACAGAAATGATCAGATAGTGCCACATCCTTAACAACAGTTGATGAAATGTGTAAACCCTTAGTTATAAGTAGATCAAGAGTGTGTCCACGATTGTGTGTGGGTCCTTGAACATGCTGAGTCAGATCAAAAGTGTTAAAAACAGTCATCAGTTCTTTTACAGCATTGATTTCTGGATTATCAATGTGAATATTAAAATCCCCAGCAATACTAAAATAATCAAATTCAGAGGTTACTATTGATAACAGCTCTGTAAAATCCTCAATAAAAGCTGGAGAATATTTTGGAGGTCTGTAGATAATGATCAGTAAGATGCGTGGAGCACCTTTTAGTGCTATACTCAGATATTCAAAAGACAGATAGTCACCAAATGACACTTGTTTACATTCATACACATCTTTAAACAGGGCAGCGATGCCTCCACCTCTCCTATTAGCTCTGCAAACACTCAAAAAGTCAAAGTTTAAAGGAGCTGCTTCATTCAGAACTGCTGCGCTACAACTGTCATCTAGCCAAGTTTCAGTTAAAAGCATAAAATCAAGGCAATTTGTGTTGATAAAATCATTGACTAAAAGTGACTTATTATTGAGTGATCTGATGTTTAAAAGCGCTAACTTAACAGTTTTAGCTGTTTTTTCTATAGAAGTCTCAGATCTACATTTAATAGACACCAGATTTGAATGATTTGCTAAACGGCCTGATGAAGTCTTTGGTTTTCTGTCACTTAACACAACACATATCTGCTTAGAGAAAGCTACAGAAACACTGGGTTCCTGCTTGTTCTGAAAACATTTGATAAAGACACTGTTATCTAAGCAGGTCCCCGACACACATCACAGAGAGCTCTTGTGTTCACCAGCTGAAGATGGGGCGTTGTTGTTTGGGCCCTGGCGGTGTGATCGGAGGGCTCTTCCAGGTGGGCTCATAGGTGGTTGTGGAGCAGGCCGCTTTTTGGTTGGTAACTGGGGGCTTGCGGCAATGGAGTGTGAAAGTTTAGTTCCAGCACACACCAGTTCCTCCATCTTTTTTGAAAAACCCAAGAGTGGTGAACATTGTGACAATGAGAACGTGTCCGGTGACAGAGGCTGTGCATCTGGAGATTCTGTCTGCAGAAATATGTTTTCCTGAGGATCATTTTTGAGTGACGAGACTTGATGCTGTTCTGATGCGTCACAGTCTGCCTGTGTTGAGCAGAGGGCAACTGATAGTGTCTCTATCAACATTGGGTGTTTTGGCTGCGTGGCATTATCACTGTCCTTGGGTGATTCGTCAGCCACAAGTCCACTCAGGAGCTGATTTGAGGTCCTGTGGTCATCCGGACATTTGCTAGGTGTGTGTTTGCAATTCAGTTCAGTGGCATACACAGCTGATGGATGATTGAGGGAGAAAAAAATATTGTCCTTTAGCACCTTTGCACCAAGCTTGTTTGGATGAAGGCCGTCTGATGTAAACAGCTGTCTTTGGTTCCAGAAGAGATTGAAGTTGTCGATGAAATTCAGTCCTTTCTTGTTACATGTTTTCTGTAGCCATACATTTAGACCAAGAAGCCGTGAAAACATATTTGTCCCTCTTGCAGGGAGTGGTCCACTTATGAACGCCTGAACCTTCAATCTTTCAGCTGTTTCCAAGAGCTCACAGAAATCTTTCTTGAGCAGTTCTGACTGTTCTTTCCGAATATCATTCTTCCCCACATGGATGATAATCCGTTTTGCCGACTTGTGCTTTTTCAGAATTTCCTCAAGCTCTTTGTTTACATCAGAAATTGTTGCATGAGGAAAGCAGTATGTCATTGTAGATCTGCTCCTGAAATTCTTGATTATTGAATCTCCTACGACTAGTGTTCTTATCTCAGGTGTGATCGGAGCAGAATGCCGGTGTCTAGTCGGCCTTGAGCCTCTGTTCCATGCAGAATTAGTTGCTGAATCATGCAATCTCTGTCTGACTACATTTGGGGATTCTTCACCCATATTACTCAAAACTTCATATCTGTTCTGAAGCTGTATTTGAGTCCGAGCTGTATTTGGGGTAGAAGACGCTAATGCGGCAGCGTATCATCTGACCCCTCGAGTACCCTTTGGTCTCGCACCTTGTTTATGCCAATGCTCATTTTCAACAGTTCTTTTCTGTTTTTCTGTGCTCAAAACAGTAGCAGGAACAGATTTATGGGACTCACCGGCTGTGTGCTGAGAGGATCCACAATGAAGCTGAAGTTCTGGTCGGATCGCAAGCAACTTCGTTTCAAGAACTGCAATCTTTTGTAGAAGTTTGTGGCAGTTTGTACAGCAGTGAGAATCTGAATTAATCCGATCCAGAGGCCTTTTCACAGCCGTGTCTTCCCGTCTCCGGAATGTAAGCAGCTGATAGCTGGTAGCGGGAGGATTGTTTAGACGGTAATTCCCCTCTTGTTAGTATAGCTGTATTCCAGAAAGTTTGTAGAATCGATGCTGATCTTCAAGCCGTGTTGTTTGAGCACTGTGCTGATAGGCTCAAGTTAAAATTAGGGTATAAGATATAAAAGCAAGAGTGCGAAGAGCGGAGCAGTGGGCAAAGCAGCCTAGCGTATCTCATAATTTGGTGACCATCAAGTGTTTTCTGACAAACAGACAAATCATTGCTGCAGCTCCAATGAAAGTTTTTGGAGAAAAGTCTAACGAACTGCAGTGTTTGGGTTTGCTGTGTTCGTCTGAGATAATTAGTCTGCTGTTATTACTGTAATGTGTATATTCCTTACAAAGTGGGAAGAACATTGTTTAGTTCCACTTAAATGAATCGCGGTGTGCTTGTGGAATTCGGGTTGTGCAAGTCACGCGCCTTCATTGGAAATGACAAACTTTTATCCTAAGCTTATTGGCATTCCTTCTAAGGCACGTACTCAGCAGCCACATTTAAATTAAACTATAGCATACTGATACCTTCATACCGTCTATAGCCCTATGTACATTTTCATTATTAGGTGGACTTTCCTTACAAAAAGGCCTATTCACTACAAATTTGATGCAGAAATATGACCATACATCCCTTCTTTAGCTAAAAACAACACCTTTCTTGACTTTGTGTGTCTTGACAAACGCAATCTCACAGCAATTTGTAACTTTTTGATTTAGTGGCTAATTATGAATTCGTACAATCTAATTCGTACAGTTCAGTACAATTTGCTCATCAGCCAGTGACGGTTGGGGTTAGGGTTGGGGTTGGGTGCCATGCCTCCTTTTTAAAATCATTCATTATCGTACGACTCAACTATTAGTCACTAAACAGACAAAACGTAAAATACTTATGTTTCCTTGTGAGATTAGGCTGGTCTTGACCTATCAAGAGATTATTGAAAAAGTACGAGTGCATTCCACTTCAAATATTACATTTTGACAGAATAGTTGTACTTGACATCAGACAATCTCAGTCTATCATGCAGTAAATAATGTTTTTCACAAAAGTTACGATCGATAAAATATCTTCACACTCATTTTAAGTACAGTAGCTGATATCTATTATTCCCTTCACACATGCTTTTGTCAATAACTATATATTTCTTTATAGAGTATAGACTTAGAATCAAACTCTATGAATACTTCGCAATTTGCTGTCTCAACCACTGCAGGAGGTGATGGAAATTGGAAGTGTTTGTCTGAATGCAAAGGATTTGAGATTCGAGTGAACAAGAAAGTTGTGTGAGAAATGCAAAAACATTTTGCAAGTGAACTCAAAGAATTAATTTATAACTTAATTAAATAATAACTCTTAACAGAATGTCCCTGTAGGATGTGTGCAATTCAGACATGACTAAATCTTTTAATGAGGTACACTTCTGATTTGATGCCGATGTGGTAATCCTTAATAATTTAGATCTTCATAAGTCATACATAAACTCGTAGTTAGCTCTAATTAATAAAGCTTGACTTAACATGAACAAAATAAAAGGTCATCCTGTTCCCCAACATTTGTTTCCTCAGATAATCCTCGTTTGAGTTTTCGGGTTTATAATTGAATAAAGTGTTAGCTCTTCATAAACTCCCAGGCTCCTCATAAGTTCACAAAGCCTAAATGAATTGATGCTTTGATATCCTCTCCCTACTTGAAAAGAATCAATTCTACTCTATGAGATTTGTCAATATATATTTCAACTGCTGCTTTGTGGCAGTTTATTGGGGGATATAATATATAAGATGCTCTGAACGGAGGGATAGAGAGCAGCTTCAATCATCCGTATGAAAAGGTGATGTGTCTGTTAGCAATCAGAGCGAGGGATTTGAAACTAGCCGTAGGCAGAATGATTATATAACAGGTGGATGTTCAGAGTCAGTCCAGGCCACCGAGCAGCTTCCCTCCTGCAACAGTCAAGAGCACAGAGAGGTTTTTTTTTTCTTTTTTTTTTTATACAAGAAATGATGTTGTTTCTTGTTCAAAAATGGTTTTATTTTCTCTGCTCTGTCATGTTTTCTCTCATTCTCTGATATTTACACCAGTGGTCTCAAACTTAATTCCTGGAGGGCCACAGCTTTGCATAGTTTAGCTCCAACCAGCTCCAACTCACACCTGCTTAATAGTAGGGGTATCAAAATTAATTGTTTCTTCGGTGCACTGCGACGCAGTTGTGGACAATTCGGTATCGGTTCAGTAATATTTAAGTTACATTGCATCTACATGCCAACTAATTCTCATTAGATTATAAGTAGACTGTTAGGTTGGGGTTAGGTTTAGAGTAGGTTGACATGTACCTGAAAAGTTTCTTATAGTCAGGTAACTGTCTGTTGAAGGACTGTATCAAATGTCAGTATCAACAGATATTAAGTAGACAGTCTTCTAATACTCAAACGGACCATTAAAATAAAGTGTTATCTATTTAAGCACTCGTCTACTCTGTAGTTTACTTGTCCATTATTTAGAATGGACATCAAGTTCAGTTAACAAGCAGCAAACAATATCAAATACAAACTTTGTGCATAATATAAAACATAGTCTACATTTTCATTTAGTCTTTTTGTTTTCATAAACAAAAACACACTGTGGACACTGTTTGGAGGACAAATTGTTTAGTTAAAAAATGTATTTACAGCCCTATATTGGTAATGTTAGATACAAAAAAAGTGTTGATTTTATTTTTTTTTTTCTTGTAAGACATTACATCAGGAACATATAATTATTTTGATGCCACAAACTTGTTGCGTCAACACATATATGCTACTGTAAAATATGTATTTGTTAATTTAGGGCTAAATTCAAATATAATTATTTTTATAATTAAATAAACTATTAGAATAGTTTATCCCATTTTAGTTAATTGTTGTAGTAAAAATATTTTAATTATTTCATTAAAATCTTGAAATAATTTTGACCTTTTCTTCACAGACCCTCAATAAAATCATCAAAATATAGCTGACAAAAACATAAATCCTGACATTAAGTTAGTAATAAAGAAGTAATTAGTGAGGTATTTTAGTAGAAAAGTAGAAGCTAGTTCATGTTTACTATTGTCATTTACTAATATGATGAAATACAACATTATTGCGTAACTACTGATTTAATTGAAGTTCATGTATCTTATTTCATAACAGCTATACTTTTTTATGAATTAAATGGCAAAAATGATCGCAAAGAACTTATAAAAGGAAATGTTTGATATCAATGCCCAAGCTAAACAAACAAAAAAAAAAAAACAGCTCAGGAAAAAAAAAGACAAACATCCTCTAGATGTACACAACTTCCTGTGTCTTTCTGGCTTTTGTTTACCCTTCGTTTGGGGGTTTACTTCACCTTCACAGAGGCTTCAGAGATCACAGAGCAGCAGCCCAAACAACACGGAGCAAAAGTCTATGGCAGCAGCCGCTTGTTGTGAGTTTGTACCCCATCAAGAAAGACCCATTTAGGGAGAAGGGTTGAAAAGGTGTGCATGTACAGCGCACCGAGATACACAGCAAATAAGAGATGGGAAGAGAGAGAAAGAAAGATGAAACAGAAAAAAAGAAGCACTCAGGGGTGCGAATGATGCCCTCTGTGACTTTGATGTAAGTTCTCTAAAAGTAAAAACCAGGAGAGAAAGTGAAACTAGAGCATCATTTAATTCAATGATCACTTCTATCAGTCAGGCACATTATCGCAACGGAATAGATTTGTTCAATTTCATTTCCATAATATTAAGAAGTTCTGCATTTGGGCTTATTGTGTTTTTTTTTAAATCACATTATTTGTCCGTCTTTCTCTTGACATCAAAGCGAAGCAGGGTTTTGAACTGAAGAGTTCATCAGAAGTACACACTTTGAGAAGAAGATGGCAGGCAAACAGAGAGACTTCAGAACTCGCTTTAACCATCTGCCATCTGTGCTAGATATGGCAAATGTGGCGATACTTGCAGAATCGAGTCGATGCTAGAATAAAAGTGGGGAAGAAATGCAGGTCTTTCATAGCAATGCATATTTATGAGTTCAAACTCAATTCAGTGCTTTGTTAAAATACAGCTGCATACATGAAACTAAATATTATCATGAAGACAGAAGGCTGATTGCATGCATTTTTTAAAATGTCATCTGTACCTGAGACATCATCATTTTATTATATTTATATATTTTTTTATATTATAAATGTTTTTGCAAAACTTTTTAATGTAAAATGTAAAATCAATTCAAAATTAATTTCTCAAAAATATATAAATAAACAGATTTAAAAATGTAGCTGCAAGCAGTTCAGAACCATAATAACCAAAACAGTTTAGAGACCAATATGAACAAGGTTAGTAAGGAGCATCAGACTTGTTTGTGGGGGAAAATGACTAAGAAATATGTAAATATTCTAATTTAAATATTTTCTGTAAATGTATTTAAAATAAATGAATATACAATATGGAATCTTTATATCAAGTATTCTACTTTTTGGTATTTTGACAATCTTAATGTGGCTTTATTTACAAATAACTAGAAATGCATGCTACAGACCTAAAGTGTATGTGGTGACATCTTTTCCACTCAGATGGTCTTGTTGACTGCATGGACCCAGACTGCTGCACGCAGAGCTCTTGTATGACCAATCCTCTATGCCGTGGATCACGTGACCCACTACAGGTCATTCAGCAGAGCCAATCAGAGGTCCAGAAAGTGCCCTCCTTTTATGACAGAATCAAGATGCTTGTTGGTAAAGACAGCACTCACATCATCCCTGGAATCAACCCATTCAATGCCAGGTACCTCATCTGCCTTGTCCTGCGGTAGACTACATGACATGATTTATTAATGATTTATTACCGTCATAATAATGCACCTGTGTTTATGTGCTTGTCTGCAGTCTGGCATCTCTAATTCGAGGTCAGGTTTTGACATCAGATGGCACTCCTTTGGTGGGCGTCAATGTGACGTTTGTGAAGTACCCTCACTATGGGCACACCATGACTCGTCAGGATGGCACGTGAGTAACTTTACATTATTTGATGCTGTTTGGCCGTTGAGTATCTTCTGAAGTCTTTTTCCTGATGTATTTTTATTTTTTGGGTAGCACTATATTTTGATGGTCCCTCAATAGACATTCTTTTGACTATAAGGAACTTTGCATGTACATGTTACCTTATTGTAGAGGTCTGCATTCAGCCGCGGGACGAGACCAGATTTCGGCAGCGCGGGAATAAATTTCCAAATAAAGCACGGAAGCGGTCGGTAACGGATTAAATTTGGGACGGGAGCGGGCCGTCTAGCAATATCGCTCCCGACTCCCGACGAGCACGCGTATGTATGTGTGTAAATGAAATAGCGCGATGCTGTGTTTAGCTTGTTTGTTGCTGTGTGTGTGTGTGTGTGTGTGTGTGTGTGCGCGCGAATGAGAGGTGTGTGTGTGTGTGTGTGTGTGTGTGTGTGCGTGCGAATGAGAGAGAGAGAGAGCTTTGTCTGTGTGTGTGTGCTTGGTGCTTATGTTTGTATGTGTGTGTGTGTGTTATTGCGCGCGCTATTAAGAAAGAGCTTTGACTGTGTGTGTGTGTGTGTGTGTGTGTGTGTGCGCTTGGTGCTTATGTGTGTGTGTGTGTGTGTGTGTGTTTGTGTGTGTTTATACAGACAGCTTGTTATAGGCTGTCTGGACTCTATATAGCTGAGTGGTTTTCGGTTTTGTTCTCCTCCTGCTCTTTAGCGGGATCGGGCAGGGCAGGTAGAAAACGGGGTGGGGCGGGCAGCAGGACATCAAATGCTGAATATAAGTGGGAGCGGTCGGGTTCGGGCTAAAATCTGGCGGGTGCGGGCGGGAGCAGGATTCTAAATTTAGTCCCACGCAGATCTCTACCTTATTGTACTAACCAGTGCTTAATTTGTAAACTGCAAGGTCCCGGAACAGATTGGGGTAACGGATCTGGCATGTTACCAGAGGGAAGAGGTGTCACGGGCAAAAGTGATGAGCGGGGGGAATGGGGTGTCTCTGACTAAAGTGAAGAGGGTTGGGGAGTTGTGAAATAAAGTGAAGAGCAAGGTGGGGCGGGGTGCGTGTGAAGAGGGGGTTTGGTAAAATGAGGTGCAGGATCAGATTTCAGAGTGGCCGGATCCGGCTTGTCCTGGCACAAATTAAGCCCTGCTGCTTTCTCTAAGCCTATCATAGTAGACTACAAATACTAAAATGACAGCTGGCTCTAACTTTAGTTGCAGAGTTACTTGTCAACTAAATGCCTTTACTGTGCTTATTGTCCCTAGTTTTGATCTGGTGGCTAATGGCGGAGGCTCTCTGGCCTTGCGGTTTGAGCGGGCTCCTTTTCAGAGTCAGGAACGGACAGTGTGGCTGCCCTGGAATCGCTTCTACGCAATGGACACTTTGGTGCTGCAAACGGAGGAGAAACCCACAGCCAGATGTGACCTGAGCGGTTTTGTCAGGCCTGATCCAATAGTGCTTCCCTCCCCACTGTCCTCCTTCTTCAGCTCTAACCCTTCAGAGAGACACATCCTTCCTGAGAGCCAGGTGCCACATTCAGCACCATTCTATTCACATCTCATTTTCTGTCGAGTTTGAGTAGGTCACTCCACTCTTCCGTAGGCTTTTTATTTGCGTTTTATATTCTCTATTACTCTGCCTCTTCACTCTCGTCTGCTCTTTTGTTGTTAATCTCCATTTTCAGTCTTGAACTCCTTTTGACTCATTTACGTCTGCATACCTATTTTCATTAATCATTCGTTTTTTCAAATACTTTTTATTTCTTTGATCTCGTCTCTGAGACTGAAACCATTCAGCCTTAACAAGAAACCATTAATTTCATCACCACAACAGAAGTTGCAATAGCCTCTATTGTGATGCACATCTGTGTGAAATGTATTCTTAAACAAGCTAAATGTAGGGCAGGACTTTATCCATAGGGAAAGATTCGATTGTTGGATCAATATTGTTCATTTAACCCATGAGTGTCTAAACTTGTTCCTGGAGGGTCAATGTCCTGCAGAGTTTAGCTCCAACCCTTAATTAAAGACACATGAAGCTATTCAAATTTGACAAATCAGGAAAGTGTATTGGAGTTGTTTAGAGCTCCAATTTGTTTCTCCAGGAGCATGATTGCACACCCCTGGTGTAAGCCCCTCTTTTTCCACTCAAACCGCACTTAAACTAGAGTCTCTGGAGATGAGCATGCAGACAACAACAGCCTGTAACATCCCCCTTGAGGCCAGGGGTGTGTGATTTACCTGCACAACTCTTACTAACTGGTCTCTGTTACACTCACCTCTCTTTAACCTCACTTCCATCTGAGTCCTGGTACAAATGTAACCCATCAGATTACTTGCAGGCTCACGAGGATGTTAAAACCTCAGTCTCTTGCTTCAGTTGCTACTGAGAGGCCCAGAGAGTGAGATTTACTAGCTCAGCAGCACTTATTAGCTGGCCTTTATTATGTTGGGTTCAAACCAGACACAAGGCACATTTCCCCTCACACAATTTTTTTGATTGATTTCAATTATTAACCAAAGCAGTTGAGACAAATTCTGTGCATTTTGCAAAATTTGCCTCTACCCATCATAGACTTGTTCTGAAAACTTAGCCCTATATAGTTTTTGGAGATTAGGAATTATGTAGCCAGAGCTACATATGGCTGCATTTGGTCTTTCAAACGAACACTACAGGGCGGTATGATGCCGATCCTTTTCTAGCTTACCAGCTCTGCCCTACAAAGGCAAAAGACCTTATCTCAAGTGTTGAATTGAGAAAAATGACTTCAAAGATTTTTTTGTTGCTCAGACAAATTAATCATAGATTGGACATTGTAAAATTGGCAATAACATGTTTTAGTAATAACATTTATATACATAAAAAATTTTGAGCTCAAACTTGACATTTGACCCCTATTTTAAAGTAACTGTCTTCTGGCTTTGGATTGTATGCAAAAACTGATTAGTCATGCCAAGGCAAAATGCAGTAACTTGATCATCATTGCTGCTCAACATTTACAAAAACAGCAACACCTGTAGTGTCTAGTAATCATGCTATTTATTTTGGATGATTGGCAGTTATTTACAGCCATTTACTTATTGATATCCTGTGCTTTGGTTGCATTTGCAAATTACTAACAAAATGTAATACATACATATTTAGTTTTTATAATTTGAAAATAATTGTTTACAGTATTACAATATTATTTTTGTCTCTGTATTGTAATGTTATACTACTTTTGCATTCATTTTAAGTTATATTTTTTTTAATACCATAGGTATGACCTAGTTATCTAGACTGTATATCAGTGTTCCTAAACTTTTTTAGATTATTTAAGTTTTTTTTTTTTGCTCAGAATTTGTAGTCTTTGCTTTTTTGCAGTGTTTTATATGTTGTAGATTGTTAGCCTATTTATGATAAAGTATGACAGTAAAACAAAGGCAGAATATTGTAATTTCAGGCTGCTCACAGTAACATCATATTGACGTGCAACTGAACAAAGGCAGAGAACCAAAACTTAATTAAAGCATACCAAAACCAAGTCAAAGAGCCGTAACTTGCGTTGGGGTGTTCTGCCTTGGTTTTGCTTGGGCTTTTGGAAACTACTGTTAAGATAAGAAATTTTTTTCTTAAAAAAAAAAAACAATGGTATTATTCAAGATACTAAGATGACCATGACAAATGTGTTTGAGTGAAGACAGATCCAGAAAGCGGTCAAACTAAAAAATTAAATAAACCCGTAAAAAATAGGGTGAAAATGTGGTAAAATCTGAAAATGTGGTAAAATTCTGGCTGCCGTAAGGGCTTTTCATTTTCTGGGGAAGAGGGTGGGTGTGTCAATTAGTGCTTTTTAAAACACTATTGGTTGGGTTTAGGGAAGGGGGAGGTGGTGAACAGTCATTTGGTCAGTCCGTCAGTCAATCGACAGTAGCCTCTGGTGGAATTATGTGAGAACAGCATGCACAAATGGCACTTCCGAGAGAAATTTTGAGATCTGAAAAAGCGTACACAGCGGCCTCTGGTGGAATAGCGAAAACAAAAACTGCAAAAAAAAAATTGGGACATATTTTGCTCTCTCCAGAAATGTATACTGCGATACGTAACCAGAATGAGCCTAGGTTGCCTCTATTTACTATTTGTATGCTGACATTGCATGCAATTTAATCATGAGAGTTCTGCATTTGGTGTGAACCCCCCTCCCACCTTCCTTTAACCTCACTCTCATCCAGATAACAGCACCAATACATAACTTATCATCATTCACTTAGACCTCAGACTATAGCTTCAATCACTACTGAGCCGTTTGAGGCCCAGAGAGTAAGAGTTTCTGCACATTCTTACTAGCTGCCCATGTATAACCCACTTTTCCCTTCTTTGCACTGTCCAGGTCCTCCATGAGCAGGTGGAGATCCCTGGCACCAGTCTGAAACTCTGCTATCTAAGCTCCAGGACCTCAGGCTACCTTTCACTGCTCAAAGTGATTATGACCCCAGCTCTAGTGCCTCTCAGCCTGGCCAAAGTGCACCTGATGGTGGCCGTGGAGGGACATCTCCTCCAGAAATGGTTCCATGCCTCTCCTAACCTGGCATATACCTATATCTGGGACAAGACTGATGCCTACAGGCAGAGGGTCCATGGCTTGACCGAAGCATTGGGTAAGTTGGATATGGAGTCATGTCAGGAAACAGGTGTATTTCAGCTGTTATCTTGTTTCTTGTCAATGCCATTGTCTGTTCCCCAGCGTCTTCTCTTAAATTGAGCTCCAAAACACAGATAGTTTTGGAGTTTAATGAGACTGCCTGTCTCTCATCCATTATGGTCTATGCCAGCGGCAAGTTCCTCCTGTGAGCTAATGAATTGATATGTCCCCGCTCGGTGATGGAGTGTTTAATTAAGATAGCACAGCTTTGCTCTTCCTCTAAGTGTCTTCCCTCTCTGTCATTTTTGCCTTCATTCTTCACATTTCTTTCCTATCCCTCTTTCCATCTGTCAATCTCTCTATAGTTTCTGTGGGGTACGAGTATGAGACGTGTCCCGGTCAGCTCCTGTGGGAGAAAAGGACAGCTGTGCTGCAGGGATATGAGCTCAACCCCTCAAACTTGGGCAGCTGGTCTCTGGACAAACACCACATGCTGAACGTCCGCAGCGGTACGATACCGAAACACCTTTTCATATTGAAGTTAATAAACTAATTTTGGAAGAGTAGGGGGACTCTCAAATGACAACAATCATCAGTCATAGAAATACATTAAATGTGAGAGTTTTTATTGGATTTTTATAGAGGCAGCTCACACTGACAGATGCTGACCTACAGCAGCAGACACTTTGTCAGATTTTGATGAATCAGTGTGTTAACCTGTTAGCATCTGTTGCCATTGGTCAGTGCTAAGCAAATCACCATTATTTTACAGTTTTTTATTTCTGTAGCTTCCGAGAATCTAAAAAAGAGCCACATGTTGAGAAATAATGTTATGGTAGCTTTTTTAACATTAAGTTATGATTGAATTGCCTCTTGTTACAGTTATGAAATAGTTTGATAACAAGCAAGAAATGTTCATGGGCCAATGCCATGACCACATTGAAATGGTCTACGAGAAGCTAAATCAAGTCAATTATGCACTTATGTACCAAACTGGACCTTATTATTACTGTTTTCTAGAGCAAGTTTCATAAGCATTATGTCAGTAAAGCCAGATCTAGTAGATCTCTAGCGCATGCTTTGAGGTGGAGTAGCAATTACAACACAGAGTTTAAAAAGCATGTGAAAATACTACAATGTTTTAACTTAAAAACATGCTTCAACACTTCTTAACTTAAGTTAGAAATAAACACTTTCTGTTAGAGAATTTAATGTAGTTGTGTGATTGTCACAACAGGAAAGCAGTTAAATCTTCTGTTTATTCAGCAAAGCTATGGATTATTCACCTTATTCTTTGAGTACGAGCACAGCCATTTGAATCTTTTTTGCTTGAGACTTTATTTACTTGCATTTGCATTCTGCTTTGTCTGTATATCATGCAAACACATGTTTGTAGAACTAGTAATTTGACCCTTCCATCCTATTCATTTCTTGCATAGGCAACTGAATCGGAAGTTCTAAAACAATCACAAAAATGAGCGCACTTCCACATTGAAGAATAAGGTCAACAGAAATCCGATTTTCTGGTTTCTTCTTTGTGGGTAATTAAGGTTTTCTAGTGAGAGCATGCTCTGGGTTTCGGCATTTTGGGTTTCAGTCAGCTGCAAAGTAGTCGAATAATGCAAAAGGGTATAATACTAATAATATTGTTAAAATATCAGAATTTACATAAATGATTTTTCATTCTCATTAAATGCTGATCAGAAAACAAAAACACTTTTTATCTGTCTGACAGCCATCATATTATTTAACTATTCTGTAAAGTTGGAAAGACAAAATAGGCAGTGCTTGATTAATAGAAAGTGAAATACAAATGATATTTTACACAGTTGAATAATAAAAATACAGCAATAAAAAAGTCTAGAATTCTTAATTCTGCAGCGATGTTAATCTGCACTGATTGGTCCAATAACCCAGTTTGTTGCAATTAGTCGACTGCGTTCAGAGCAAGACAAGAGAGAAACACCACCAAGGCTTATCAACAATTTTGAAGTATTCAGTGTGTGGAGTGTATGTGTGAGCCCAATGCAGCAGTACATTAAAGCAATGCAGTTAAACAGCAGCATATTGCTATTCTTAACAATGACGCACATTCAGTATGAATCCACACAGTGGCAAAAGCTGAACTATTTTTAAAACTTGACCACTGCTTGTGTATAGGAACAGCTGACGGTGGCCATAGCAATGACAAATGGCAGAGAATCACAAGTGCATTTAAATCCGTAAAGAAAGCGGCACGCGTTGTGTCTTTAACATGGCTTTAGACACGATATGTGAATATAAAGTGTTAACCAGATACACTCCAAGCCACGTGGGGCGGTAACAAGTAACAAAACACAATTAAATGCATAATTTGAAAGCTAGATAAAACAAGGATGCAACCATTTTAATTGCATTTAAGTAGGGTGTGCAATTAATAGAAAATCCGATTTCGATTTTGGCTTTTAAAGATTATGAAAATCCATTAATCGAGATAAACGATTATTCCATCACATATCACCCCCTTTCCAGTTGTACACATTTTGCTCTGCAAAGCTCAGTTCCACGTGAAAATGACTAAAGGTATGTGCTGTAATGTAACTTTTGCAGCACAGGATGCACATCATTCATATTTTTAAAAGTGCGAAAAAGCACGTGCTGTTGTGTGTGTGTGCGCCGTGCTTAGCTTCAAACAGGTAGCATGTGTGTGTGTGTGCACTTGTAGCACTTTAATGGTCAAATACATGAACATTTGTGTTAGAGCGCGGTGTTTAGTGATTATTCATATTAACCCTAATTTGTTTTATAAACAAACAAGTTGAGAATCAAAAGACACGTGAAAGAGAAACCATATCACAGCCGCACTATTCTTAAAGTGACAGTGTACGATATTCCTGCTGCTGTCGACTTTTTTGTTATTAATCAATAATAAACACTCTGATATAAATATAAACACAAATATAAACACTCGACTATTTTAAACAGTCGACTATTTTATAAATGAATCAACAGTTTTAAACCAGTGCATATTTAGATTTAAGCCTTATTTAAGCTAGATATTTCACTTCACTTAGGCCCTGTTTACACTGCAAGTTAAATGTGACCCAATTCCGATTTTTTGCTCATATGTGACACTGATCTGATCTTTTCTATAACTGTGTAAACACTGAAAAAATGCATGCATTTGGATATTCAGAGATCAGTTTAGGCCTCCTTCATATGTGGGAAGAAATCAGATATAGATCAGATATGTGACAATGCGACTGTCATGTAAACAGGCAGATCGGATTTATTGAGGCATTCCATTCTGTACATCATTAAACTTGCGACAATGTGGTGCTTCTCCGCGGTTTAATGACGTAGAAGGAAAAGCGTGCGGATATACAGTACCAATGCGGTAAACAACAACAACAGAGGAAACACGGAGGAGGAAAGTGGTCAGTCGCCACAATTTGCTCCCACCAGACATGAGATCTCTCTCGTACCCACAAATTCCTCTGAATGGTGGAGGACATCATAAAGCATATAAACCATAAGCGCAAGCTGCGATGACGGCCCTTTCCCACCTCCTCCACCTCAAAATCATTTTTTAAGTTGGGCAAACTTAGTGTTGTAAAATTTGCTTTTTGTCGCTATTAATACACGCACTGCGGGCTAAAACATAGAACAACTTTATTCTCTCCAACACCAGTACGCATACAGGCAAAAGCTACATCTTCCAACTACACACGCACACACACATCAGGGCCATACTATTACATAAACTGCGTGGGGTAAATCTGGACTCAACCATTCACTGCTTATACTACACTTTGGATATTCCGCAGATCTAAAAACAAGACAATTTCTTCCATCGTGGCTACTGGCTAGTGTGGCACAGATGCTAGAACACGCCTTTATGCATGCGCGACATCGTTAATTGTATGGCAAGTGTAAACACATGAATTGGATATGGGTCACAATTAAAAAGAAGGTGTATACGGACAGACAAAGAAAATCAGATATAGGCAACAAATCAGAATTGGGCATCAAGACCTGACAGTGTAAACAGGGCCTTAGAGCTGTTACATACTGCATTGAAAGTCATTTTCAAAAACCCATAATAGGGGCTCTTTAAAACACATTGTTTTTGTGAAATACATTTGATAACAAAAAAACATCATCTACAGATACCTGCAGCCGGAAAAGAAAAGAAAAGAAAAATCTTTTACTGACTCATACTGTGAGAAATGTGTTGGTTTTAAGCACCATTATAGTTTAGAGGTTACTGTGTGGTTTCCAACACCTGTTTATCTTCAGGCTGTTACAACAACCAAGTTTAGCCTTCCAAAGGTTTGAATCCTTCCTTCAAAAGATTTGTTTTGAAAGAAAGAAAGGGAAAAAAGCATTTATTGTGATTGGAGCTCATCTAGTGGGAAGTCAAATAAGGACGCAGAGATGAAGAGCATGCCAGTGGACTATAAAATAACACACGCTTCCTGCTTAATGTTGCTCATTTCACGCACATTCATCATTGCTTATAATTTTATCACAGTATTAGGGTAAAATTCGGTGTGTTTAAGGGACCAGCTCATTTTTTTTGGTTGTTATTGATGATTATGAGGTCTTTAATGACTGCTGGTTTCACGCTATTGATCAGGAAATGCAATAAATATGTCACAGCGTAGAAATTGATGCTTTAATTTAAGCATCACATTTGTGCGTGTAAAGACCATTAGAAATATGTCATGTTTGAAATCTCACTCAATTGCGTTTGGTGACAGTGTTTAATTTATTTCACACAGGAATCCTTCATAAGGGCAGCGGTGAAAACATCTTTCTCTCTCAGCAACAGCCGCCCATCATCAACAGCATTATGGGTAATGGCCGTAGACGCAGCATCTCATGCCCAAGCTGCAGTGGGATGGCAGAGGGCAACAAGCTGCTGGCACCGATGGCTGTAGCCTGTGATGGAGACGGCAACCTGTATGTGGGTGACCTTAACTTTGTGCGGAGAGTGTATCCCTCTCTCAATACCACAGCTGTACTGGAGCTCAGGTAAAACTGGTGGGATCCGCTTATAAAGTATGATGCATTTTCTGTAATCTAAAACAGTGTTTCTTAACCACATTCCCACACATTTTCCTGGTCGCCATAACCAAACACACCTGATTCAGATCATCAGCTCATTAGCAGAGACTGAAAGACCTGTAATGTGTGTGATAGAGAAAGGAGACATCCAAAACATGCATTGCTGGTGACAGAGAAAGGAGACATCCAAAACATGCAGTGCTGGTGGTCCTTCAGGAACGTGGTTGAGAGATACTGATCAAACATATTACAGAGTACAGCTTTTAAATAATGAGATTCTGCTATTCAAATCCAAATAAATAAAAAAAATGCATGATTTTATTTAAGTTTCACTAAGAAGAAAGGCCTTAACGATCAACAATAAAAAATCATATTGCATACTTAAAAAACTTTAAGAATACAGTGAATAGAATGAACAACACATATTTTGTCCAAAAATAGAGGGAAAAAAAGTAATATTGGGAAATTGTATAAGAATTTGCAATATTTATTTTAGTGTATTATAAAGTTATTAAAATGAATCGCAAAGCCAAATTTCCAGTATCGCATTGGAAAGCCTACATTGGAACAATGATAGAATAAACATGCAAGTCGCTTATAACACACAAGTTTAAAATAAATAAAACATGTTATTTTGCCAAGACTACAACAACCTTACAACCCGAGCTTAAAAAATTAACTCAATAACTACAGATTTATTTTTTTGTACCAACAATTACAATGTCTTATTTTAAAAACTGACTGTTTTCTATAAAATAACTGTATACTTTGATTCTATCCCGTTCATATGGCATGCGTTACAGGTGAATTAAGTAGGCTAAATTGTCCTTATATGTGCATGAATGAGTGAGTGTGGATGTTTCCCAGTGATGGGTTGGAGCTGGAACGGCATGCGCTGCGTAAATTATGCTGGATAATTTGGAGGTTCATTCCGCTGTGGCGACCCCCGATTAATAAAGGGACTAAGCTGAAAAGAAAAAGAATGAATGAATATATACAGTGCTCAGCATATACAAGTACACCCCTCACAAATCTATTTTTTAAATGAATATTTTTAATAAGAAGCTCTTTAATATTATGTTTGTGCACATACATTAGATTAGTCCAAATCTGGAGCTTATCTATAAAAATAACTTATGATAACGGTTCAAAAACCAGGACACCCAAACCTATGTTATAGAAAAATGTTAAATACAAATTAATGAAAGAGGAAAAATCAAGAGACGCAAAAATTGAAAAATTTAGTTGAAATTTAGTTTCTTGTAATTTGTATTTCTATATTTTGCTTGAATTAAAATGTTTCTAAATATTTCTAAATATGTTTGTTGATTAAAATAACTAAAATAATATTTTATTAAATATATCTGTTTAATAAATCTGTTTTGTTTAAATATACAAAAATATATTGCCTATATTTACTGAGGAATGAATAAAAATAAAAATATCGAACTGCCATTTAAAAAAAATAATAATAATTTTTGACAGATATTGCAATTGCAATTTGATTTGCCATTTTAATTTTTTAGTAAAGCTTCAGCTCAATAATCTGCAAGTCTTGGCAACAATTCTGGGACCGCTATTCAAAATGACCTGTTTTTTATGGTGTCTATGACTTTGAAAACAAAACATTCCCATATTATCCATTGCTGTTTCTCTTTGATATTAAGCAGACACCATCATCCCACTTGTCCGCACTTTCTTGTTTGTTTTCTTCTTCTTCTTTTTTTTATAGTGGGCGTTCCGCATAGTTCAGTTGTACAATTCTGATTGGGTAGAACAAAAGTGTGCCCTTTCAATTCAACAGCATTTTCTACTATCACACACACAGACAGTCACACATTTGCTCTGGGTGGGGGAAATTAGATAATACATATATATTTCATATCGCAGCCTCTTGCGATTTAACTATTCAAAACGCTTTAAATTGTGATTGTGATTCAGTTAATCGCACAGCTCTAATGAATAACAATTCCAATCACAATTCTATTTTTGTACCCCTACCTCTTCCCCTTCCCCTTGGGTTAGGGTTAGGGCTTCAAAATTTACCCCTAAGAAATGGGACAGCACTACAGCACCTGCACATGCCATCAAATATCATTGCAATCTCTTACATACGAGATCAACGATCATGACTGCTGTAGTTATTCGAGTTGCATTATTTTTTAGTATTTATCTTCAGGAAATCACTGAAGGCAACGATATCATGCTATCACGATGATATAAAGTGGCAAAAAGATTGTAACTGTACTGTGCATTTACACCCTGGCCATATTCATCTATGTAAACACACAAAAACAACATTAACTGTATAGCAGACACTGTAAAAAGCTCATTTCCAGCCACTAGACTTTTCTGACAGGGAATTCGAGTGTCATCAAGTGTCAAGTGACAAAATGTTGTGAGACTGCTATACAGGAGTTATTATTATGCATTATAGATGCAAATTTTCCATGTGCAGCCAATGTAGATGGTGTATTCTAGGAAACTTTCGTAACCCTTGGTTTCGAGTATGGTCCTGAAAAGTTTGTTTCAAGGGGTATCTAGCCCTTCCACTAAGCCAGTGGTGTTCAACACTATCCCTGGGGATCTACCTTCCTACAGAGTTCTGCTCCAACCCTGATCAAACACATCTGAACCAAATAATTAGGACCTGAACAGCACTTAATAACTACAGGCAGGTGTGTTTGAAATGTTTTGTAAATGAAATCTGTTGGAAAGTAGATCTCCAGGAACAGGGTTGAGCACCCCTGCCCTCCCCTACGCCCTAACCCTAACCCTAGCCCTAACCTTCAAGATAAAGAGATTTGGGACACTCCTACCCCTCGTTTTGTGCATTCACATTATAAGCTGAAGGGCTAAGGGGTAGAATTGGGATTTGGGCTTTAGTTTAGTGGGGGAAAAACAATCAAGTATAAAAATAAAAATATTTGGGATGACCGTGTATTTATAAATGCAGACTTTTATTGGGAAAGTAAATACAATTATTTTAGTATATTAATATCAAAAAGTATGTATATAGATTTTTAACTGATGTCTTTGTTTCTCTCCTGTTTTCCTGCTTTTATGAAGAAACAAGGATTTGAGACACAGGTAATTCAAAAAAATAATGTAAAAATATTCCTGTGTGCACCCTTAGCATGTGCTATTTTCACTGTACTTTTTCTTCTCTGCATGTTTTCTACAGCTCACTTAATGTACCAGAATTCCACTTTTCTTTTATATCGAAGTGGTTTCTTTTTTGAGCTCCAATTACTTTACCAGCATTGAACTGTTCACATTTAATCATGTTCACCAAGGTAACCGTGCTGTTTGTCAGAGGATTTTATTAAGAGACATTTCTCTCATTTGCCCTATTTCCATAGCAACAGTCCAAGCCATAAGTACTACCTGGCGGTGGATCCAATGTCAGGCTCTCTGTTCCTGTCAGACACTAACTCTCGGCAGATCTACCGGGTTCGCTCTCTAAACGGGGCCCGGCCCTTGCTGGATAATGCTCAGGTTGTGGCAGGGACCGGGGAGCAGTGCGTCCCGTTCGATGAGGCTCGTTGTGGAGATGGAGGCAAGGCGTTGGAAGCCACACTAATGAGCCCGAGAGGTGATGCAATTTTTTAAGCAATAAGACTTTCTTCTCATTCTATGCATTGGATTCGGTGCAAATGATATACTATAGAGCTGCTTTATTCTGGATGAACTGAGAAACATAAATGTTTTGTTTAAAATGAAGGAATAACTGTTATTATATTTTTTTTTACTAGTTTATTTGACAGGGACTTGCACAATAAATACACTAACCTTAAAAAGAAAATTTTTTGTGCCAGGCTTTAGCAAAAGGTTTCATATAGTTTCCACCGTAAATCCCTTGACATGTAGATCACAGTTCTGAATAGACAACTGAGCAAAATAACAACAATAACACAATGGTATTTGTTGTAATTTAACTTTTAGAAAACTTTTATTATATAATGGCCATTTCTACTGAGTGGTGGTCTATTGAGCAGTGTTCACTACAGTACAATAGTGCTGTGCAATTAATCAAAATTCTGTTTCAATTTAAATTTTGGCTTTAAACGATTATAAAAAAGTATTAATCAATATAAAAAGATTATTGCATCATATACCACCCCTTTCCAGTCGCACACATTTGTTGCTCTGCAAAGCTCAGTTTCAAGTGAAAATGACTAAAAGCATGTTCTGTAATGCAGCATGGGATGCGCATCATTTGTAAATCTACAATCAAATCATTCATGTTTTTAAAAGCACGAAAGAGTTTGCATACTGTTGTGTATGCTCTCAAAACGCTGTGTTCAGTAATTGTCCATATTAACTCTCATTTTGTAATAAAAAACAAGTTGAGAATCAAAAGACGTGAAAGTGAAACCATAAATTAGAACCACTCTGCTCCTAAAGGGACAGCGTGCAATATTCCTGCTGCCGTTAGTCAATCAAAAGGACAAAATCACTCACTGCTATTGACTGAAAAACTTTTGTAGCTATAATTATTTTTTTTTTTTTACAAACAGTGAAGATGCTTAAAGCAGTTTCATTATTTCCAATACATTAATTCTGCCATGGTGGGGCGCCACACCAAAATTTATCCCGCATTGGCTACATTACAGCTTCTCATTCAAAACATTCAGTCATTCTTGTTGTTGGTTTTTTAATAGCGGGTTATAAATCGCATTAAAATGCATTAATAGGTAAGTGAATTATTACAGCGCATTAAAACTTTTTTGTAACCGTATAGTGCTGTGCGCTATTTATTTAACCCTTTAAGGTTACGTGCTGACAGACAGTCTGACTGACTGACAGGTGCGTGATGCGTGAAGCCAGCAAACACGACGTAGCTTTTAGTTAAGATGAACACAGTTTCCATAATTTTCATTTATTTATAGATAAAAGTCTAAGGTTCTGCGTACAATGACGTTATTTTGCTTATTTTGAGTTTATAGCCGTTTCACTTCAGGGTGCATCAATGCCACTCTGTAGGTCTACTGGAGACATTCATAAATATTTCTAGCAAATTGAATTAATGTTGGAAACATACTTGTTACATAAACGCACTAAATCGCACTTCAGCAGAGTTTATTTGAAAACACACAGGAAGATCTGCACTTGAACAGCGAATATTTGAGGGCGTGCAAGAAGTTTTGTGAAGAGAAAATCGGCAAGCATGCAAAGAGATTCGCATGCTCGTATTACATAACTATGATCTCAACTTGTAATACTGCACTCACATCATTTCTCCATTCGTCATTGAAATAACCCCATTGGTAGTTGGTAGATTTGTGTAAAAGACCTGCCGCCACAGCTGGAAAAAATTCTGGAGAAAACACTGCAGTTTGTTTAAGATTTTTATTCTTTTGTATTTATTTCCCTTTCCTTATTTACAGGGAGGAAAATAATTGTATATATACAGTTGAAGTGAAGTCAAAATTATTATTATCCCCTCCAATTTCTGTTTAACGGAAAGAGTTTTTTTATTTTTTTTTTCAAAATAATCGTTTCCACGTTGAATAAGATCATTTTGCTTATCCCAGTGGCAGATCATTTTTCTTGTTTTAAATGAAAAGTCTCTAATGTTTACTCATTATTTCTGAACACAAGACAATTTTATGCTTGTCTAGAAAATGCTTCTTGAATTAATAATTTGTAGATATTTGCACTAGAACCTAGACAACTTCAATTTTAACAATTAATTTTGCAGCTATATATTACATCAAAGACTAAAGTTAGCTTTAACACAAGACAAACGGGCATTTCCACACTGTGACACCTTTATTTCCCATGAAGCGAGAAACCGTTACTATTTAATCCCGTAGACAGTTACCGGGGTTGTCATTTTGTACGCTATCACAAACCTCAGTAACCTGTGATTCTCCAGACTCCAGACGTCATTCTTAAAGCCCAGTATGGCCCTCTGATGTGAGGAAAATAAATGACACAGAAAGTAAAGAGAGACGGGGAGGTTAGCAGACTGCACTCAGAGAGCGACTCGGCCTTCTTATCTCAGAATAAAACACACTCTGACATGATCACCATGACAGCAGGAATCAAACTGTAGCAGTCGAGCAGAGCAGCGCCTAACTCTTTTCCAGGTCATTGCTCCTACACACACAGACTACTAATTATTTTGCCTTTAAAAACACATTTTCTCCTGGGATTGTTGGAGAGGGAGGCAACTAAATCAGATGCTTGGGAAGCAGTGAAATTCTTTCAGGGAGTCAGCAGTGATTTATAGACAAGAAATTAAAAGGTCACGAACTTCCCTTTTTTCGTAGTATTCTCTAATGTCAACCTATAGTGTTATCAAGGTATTTACATCAAATATCATCCTAATTTAAAGGTAATGGACGATTTTTCTGTTTCATCCTCATCAGAACAACATTTATATAGGGTTGAGAGTTTGTAGATAAGTAGTAAACCGACTGGTAGAGCTGCACATATAATTTCAGCATCAATATCACAGTGGGCTCATCTGCAATAGTCACATTGCAAGATATGCACTGTTGAGTCTGAATTAGTTTGCTGGACAATAGTTGACTAGGAGCTACAGAACAATAATATTACTTGGGGTCAGTTCTTTGTACCTCGCTTAAATGATGGAAGATGATTGGGCAGATCCTGGATCTTTTAATCTTGATAATTTATCTCTGGCTAATTTGGTTCTTCAAACAAGTTTGCGAATCAGATTAAAATGTCTGGATGAACTGATCTGAGATTGCTGCACATTTTTTGAAGGACAAATCTAGTGATCCTTGAAATCATGATCAGCAATCCAACGATTGGCTGACGGGACAGCAGCGTAATGACATCATCGGATTAATATTCAATTATCCATATGAGCAAAGTTATATAAAATTCATAGTTAACTGTTTGTACAATATGATACGCAATAAAGTTCCACCTTTGTTGTGTGCTGCTGAAATAGTTTTGCATCAAAATTTATTTCTTTATCTATTTTTATTTTATTTATTCATTTATTTGTTTATTTATTTATATTTTTTATTATTATTTTTTTAAGGGAATGGGTTGTTGGGAGGGAGAATAGCGGGTAAAAAGTTTGCTGTGCCTACATGATTATTATTCTGTAATTGTGTAATCTGTTGCGATATGCAAATTGAAAAAAAAAAGTAGTGAATAAATTTTACAAAAAAAAATGCATTTTGATATCAGTAAAGTTTCAGTCTACAACTATTGCAAAGCATCAAATCACCTGCATATTAGCTGTCTAAACGTGCATGACAGCTAAATTATTATTCCTTAAAAAAAAATTTTAAAAAGTCGAATATTGTGCATGTTTATTATCATACACAGATTGTACAATATCTGGTACCTTAAAATAGTAAAGTGTAGGAGTGTAGATTGCATAAGTTTTAATTATACAACTATTTTACTATTTTCCCAAGTGCATATTACTACTACTGTAAGAAAATATCAACATTCGCTACATACTTTAAGTATTACCTTTGCTTAAAAAGACCTATCTAATCCTGTTTATATGAAATAAGCCTGCTCCCGAGCAGGTTTAAGCTACCAGAACTGTTGCTATGACACCATCTCTTTGATGAGTTTTGAAGAATAAACGATCCTGAATTGTGTCAAATTGTCAATAACCAAATCCAGCTAATTGAGTAATCCACGTACAAAGAATGGACCTTTGATGAACTTGAATTTGCTGATATATGGACTACAAATAAGACAAATTGTCTCGTTGTGATTATTCAGTTTCTGTGAAAATGTATTCATATAGCAATATGTAATCGCAGAAAAATAAAACACCGCAATATCACATTTTTCCAATATGGTGCAGCCCTACCAACTGGTATGATTGATTAACGATTTTGCATGCAATATTTAAAAAATAACAAATGTTTGAACATACAGCTGGACCTCTGCAGACATCTGCATGTTTGTTTGATACAAACATCCTTCACAGACTAATAGATTTTTAGTCATATGTTAAAGCCTATAAATACACAGTACATATCAAATAACAATAAACAAAACAATTATAATGAACATGTCATAAAAACAGTTATTTATACTTGTATTGTGCGGCAGCTTTGATCCTATTCCAATACCAAATCTAATACAGGCAGTAGACCATTGTCTAACTTTCAATCTTTCTGAAAATCCAGCATCAAATTGTGTCTAGTTTGTAAACAAATCCATGGAAAAATTTATTAAACGAAATGCCAATTTCGTCCTTCTAACGTAGCCTGGACCTTCACTAAAAATACATTTTTTCACTGTTTCCTAATGTTCAGATCAGAAGAAAATCAATGCAAAGACTTGACTCTGCACATAATCTTGATTTCTTATAATTTGTTTCTGTGTAGATCTCTGTTGGCCTTTCTACATTTAACTCTACTTTTCTTATTATGTATAATGACCTCTTAAATGTTATAAGTTCAAGCAAATTATGATTTCTAAGTTTGCGAGACTGAACAACATAATGAAAACAATTGTATCATGTAATTCTGTCTTAAATGGGGTCAAGGAACTGTATCACAGTTGTGCAGAACAATATCAAATGTGTATAGACAAGTTATATTTTGATTTTGCAGCTTGCCGAAGCATTAGTATATTTATTTAGATGACATTTATTTAGTGCAAGTGTTCTTGATTCATACAAGCTCAAACACCGAATTTTATGATGACACATGCGGTAGATCTAGAGATTACAATGCAATAATGATGATGTAGTACTTTCATATGAAAGTGTTAGTAAGTTCAACCAGCAGAAACCAGGTAGACTTGAGGGTATGATGAGTGTAGATGATCTGTAGTGACCAGTCGGACACTGTTGTCTCAGCCTGGTCTCATGAGGAAATGGAACTATTTTATGTTTTGTCAGTGCTAAATCGTACAAGTTCAGTTTATGCATGAGTCGTAACCGTTTTCAAGATACAACACAGTTTGAAAAGGTCAAGGTTTCAAAATAGTAAAAATTAATACCGTTAATACCGCAATACCGTTCCTAAGGTATGTGTACGATTTTTTTATTCACGTTTTTTTTTTTTTTTATGTTTTTTGGACAACAGTATCTGCAGCAGAAAATACATCTAAAGATGCTGTTTTAAACTCTAAAAAAAAATCTGTTTTTTAAATAAAGACAGCAGAAGTCAATAATTAATTTATAATTTATTTAGCCTAACATGTTTATTCTTTCAAAATATTTTAAATGTTTCTCAAAATAAAATAAATTGTGTTCAAAGGGGAAAAAAGTTTTTGTTTTTAACCCAGATATTTAAAAAGAATATTTTTTAGAGCAGTTACAATCTGTGATACTGTGAAACCGTTTTATTTTTATCCAAGCTTATCATACAGTCAGAATCTTATACCCGCTCATGACTACTTCAGTCATATGAAAATTTACGATTTTAAAAAGTATACGTATCACCCAATCCCACCCCTAAACTTAACTGTCATTGGTGGAAGAGCAAATTGTACTAAATTGTAGGAATGAGATTATACGAGTTCATACAAATTAGACACTGAATTAAAACGTTACAAATTGTCGTCGGTTTTCCATCGATGGATTAATTCCTCAGATTGACAACTTCAGCACAAAGATTAGAACTCGTCCAACAGAATCATAGGACCTCTTATTCTTTACACTCCTAGATTTTTCTTCCTTCTCAAAAAATAAAAATAAGCACTATTTGATGTGAGTGGGTGAACCGGCTGTCACTTCTTATTGTATTAACCATATATAGCCTCTTCACTGGTTTAAAAAGAAAATTTGCATGATTATTCAACTGTTTTGATCCTCCTTTATAATTATTACATTTAAACTGTCCTTCCTCTAGCGACCAGGTGAATGTTTTCTACATTTTTGGAATACTATTTTAACATATCTTATATAAGTTCTGTCATGCATGAGTATTGAGTTTTTATTCACTGTCGGCTCTTTCTTGCAGGAGTCGCACTGGATAAGAACGGCCTGATGTACTTTGTGGATGCTACAATGATACGCAAAGTGGATCAGAATGGCATTATCTCCACTCTGATAAAGACCAATGACCTGACTGCAGTCAGACCTCTCAGCTGTGACTCCAGCATGGACGTCAGCCAGGTTATTATTACCTTCCTTAACTCTCTCGCACTTCTACTTACGCTCCTGGTCCATAAAAGATGCTCCAGCCTGCTGAAATAAGAACTGATGTTGAAATCAGTGCTATTGTGCATATCTCAAATCCATTATATTCTTAGGCCATATTATTTAGCATCCGCATCATTAGGTCAAAATTAATATGGAGCTTTATTATCCATTTGTTTTGGTTAGTAATGCAGCTAAGAAAGGGAAAATATTGCATTTGCGTACAAACCCCTTAACTAACATTGTTTTGTTTTAAGTTTATTAAATTTCAATGGAAGAAATTGTGTATAAGAGCATTTTAAGTTTAAAAGAGCGGGTATAATTTACATTAATTTACACTGTGTGATTTGTTAAAGCATTTAATAGTGCAATATAAATAAAGTGTACAGTAAAACCTGTTAAACTATTTAAGTGACTTTAAATTTATTTAAAGATGTGACAGTCTACATGAAGCATTTAGAGTCTACCATTTTAGTTTGAATTGTGCAATGCTTTGTTCTTTATGTTTCATCTTTAAGCTAGAGCTAGCCAATATTTGCTTGTCAGAATGTCTCTCTGGGTCTCTTTGACATTGACAGTGACTAACAATGGAACTAAATTATCAGTCAAGGCACTGTCATCATTTGTCTAACACTGTGATTCTGGAAACAGAATATCCAGATTCCACTGGAGGAATCTGGAAACAAAATACATTTTTTAAATTGCTTTTATGCAGTCTACTGTCAGAAACTAGAAATTTAAGCAGAACCGCAGGAGCATTGTTAAATAAAAATTGAAATTTGAATTTACACTCACATCCAAAGCTGCTCCACATCTATATTTAATAGACTTTTTGTGCTAAATGTACCCTTTGATTTTGAAGTCGATTTTATTCCTTAAAACTTATTTTTGAAAATCATTTAAGTATTTATTTGCGGTAACACTTTATTTTGATGGTCCATTCAAGCATTAGTAGACTGTCTGCTTAATATCTGTTGATACTGCTCCTTCAGACATTTAACTGATTATAAGACTTAAGACTTTGCAAGTACATGTCAACTGACACTAACCCCAACCTAACAGTCTACTTATAATCTAATGAGTATTAGCTGCCATGTTGATGAAATGTAACTTAAAGGGCATCTGTGGTGAAAAATCTACTTTTCAAGCTGTTTTGACAGACATATGTGTAGATATAGCGTATAGACCATCATATTGAGGTGAAATAAACACATCCAGACCTTTTTTTTTCAATTTAAAAACATAAAAACGGTGGATAAATTAGAGCGGTTTTCAGATCGACCGCAACTTGACGTAGGAGTGCGGTCCCCTCGCCCACCAAATTGATTGACAGTTGCGCTTATTAACATGTCCCGGTAGTCACTTGTATAATCATACCAACAAGACCAGACATGCTGAAAGCAACCGGGAATAAAAGGTCTGTTCAGTTTGCTAGGATCATCAAATGTGATCAAGAGTAAGTTTCAAGTGTTTAAAATGTTTTAAAACAGTGCACGTGTGTAATGAAGTATAGCGATTTACTTCAGCTTTACTTCATCAGCACAGCTGCTTGTCAGAACAATTATAAAGAAAGACGCTTCAATCCCGGTTTGTGGACGTTAAATCCGGTTTATTTTGTACAATAACATAACAGATATCCATACAGCAGAGGAGATTGTCCTGTATCCTGTCACATAATTGTGCGAAAAGGGTGAAAAGCTAAACATGCGCTCTGTCTGTCTGTGTGCGTGTGTGTCTGCTGCTATGTGTGTGTTTCTGTATGTGTGCGCACATATTTGTGTGTGTGCGCGTGAAATTTGTAACAACTTTGTGTGCTCATTGTTAAAGTTCTTAATGTAGTATTTCTCACAAATGCTACGTGAGATCATCTTCCTTTAAGCCTGTCTGTTGTCTGACGCAGCCGAGGAGGAGATTAAGGCACGCAGAAAGGCACATAGAAACGGTAGGCGGAGGACTAGCCTTAAAGGCGCAGTACAACAAAACCACCCCCTGGTGCAAAAATGTATAAAATAGAATCTTGTAAAAGGTATAATAAAAAATCTGAAGGGTGTTTTGAGCTGAAACTTTACAGACACATTCTAGAGATGCAAAACACTTATATTGAATCTGAAAAAAGGAGTAACCTAGGTGCCCTTTTAATTCAACAAATTGATCATCAAAATAAAGTGTGACCTTTTTTGCATATAAATTATTTGTTTATGCTTTTACAAATCATAAATGGCCCACTATACATTATGCAATTACACACTATGCACTTAGCTCTCTAGTGTATGAACCATATAATATAATTTTGTCCTACACCACTGATACCTGAAGCCCCTCTCTTCTCTACTCTGTGTAATTAAAGCTGTAGTTCATGGAAGTGTCCAACTTTATTTTTGATTTTTATTTCTTATTTATTATGTTAAATAATCATGAAATGAATCAAATAAATAGCCACACTACAGGCACAATTTAGTTTACGAAAAACTGGAAATTCTGTTTCTGTTTTGAAAAAGCAATCTGAAAGTTGGTGGTTACAGTGTTCAGCTTTATTCAAAATAATTTATTTAGAGTTCAACAGAAAAAGAAACTCATTAAGATTTGACTCCTCATAAATATTGGGTAAATTTTCATTTCGGGGTTAACTATCCTTTCAATAGAACAGAATAGTGCATAAGTATACATGAATTGGGATTCATTGTGCTACTTCATTTGCCATTAAAAGCTTCAGGTCCTGATGAAACATGTAACTCTTACATTGAAATTCATATGTATGCACATAGGCTGTACCAGCCTGGAATAGATGTGTTATTAAGAATGTTAAAGTAATGAGTCATGTGGAGAGTAAAGAACAACATTTATGAGGCAATTCAGTCCATTATTTAATTGCTGATTTTAAATGTATTGTGCAAGCAGATGAGATTTTATTTTAGTAGTGCACAAAGCCACTGCAAAATGACCCCCATTTTTTCTTGGGTAACACTGTATTTTGATGGTCCATTTGAGTATTAGTAGACTGTCTGCTTAATATCTGTTGATACTGCTTCTTCAGACATTTAACTTGCAAAACTTTGCAAGTACATGTCAACTTACACTAACCCTAACCCCAACCTAACAGTCTTCTTATAATCCAATAAGAATTAGTAGGCATGTTGATGTAGATTTAATTGGCATGTGATTGTTGAATGCAACTTAAATTCAGCAAACAGACCAAAATAAAGTGTGACCTTTTCTTGGATTTGGAAATAACTAAACTTTTACTTCATTAATATGCATAGATCTATTAAGCCATTAATTCAGCCATATGCTTGAACCAGAAACTAAAGAAGATTCAGAAGAAATGAAACTGAAATTTTCATGGTCATGTACTACTCATTATATCAGTAGTGTGAAGCATTTTATGCATCACTTTTTTACATCTGAGAGGCACTGTAATTGAGTTAAGACTTTTACTAATTGATTTTATTAGACTTTTTACTGTGCTATGAAACAACTGGTAATGTGTTGTTAATATTACACAAGCCATGTTCCCATTAGCCACTGAAAATACTAAATCAAAGTGGAGATTATTTGAAAAGCCAGTTGAGGAGATTGGTTACATCAGAAGAGTCCAAACTCAGTCCTGGAGGGCCGATGTCCTGCATAGTTTACCTTCAACTTCCTTAAACACACCTGCCTGGAAGTTTCTAGTATTCCTAGAAAGAGCTTGATTAGTCTGTTCAGGTGTGTTTAATTGGGGTTGGAACTAACTTTGCAGGACATTGGCTCTCAAGGACTGAGTTTGGACACCCCTGCATTACATGTTTGTGTTTGTAGGAAATTTGTGGTTTTAAAAGGTATTTTTGAGACTACACTGTAGTTTAAAAAAGAAGATGCTCAGCAATGGTCTTGATAAATAGATTTACACAAAACCAAAGCTAGACAAAGCTAAAAATAAATACTTTTAATGTTTTAGGTACGTCTGGAGTGGCCCACAGACCTGGCCATCAACCCAATGGACAACTCTCTGTATGTGCTGGAGAACAACGTCATCCTGCGCATCTCCGAGAACCACCAGGTCAGCATTATTGCGGGACGGCCCATGCACTGCCAGGTCCCTGGCATTGATTACTCGCTCAGCAAACTTGCAATCCATTCTGCGTTGGAGAGCGCCACAGCTATCGCCATCTCCCACACAGGTGTGCTCTACATTGCTGAGACAGATGAGAAGCGGATCAACCGCATCCGGCAGGTTAGCACCAGTGGCGAGATCTCCCTTGTAGCTGGTGCCACTTCCGAATGCGACTGCAAGAATGATGTCAACTGCAACTGCTTTTCAGGAGATGAAGGCTATGCTGCTGACGCCTTTCTCAATTGTCCCACTTCACTGGCCGTGTCACCTGATGGCACCCTGTACATCGCTGACCTCAACAATATCCGTGTCCGTTCAGTCCGAGGAAACCGTCCCAATGCCACAGCAAGTGGACAATATGAAGTGGGTTCATCTCTGGAACAGGAACTGTATGTTTTTAGTGCTGACGGCCTTCACAGGCAAACGATTAGCCTCATTACAGGCTTGCCCCTGTATAACTTTACCTATGGGTTGGACGGGGAGTTGGCGGCTGTTACCGATGCCTCTAACAACACACTTCGGGTGCGGAGAGAGGCGTCTGGCTCGATTAGGCTGGTGCTACTGCCAGAGAACCAGGTGGTAACACTGGGAATGGACCCAGCCGGCAACCTACGTTCAGTGTCCGCCCTCAGCCAGGAGGTGGCACAGCTCAGTTATGATGCTAACACAGAACTTCTAGCCTCTAAGTCGGATGAGACTGGATGGACAAACTTTTACAAGTGAGTATAAAAACTTTAAAAAGCAGGCAAGTCAGGGGGAAATTTTAAGAGAGCAATTTATGACTTTTTACATCCAGAAAACGTTAATATTTGTGCCATGTGGTTGGATCTGGACATTAAAATTGCTTTAGCCCTGTTTACACTTGTATTAAGATCCTTTTGAGTTAATCAGATGACAAGTAGACAATGGAGACACATCCCCATGCTTCATATGGTGTTTTAATATGACTCTTGTCCACTTTCCTGATCTTTTTTGACTGAGGGGTCTATGGATGGGAGTATGTATGGGCTTTTCCTGATCTTTCAATTAAATTGCGCATGACAATTTACAAATTAATGCAAAATGAGACAATATAGATTGTAAATTATGCTGAACACTGTAGATCTGTGTAGATTTAGAACACTGTAGTTCTTTTTTTATTTGGCTTTAAACTAAATGTAAACATTTCCAGAAGTGTTCAAAAGAGAGCAGACTCAACGTGTTAGCATTGTCCTCTGGTGATCAGAATGACTAAATCAATAAATGACGAAATCTTAATGTTAATTCACTATGGCCATTTCATTAAAATTCTTTTTACATCCTTTTTGTAGGCAGAATAGTTTGTTGAACAATGTAATTTACTATAATACTTACTTCCAGGGCCATGTTGGTGTTTCGTAACATCAAATTTTTACAAGGTGCGTTGTTAGCCCAACAGTCAACCCCTACCTAGAGGACCAGGACATACACTACGGACAATGGCTCACCCAATTGACCTAGCGCATGTCTTTGGACTTGAAAGGAAAACCGAAGCTCTCGGGGGAAACCCATGCAAACAAGGGGAGAACATGCAAACTCCACACAGAAATGCCAACTGTCCCAGCCAGGGCTCAAAGCCACTTTTTTGTTGTGAGGCAAACAGCTCTACCCACTGTGCCACCCCCTAATTCACTATAATAAAAATGACAAATTTACCAAATTTACATAAAAGGAAGCTTGTTTTCCCAAAAAAGCAATTTTTTTGAAAAGAGCTTGTGACATTTCACAACATTTAGTTTTGTTGTTTTTATAAGTAGGACAGTAAGCTACACACAATGTGGGAATTTGTACTGAAATAGTGCAAAAGTGGTGCAGATCTTAAAATTCACCAGAGTTTAATAGATGTTTGAATCATGGTAGATTTTATTGATGATCAATTAGGCTGTGTTACACAGTTCTAATCAAGGTGGATATCATAAGTGAGCCCTGGTACCTTCATCTTCGGACAGAGCAGAGGATTTTCAAAACAAAGCTTTGGTCTTGCTGCCATCTGGTGTCTGTATCCTAGAACTGCTCCCATTTTCTACAGTACAGAACTACAGGCATTACTCTTAGTAATTGAAATATTGCTGGATAACATTTTTTATTTGTATACACCAGCTTGTGTAAGCTCTTTAATGTGTTATTAATATTTTTATTATTATTAAATAATTAGTATTGTTATTCATAAATTAAAAAATTTGCGGTTTTACTAAAATTGTAAAGACTTTTTTTTTCAGTACAATTACTTGAGGAATTATTTACTTAAGTACTGAATACTGACTAACATTTGAGAGTAAAAGTCAGAAGAATGATTTAGTTCTTTCTGTTTGTGCCTAATAAATAGTACGGCTGCACAATTTATAATTTCAGCAACGATATTGAAATGTGTGCATCCGCATTCGTTTAGCAAGTTTAGCAATGCTGAGTCTGAAGGAGTCACATAATTGTATTTAATTACTTTATTTATACTGAATTTATAAGTTTTATGCAAAACCACTTTTTGTAATCAAGTAATTCTTATTTAAAATTTCTAGTCCAAATACCTACATTTCAAAGCGAAAACAAGATTATTTTACTCACCCAACTGGCAGATTATTTAGCTTGTTTTGAGAAAAAAAAAACTCTTAATTTTGACTTTCTGAAGAACAAAACAACATTTTACTTGATTTTAGAATTTTTTAATATTTGAACTAGAAACGAGACAGCAAAATAAGAAGAGCATTTCTTTGCAATTGCATTTTCGGTTGGACAATTATGTGAAACTTTTTCATATCGCAATATGTATCGCAGAAAGATAAAATATGGCAACATCAGATTTTTTTCAATGTCGTGCAGCCCTAATTTCTACTATTAAACAGGTTTGACAGGTGGTCTAAAACATGTAAACATTCTAGATATGTTTGACTAAAGCATAGTTTTTGTTTTCTTCTACAATGATACATAAAACAAATATACTAACAAAAAACAAAATATTCAATAGTGTATATATTTTAGAGAAAAAAACACTGAATATAAAATAATAACAACAACAACTATATAATAATACATGTAACTACTAGGGCCAGACAGAATCTGCAGACATTTTATGCTATTTCTGCAGAGAATTTTGTAAAAAAAAAAAAATTATAATAATAATAAAAATCTGTGGATTTATGCGGAATGATTTTGGGAGCATTATACCTAAATAATATATGAAATAAAAAAGAAATACCTATTTAAACTGTATTTAATATTTACCATGCAAATCCGATTAAATCCATTTATTTGAAAAACAAAGCAAGTCTCTTGTATAATATATCTACTAAAAGACAGAAAATATTACTTAAACTTTATTGTAAATAAATCATGAGTTTGGTTTTGTCTCTCTGCTTCCCAGCTATGACAATGAGGGTCGTCTAACCAATGTGACGTATCCCACCGGTGTGGTGACCAGCCTGCGCCGTGAGATGGAGGAGTCCATCAACATCGACATGGAGAGCTCAAACCGAGATGATGATGTCACCGTCGTCACTAATCTCTCATCCGTCGAGGCGTCTTACACTGTGGTTCAAGGTAAAACACACAACCACAACACACAAAGAGCAAAGCTCAGTCCAGATCTCATGCTGATGCCCCCTGTTCTGTAAATCACATCCATTAAGATCCAAACATGCAGCAGGAAAGTAGACTGATGTTTCTTTTTTCTTCCCAATGGGAGGCCACATTGTTTGAATGTGCAGCGTCCAGCAGAGCAGAGAAATCACCATTTTACTATTTACCATAGGCTGCCTTTAGGGGTTCTTTGTGGAGGCAAAAGCTTGAAGGCTTAAACTCCTCTCTTTATATCCAGTGGATTATGTGTTCATGATGGATTCGCTAGCGCAATATACTTGTTACTTCCTGTAAGGAGTTTGCTTTTGCTGTTTATTCGAGACAAATTACATAGAAAACCAATCCTTTGGGTGCCCTCTGCTTGTTAGGAGTTGACTAAAATGCAGTTGGATTTTATTTATTTATTTATTTTATGACTTTGAAATTGTGCATGATTGTGTTTCCCAGGTACATTTTTGTAGAAAGCAGCGTCTGATCCAATTATACCTTGTAAATGGAAGTGAAGATGTTTGTGCTGCTTTTAGCCGAAACTAAATCTTCTTTATAGCCAAAAGCCGCATTACACACATCCTCCCCGCAGTGCTGCGCTTCCCCTGATGCACAATAGAGTGTCAGATCAGACCTAATGCTTCATACTCAACTGAATGAATCTTTGGGAACACTTCATAATAAGTTGACTTAATACTTTATTTATAATATTCTAAATAATAATTACAGTTATTAAAGCCATCAAACAATGCATAAATACAGGTATGAGAAAAATTAAGAGACCACTTGAACTATAATAAACTATTAGATGTACAAATAAAAGAAGAAGAAAAACATTGTCATATAATCATTTTGGGCCCTGTCATACACCTGACACAATAAGGCTCAAGGCGTGTTTGGTGTGATTTGTTGCTATTTTTAGAGCAGAGCAACCCTATTTTTTTGTGTTGTTTGAATAGCAAATCCATTTGCGCTACTTTGGGGATTTATGGGTTTGCCAGTGTAAAAAGGAGGTGTGTTAAGGCACATTGTTGGTGCATTGCTATTTTAAGGGACAAAAATAGACCAACTGAAAATCCAAAGCAGAGCACTTTAGTTTTGCGCATATGCTGGTCCAAATGCTTACAAATTGCTTAATACACACAGGATATACATCAATATACAAATATCTTTACATATGAAAAATAAAAAGGATAATAAAAAAAATAAAAAGTTACAAAAATTATTTTCTACATGAATAAAAAAAAAAACTGGCTCTATGCCGCCTTAACGTCTGGGAGCTTTTTTCAGTTTGTTAATGACAATTTGCATTTGTATAATGTCATTATTATTAGCAGTATCACTTATTATATGCATATGTATATTTGTTTTAATAAAAACAAGTTTAGATTTGTCCACCTGTGGGGTTTTGGAGACGTATGATTTACTATATGGGGCATTAGAATAGGACGCGTGATCAGATATTACTCAGTTTTCTTACCACACTTTGTTATTATTGTTTATTTATTTGTCTGCTAGAATTAGAACTGAATTTAGAAATAGTTTTGACACAAATCTTTGTGCTTAAACTAAATTAAATATGTAGGCTAATGGATGTCTTTAGTGGAGTGCGTACAAAATAATTTCCTTATACACAAAATTAAAGGAGTAAAGAATAAAAGTACAATAAAGAGAAAATAAAGAGGCCGAATGGAGGCAAGTGGGAGCCACTTGGGCAGAGCTGAGCTCCAGCAAGGGGGAGCTTGAGCTCTAGCGTGAACTCCAGCTCCAGCACAAGCTTGTGTGAAAAGTTTCGCAGTTCGCTTTTTTTGAAAAGTTCAAGCTTGGTGAGCTCTGACCTGTGAAATTGCATCACATGATTGCCTGAGACCAATCGAAGACTAAAACATGACCTCTCTTAACAGGAATTTAAAACATGGACCAATCGCTCACTTTCTTTAATGTCTAATCATCTTGTTTAATCCTGCACCTTTTCGCACACAGTACTACAGAATTTTATAAGCACAAACTCTAGTGTGACCGCAGCTTCAAAGGGAACAGAAGATAAGACTCTAATTGGATTAATGCAAGTTGTGCTCAAAACACACCCATAACTTATTAAGAGAATAAGCACAACCCTGTTAGACCATAAGCAGGGTGCAGAGCATATTTTTCCATCTTTAAAATAGCAAAAGTAGATTTGGACACACCCTTTTACGTAATGCGCTTTAGACTTTGCACCGAGATCATTAAAATTGAGCCCATACAACTTTTTTTTTTTTTTGTCATTGAAAAATTGGAATTCCATCAAATATTGATTTCTTAAAGTTAAAACACTGTAGTTGTTGTTGTGTTTAACTTAATGCAAAAAAATTAATTAAATGACAGAAATATTATTTTAAATTTTGAATAAATATCAGTTGTTGATAGAATAAAACCAAAATATTATTTTACTCAAAGTATTAAAATCCAGAGAAAGTGACAATTTAAGTAGTGTCTTCACATGTTACAAAAGAGTTTGATCTTAAATAATTGCTGTTATTTCACAAATCTATTTATTGCTCAAATTATTAACTTTTCTTTCAACTCTGAATCTGAAATGTTTCTTAAACAAATTTTATTATATTATCTTCTGAAGCATCACATGATAATGAAGTAATGCTGCTGAAATTAAGCTTTGACGTCCCAAGAAATACACTTGATATATATCATTAAATCAATAAATGAAGTCATTAAATTATTGCAGCCATAATACATGATTCATAATTTATTGTCTAAAGAGTATAACTTTTCATTCTCATTTGCTTATTTTTTTTCTCCTTGTCTGTTCACAGACCAAGTGCGCAATAGCTATCAGTTGTACCATAATGGTACACTGCGAGTGTCCTATGCTAATGGGATGGGCATCAGCTTCCACACAGAACCACACATCATTGCAGGATCTGTAAGCCCAACCATCGGGAGGCGCAACATCAGTCTGCCCACTGACAGCGGACTCAACTCCATTGAGTGGCGCATGAGAAAAGAGCTGACCAAGGGCAAGGTCACAGTGTTTGGCAGGAAGCTGCGCGTAAGCTTTTCTTTTCTACCACTGAAGCTAATCGACAAGTTTTAATTTAAGATAGCACTTTTAAAAAATGCACATTGTTTGAAAGACACTTTATAGAAGTTCATACTGTTATATTGTAATTCTAATGTTTCTCAGTTAGCAGTTTAAATCTGGCTAATTGAATAATTTAAATTTACAAATCATTTGATATTTGTTATGTAAAGTTAGGTGCACACTAAAATTTTGGCAATCCTAAAAAGAAGATTTGATCTTAGAAAAAAGGTTGATGTCTTTCCAACAGCCAATCAGTGTCACTTCAAGCTAAATTCTGTAGTGTGGCTCCTTTTACACCAACTTTCAAATCACGAATCGAGAAACTGAAAATACAATTAAAGTGAAAACAAATGTTAGAGAGTTTAACCCTTGCTGCAATATATTTACTTGGGGTGACAACAACAGGTCTTTGCTAGTAATTCTGGGTCCAATGCAGTTTTTCTTTTCCTGGGCACCTCAAGTAAATATAAAAATGACATCTGGCAGGGTCTCAGGGTCCCAGACTTCACTGTGAGCCCTTCAAAGTCTCTGCTACATGCTCCATGCACTCTGCCCCCCGTAAGATCCCACAGCAAGATGGCATCTGTAAACATATTTGTACAACCTGAGAAGCAATGATATTAAAAAGTATCCAGTGTGCAGCTAACTTTAACAAGAGTTTAAGATCGGAGCTTATAACTTGAAATAACCTTAAATGTTTTCCTGCAGGTCCACAGCAGAAACCTTCTGTCCATTGACTATGACCGCAACACCAGAACCGAGAAGATCTACGATGACCACCGAAAGTTCACTCTGCGCATTATCTATGATGCCCAGGGCCGACCAGCCACCTGGCTACCTAGCAGCAGCTTAGCCCTGGTCAATGTGTCTTACTCACCCACTGGTCGACTAGTGGGCTTGCAGAGGGGCAGCATGAGTGAGAAGAGCGAGTTTGACACTTTTGGACGGATCCTGTCAAGAACCTTTGTTGATGGCAAAATCTGGAGCTTCAGTTACGTGGACAAAGTGAGTTGAATTACTTTCCACCAATATTTATGAGTGTACTCGTTTTGTTTACGTTTTCTCTTTCTCTTTCTCTCTCTGCAGTCCATGGTGTTGCTGCTCCAGCAAAGTCAAAAGCAATACGTCTTTGATTTTGATACAGCAGGCCGACTCACAGCGGTCACAATGCCCAGCATGGCTCGACACACAATGGCCACCCATGTGTCTGTCGGCTACATTCGCAACACCTACAACCCCCCTGAAAGCAATGCCACTGTCATCCATGATTTTAGCGAGGATGGACGTCCATGTGCAATGTTCTACCTTGGAACGGGACGACGTGTACTCTACAAGTACGGGAAGCTGGGAAAACTCTCTGAGGTGTTGTATGATGCCACTGCAGTCACCTTTGGCTATGATGAGACAACAGGAGTCCTCAAAATGGTCAACCTGCAGAGTGGAGGCTTCTCCTGCACCATTCGCTATCGCAAACTGGGTCCTCTAGTGGACAAGCAGATGTACCGCTTCTCTGAAGAAGGAATGGTCAACGCTCGCTTCGACTACACCTATCATGACAACAGCTTCAGGGTGGCTAGCATAAAGCCGGTAATAGGAGAAACCCCACTTCCTGTGGATCTATACCGCTATGATGAGATCTCCGGCAAGGTTGAACACTTTGGCAAGTTTGGCATCATATACTATGACATCAACCAAATCATCACCACAGCGGTGATGACGCTCAGTAAGCACTTCGATGCACATGGTCGCATCAAGGAAGTGCAATATGAGATCTTTCGCTCATTGATGTATTGGATGACAGTGCAGTATGACAGCATGGGAAGAGTTATCAAACGTGAGTTAAAGATTGGTCCCTATGCCAATACTACACAGTACCGCTATGAATATGATGGTGATGGACAACTTGTGGGGGTCAAAGTTGATGACTGGTCTACATGGCGCTACAGTTATGACCTGAACGGCAATCTCCATTTGCTCAACCCGGGTAACAGTGCCCGTTTGCTGCCACTACGATATGATCTTCGAGACCGAATTACGAGGTTGGGTGACATGCAGTATCAACTCGATGAGGACGGTGTGCTCATGCAGAGGGGCTCGGATGTATTTGAGTACAACTCTAAAGGTCTTCTTGAGCGAGCCTACAGCCGCACAGCAGGAGGTTGGAGTGTCCGTTACCGTTACGATGGCCTTGGTCGCAGAGTCTCCCGCAGAACAAGTGAAGGCGAGCATCAGCAGTACTTCTATGCAGACTTGAACTATCCCACTCGGGTTACTCATGTGTACAACCACACGAGAGCTGAAATCACCTCCTTCTATTATGACCTACAGGGTCATCTGTTCGCTATGGAGGTCAGCGGTGGAGAGGAATATTACATCGCCTCTGACAATGTAGGCACTCCACTTGCCATCTTCAGCAGTAACGGGCAGATGGTCAAGCAGATGCAGTACACAGCGTACGGAGAGATCTACCATGATTCTAACCCAGATTTCCAGCTCATATTGGGCTTCCATGGAGGGCTTTATGATTCTCTCACAAAACTGGTGCATTTTGCCCAGAGAGACTATGATGTCCTAGCAGGAAGATGGATTGCACCTGACCATACGCTGTGGTCAAAAATAGGCAAAGAGCCAGCTCCATTCAATCTGTATATGTTCAAAAACAACAATCCACTCAGTGATATGATTGACGTGAAAAACTATGTGACAGGTGAGAGGGTGATAAAACCTATGAGCTTCAGCTTTTGTGTAAATGATGCACAGTGCTTCCTATGACAACTTGTGAAAGGAATTTTTTTTCTTTTTTTTTGTCTTGCAGATGTGAAGAGTTGGCTGGTTATGTTCGGCTTTCAACTCAGCAATATCATACCAGGGTTTCCAAGGCATTCACTTTATTTTGTCAACCCTCCTTATGAGATATTTGCCAGTCAGGACTCTGATAATGCTCAGGTGAGTTTGATTTGGTGCCTCTTTAACAACAAAAATTACATGTCAACACTGACACAGTGCTCCCCACTAAATAAGTAAAAACCTAAAAATGGAACAATAAAAAAGTGTAACTCCTTATTGCATACTTAAAAATTGCATAAAATTGTATTGCTTTTTTTTGCATTAATAGTACGTTTAAAAATACTGTCATAAACCAATCTGAATTAACACCTTTCAAATAATAATTTTTAAAAAGATGACCAGTGTCATTGTGTATTCCATGTAGGTGATGTAACTAACGGCTGTATTTATATTGATTAATCTATCGACTAATTTATTGATTATTCAACTAAACTATTAACTTTATTTTATGGATGGTTGATGGCATCCTCTATTGGCCCAACCCTAACTTGCAACTTTGACATTCAGGTTGTACTTTGAAAAAATACAAATGTAAACAAGATACGGACAAAACGTAAAACTAAAATGTAAACAAACCTAATCAAAAAAATTAAACAAACCTAATAAAATAAGTTAGCATGTTCTTAACATGAATGGCAATTATATCTACATGTCCACAAGGTCATTTATGCCACTTGCAATGCAATACAATTTCTTTAATATAGTATAATAAAACTACTGCACTTTATTTATGAAATATGAGTAAAAGACAATCTTTAACATGAATTTATCTCATAATTAGGATCCCATACAGTACATCATATCTGACTCTGAACACATCGCTCGTATGTGTCTTTTGTATGCTCTGATGTAGGGCTGTGCAATTAATCGAAAATTCAGTTTTGATTTCGATTTTGGCTTCTAACGATTATGAAAAACCATTAATCGAGATAAACGATTATTGCATATATACCGCCCTTTTTCCAGTTGTACACATTTGTTGCTCTGCAAAGCTCGGTTGCACATGAAAATGACTAAAAGCATGTACTGTTATGTAACGTTTGCAGCACGGGATGCGCATCATTCATTGATGTTCATTCGAATCATTGATGCGTTTAAATGCACAAATGACTTTGCATGCTGTTGTGTGTGTGCGTTTCCCCCAATTTCTGTTTAATGAAAAGATTTTTTTTCAACCCATTTCTAAACAATAGTTTCAATAACTCATTTCTAATAACTGATTTATTTTATCTTTGCCATGATGGCAGCACATAATATTTGACTAGATATTTTTAAAAACACAAGCATTCAGATTCAAAGTGTGATTCAAAGGTTTACTTAGTGTAATTAGGCAAGTCATTGTTTGTATTACAGTAGTTTCTTCTGCAGACAGTAAAAAAATATATTACTTAAGAGGGCTAAAAATATTGACCTTAAAATACTTAAACCTGCTTTTATTCCAGTTAAAATAAAACTTTCTCCAGAAGAACAAATATAATAGGAAATACTGTAAAAATTACTAAATCTGTTAAACATTATTTAAAAAATATTATAAAAAAATAATACAAATTTTACAGGAGCGCTAATATTTTTGTCTTTAACTAATAATCATTTTGAATAATCGTGATTACAATTATGACCAAAATAATCGTGATTATGATTTTTCCCATAATCAAGCAGCCCTACTCTGATGTGCAGCTAATTTATTATGGAGGAAAAAAGCTTCTGATTTTAAAAAATTGGTTTAACACATAGGTTAACATAGGTTACAAATAGGCACATAATTGGTTTGCACATAGGTTATGGTAATTTCTGATAAAAACTAGTGGTGTAAGAGATCACAAATCTCATGAATCGGCTAACGTCATGGTTTTTGAGTCGAGGATCGGACCATTTTTCAGATCAGCAAAAAGGGGATGAGACAAATGTCATTTGCTTTTTGTTCCTCAATAGCATACTCTAAGAAACATTTTGGTGTTAACAAGCATAACTTAGAATGTGTCATATATAACAGCAATAAAAATCAGGAAATACTCAGCTGAATAAAAAGAATGAAATCAAATTAACTACTGTGAAAAATGATCTTGCTGATAATGCTAAATGTGTACTAATAACATAACCTTGTACAACATTACTTCATATTCATGTTTTAGTCTCATTTAAAAAAAAAAAAAAGAAAACTTCTAGTAAATTTATCTTGCATAATTTTCGCTAAGCTAAATAAAATGCAATATAACAACACAACACAATATTCTTGAACATGGAAAAAATAAACAAAATTTCAGAGCTAAGAACTTTAATTACCTTTCACAAAAGATGTATACATCCGCTTTGTGATTTGCTTAGTGTTATTCTTTTTCAAAATATCTGATAGTTTTTCCCAATTTTCCAAATCAACTGATAGTCGTAAAAGTTTGTTAGATTGATCTCCTCTTCAGCAGGAGGAAGACTTAGATTTGATGTTGGATAATGAAAATGATCATATAAAAACAGAAGTCAATTAAAAATATTGATGTAGACTAATTATCAAGTCATTTTAGTGGATTGTACAGATGAAGCTGTAATTCCGTGCACTGCAATTTTACGTTTTAGATGATGGTCAACACTGACATCACAACAGCACTTTTAGGAACAAACTGACCAGTCTTAACCAACTTCCCCTGTAAATTAGGTGCCAACACTGCACACAACTTAAACTGACCCATGTAACATATATAATTCTACTGCTGAGTCATGTCTATCAGGTGTCACTAACCATTTATGCCAATTCACAGCTCTTCACTGGAGTTCAGCACTCTGTGGACAGACACAACCAGGCCTTCATGGTTCTTGAGGGAAGGCGACTTAACAAACAGCGGCGCACCAAGCATGACAAGCCCGGTTACTGGTTTGGCACCAGCACACCCATCGTGGGCAAAGGCATGATGCTTGCTATCAAGGAAGGTCACGTATTAACAGACCTGTCCAGCTCAGCCAGCGAAGACAGTCGCAAAATATCTCAGATCCTCAGCAACGCTATCTACCTGGAGGGCACTCATTACACCATCGAAGGCCGAGACTGCCACTTCTTCGTGAAGCTTGGGCTTGCAGACAGTGATCTGCTTGCACTGGGACTCAGCGGTGGCCATAAGAGCCTGGAGAGCGGGATCAATATTACGATAAGCGGACGCTCCCGTCGTGGTGTCACCCTAGAAATCCACTCCTCCAAACTCACCTACAGCATCCGATATGGACTGTCGGCAGAGGCCTTGGAAAAGGAGCGAAGCCGTGTGCTGGAACAGGCCCACCAGAGGGCACTGTCTGGAGCCTGGGCCAGGGAGCAGCAACAAGTGCGAGAGGGCAGGGAAGGGGGGCGTGTCTGGGCTGAAACCGAGAGGGGACAACTGTTAGCCATGGGGAAGGTTGCAGGATACGAGGGCTATTACGTGCTGCCGGTGGAGCAATATCCTGAGCTGGCAGACAGCAGCGCTAACATCCAGTTCCTCAAACAGAACGAGATGGGCAGGAGGTAACAGAGTTCAGCTGGTGCTGATGCCACTCCATCTCCTACGGAGAGAAACAACCTGGTTGCTGCAGAGACGCTTCCCGAGAATGGAGAACTGAACAGCCAGTGGCAAGAACACTATGACCCAATCAATATTGGAGAAAAAAAGCACTTGTGAACAATGATTTTGTAGTGACATTTTGACTTTCTAGAAAGTGGTGAATATTTTTTAGTCATTTCAGATGGGCTGTGAGTGGCGGGTGTTCATGTGATGATAGTGTGACGGCTCACTGCTTTGGTTTTTCATGGCTGCATATCAAACCATCAAAGAAAAATCACACTCAATCAGTTTATCATCACTCTCATGCCGCAGTACTCAATAAATCTGCATCACCTGCTCTCATACGTGTTTGTGAATCTACACTGGAACAATTTCAAGAGGAACGTATGCATCATGGCATTTTCAGTGGCGTTCCCCATGGATTTTTTCGGTGGATGTCGGTGCAGTGTTTGTATGAAGTTTAAATTGCGCCCATGCAAGGCTGAGCCTTCAGTGGATGTGTTGATCCTCATCTGTCCTCTTCTGTTCTCAATATTTGACAATCACAGGGGCTGAAACACTGATCAATAAAACTGTACATGAGCCAACGGTTTTGTATAATATGTAAGAGAGATTACTGATCCTCTTGGTTTTTTATGTTATTAATTTATCTTGGCAGATAAAAGCTTAATATATATCATTTTTTTAAGTCTTTTAAACTGTGAAACCTACTACACATGTAAAATAATCTCATTGACTCAACAGTTTGAGTGTGTTAATCAAGAACATATTAAGGAAGTGGCTTCATTGTCCGGTTATGTGAAAATCCATTGCAAGACCCATTGCAGAGTTTTGTTTTGTTTTTGGAATATTACGAAAGCTAAAACAGCCTTTGACTTTTTTCTTTATTGGTGTAGAATCTCTTCAGACTGTGGTTATTCAGTGTGACTATGAGCTTCAGACTCGCACTCAAACACCTGTGGAAAGAGGTTCTTTGGACATTCTATGAAAATAAAACATTTGCATTTCTACTGTTTGACTGAATTATTTCCTTTGAAGCTCAGTGGAACGATTGCTTTTTTATGAATAGCGTGAAGGCTCGTATGCACTGGGAAGCTTTTCGTTTGCGTTTATCATCAGCGTTGTGCAAGATGTTTTTCTGGACTTCAAACCCAAGCGATTTTCACTGCATCAAGCAGAAGAGTATGCAAAATCATTCCTTGACGTTAGATGGCGCTACACAAATTTAAGCATCTGACACCTGCTTGTAACACAGAAGAAGAAGACATAAAGTTGGCACACTTGTTAATGGCGATTCAAACAAGCATGGATAGTTCAAGCAGCAGCTCCAGCTCTAGTGATGAAGAAAGGATTTGTTCTCCAGTGCAATAAGCAGCTCCACGTTCATATCGCCTCTGAGCATCTTCTTCAATGTGCTTTCGCATTGACAGTTTTGCGCTTGAGTGCCTCCAATTGCTGTTTACTGTAACTTCAGCAGCTCTGTGCAAGTGAACAAAAGTGCCAATCTGATTGCTGGAAAAAGCTTTGACGCAGCGTGTCAAAACAAAAAACGAGCATGAGTTGTTTTTTTAAAAATAACGCTGTTGCGCCTGCCGTGTTGTGCGTTGGTGTTCACGATCACATTGGCGCCCTTTATTTAGTCACGAGGCCTTAAAAGAAAAAAACCATCTTAATTTCAGCAATGGGAAATGTGAAATGTTCACAAAGGGTTTTAATCTAAAAAGAAACAGGAAGCAGGCCAACCCCAATCACAAACAAACGGTTTCCACAACTAAAGACATTGTTCATCTAGTCAGGTTTGATCTAGTTTTAATGCACCTCAGCCCAAGCCTCTGTTATCAATCCCAAAGGAGAAACTTAGAGGTAGTAAATCATTTAGCCATCAATATGCAGAGTCATGGAATTAGTAATGAATTTATTAAAGAGAGAGAGAGAGTGATTAAGCATGTGTGAACTATGTTGTCAGCTTGTCTCTTAACAGTCAACAGCAAAACTAAAATGAACAGTGGCATTATTGCCCCGCTACAGAGAAATGGATCTGTTCACTTGCATAACTACATTATTGAGTCAGGTCATCATTGCTGACCACATGTTTTTGCGTCCATATGTTTCTGTGTTTGTTTGAGTGTGTGTGGAAGAGAAAGAGAATGTCATTTCCATAAACAACACACATTTGCTTGAAATAATTTGCCAGTTTTATTCTACTGTTTAACATTCATTATATCTTGGCAGATGAAAGCTTCATATACGTATATATTGTGTGAAACATTTGTTTGACACTTGCAAAATATTCTCATTCACTCAACAGTTTGTGTGTAATTCAAGAACAAATCTATGCCTTTTAGTTTTGTTTATATCTTTTAGCGAAAATGTAACTTCATATAGCACTTGTATTTATTAAATGTATTTATTTTTATTTTATTTATTTATTTATTTTTTTTGTTAAAATTACAAACATCAGTGACCATGAATCATACATTTTTATCAAAACTAGAGTTGGGTGATGTCGACCAATTTGGCATCGTATGAGGTCTAATGTAAAACATCATTTTTTCCTAAACAATGGCATCATTGTCGTAAACAGCGTGAATTAATTATTTATGAATAATTATTTAATTCATAACGTATTAGTTATCTGTAGCCTACCGTTTAACTACCTGACCTGCAAGGTCTTTGTTTTACCCATAACCAAACCATAAATAAAAAAAAGATAAGCTACACACAAATTACCACCTGTCAATTAGGGCTGTGCAATTAATCGAAATTCAGTTTCGATTTCAATTTTGTCTTCTAACCATTGTGAAAAAACATTAATCGAGGTAAATGATTATTGCATCCTATACCACCCTTTTCCAGTTGTAGACATTATTTGCTCTGCAACAAATGAAAATGACTGAAAGCGTGTACTGTAATGCAACGTTTGAAGCACGGGATGCCCATCATTCATTGATATACATTCGAATCATTTATGTGTTTAAACAAAAGAGTTTGCATGCTGTTGTGTGTATGCACGCTCAGCCTCAGAGACAAGCGGAGCACACACATGTAACGTCATCTTACTGTGAGCACTTTAACGGTTGAATACTTGCACATTTTTCAAAGTGAGTATTCATATCAACCTTCATTTATGTAATAAACAAGTTGAGAGTCAAGATACGTGAAAGTGAAACCATAAATCAGAAAATCATAAATGTTCTTAAAATGACAGCGCACAATATTCCTGCTGCGGCCTGCTTTTATCATTAATAATCAAACAACAAAAGGACAAAATCACTCACTGCTCCTGACTGAAGGACTTTTGTAGCTATAATTAAAGTTTGCTTAAAGCAGTTTGTTTAAGATTTTTATTTTATTGTTTTTATTTCCCTTTCCTTATTTACAGGGAGGAAAAAAACTGTATATGCAGTTGAAGTCAGAATTATTAGCCCTTCTGAATTATTAGTGGCCCTTAATATTTTCCCCCAATTTCTGTTTAATGAAAGAAGATTTTTTTTAACATTTCTAAAAATAAAAGTTTTAATAACTCATTTCTAATAACTGATTTATTTTATATTTGCTATGATGACAGTACATAATATTTTACTACATTTTTTCAAAATATAAGCATTCAGCTTAAAATGCAATTCAAAGACTTAATTAGGGTAATTAAACAAGTCATTGTATATCAGTGGTTTGTTCTGGAGATAATCCAAAACAAATATTGCTTAAGGGAGCTAATAATATTGACCTTAAAATAGGTTTCAAAATATTTTATATTTTAATGTTTTCATTCTAGCCAAAATAAAACAAATAAGACTTTCTCCAGAAGACAAAATATTATAGGAAATAGAAAAAACTCTTGCTATTAAAAAAATAAAATAAAATTCACAGAAGGACTAATAATTCCGACTTCAACTGTATATCGTTTTGAATAATCATGATTACATCTATGACCAAAACAATCGTGATTATGATTTTTCCCATAATCGAGAATCCCTACTGTCAATCACTTTTTCCACAGGACTCTGGCATGAATAGGCAGAGTGATCTGTGTCATTATAATGGTGTTGACAAACTTGGTAGTTAAAAAAGGTGCAAAACCAACAGCAACCATCCATCAGTATCAAAGGTTTTTGCTAAAATTACTAAGTACAAGCGTGAAAGCGAAAGATTAATGCACTGTACTGATGCTGTGACACGTTACCTGATAGATTAAAAAAAAACAAAGAGTGATCAGATAGAGACAAGATTAATTAAATGTCATGTTTAACAACTATAGTGAGACATGATCCAGCGGTACATCCTTGATAAAACGTTTGACATGCACTGTTCTCTGGGGTTTTGTGCTCAAAGCACCCACTGACTGCCTTGAGCTCAGATGTGTGTGCATATGCTGCAGCGCATGCCAGAGTGCGTGTGTGGTCACATGATGTGCGTTTTCAGCGGTATAGTGTGGACAGAGATCTTTCAGAAATGCTAGGAAACACCAGTGTGGACATGGAATGTTTTCGTTCTAAAATACCATTTCAAAACTAATACGTATTAGTGTAAACGTTGTCTAAGTGTGTATTTTTTGTGAGCGGGTTGCTGCTGCGATAAGGACAGAATGGAGGATTACAATGTCGGCTCAGCATTGCAATGTCTATCAGCCATTGGCGATGGATGATGGCAACGTTTATCCACCCAACCCTAATCAAAGCCACACAATATACAGCCTAGTAGGTTATTTTCAACCTACAAAAATTAGTTCACAAAATCAATCACAAAAACATGTGATTTCTCAGCAGTTCCACAATCTTGTAAACAGACAACTGGCATGTTAACCTCAATTCTGAAAAACGGAATAATGGAACAATTCTTTGCTTGCTTTGTTATTAACTTATCCAGAATTGACCTACAAGTCAAAAGTGTGATTGTCAGAGGGTGGTGAGGTGGAATGACAGTCAGCTGACATAATCAGGAAGTGTTAGTAAAGAGTTACTGTAGACAATGAGTGACAAGCATGAACTGCTACAGAGGTTCAGTATACCAAGTGTTGTAAAAATATCTGTCATTGAATTGAAACAACATGGCTGTTTGGCTCTCATTCCCATAAAGGTGATTATACCGGCTGTAGCCTTCAGTGCTGACAGTGAGAAACTGTGCTTGTTCCAATATGGGTGAAAGGTTTACACCCATGGGAAGCTCTTCCACTGAAGTGGTGCTGGGGGAAGGGATCACTCAAGAGTATTGCACTTTCCTCCTGGGATTCTGGTATGTACATGTTAAAAAGATTCAAAACAAACAAGAGATGTCATCTACTCAGTTAGCTTAACTGGAACATGACGTCTCATGACATTTAGTGTCCTTGTATTTGTAGAAGCACACACTTACACAAGTAAACAGAACATCAAGCTGCAGCACACCCATGTGCTTATCATCTAAAGTTGGGTCAAAGTTGTATTTCAGTTCCTTTTGTTTGTTTGTTTGATTCAGACCAAAAAGGAAAGTAGCCATTTAATTGTTGGTTCTTTAAGTGTTTAGGGCTCTGCGCTTACTTGAAATTACAAAAGCGATTGGGAAAAGCTGTGATTGTCATGGACATGTTGCCAGAGGAGCACTGTAAATCTCCACCAAATCCCAGAGGAATCTCTCTCATGTGATAAATCCAAATAACGGCAGAAAATAAACTCAAGAGATCCCTATAGCAGTGCATTATGATCAAAACATTTTACTGCTTTCATTGATTTTGGTTGTTCCTCTATTCCTATTTGTACATCCTCTTTTCCTCTCCACATGTCTTTGCTCCACCCCTTAGGATTTGAGGGAAGGATGCAAGGAAAACATGCGAGTAGAGGAGTTGATTTAAGAGAAATCACATATCCTCACTTCCTTTAGCATCACTTCAAATCATCGTCATTTAATGTAAACCACTGATTTTGCAGCATTTACTATGTAGAGCTCACTGAGAAGTAATTAATCTCTCACATTGATCTCAATGTCATTATCATCCGATTAAAGAGATTCAGGTTTTGAACCATTTTTATTCAATTATTAATGTAATTTGCTCATAGGCCATAGGCCATTCTAGCTCTACTCCCTCAGCAAATTCTTGCATACACCATGGATCAGCAGTTCACTCAGTTGACCCAGCTGATTGGTCATCTATCCTGCCTGACTCAAAAAAGACTGATCTTGTAAGTACATGGCCATTGCTTATAAAGGAAAACTTCTCATACCATAAAAATCCTGATGGCCAAAGTTTTCACTACCACTACACATACAGTCCAGACAGTCAATTAACTTATTGAAAAAGAAATGACGCAGTCTACTGCAAACTGTTCTCCAACAAGTTCACAAAATTAGCAACAAAGGGATAACAGGTTTTAGTCAATATGGGTACACCACTGAAACAGTTTGATAATAACATTGGTCACAGTAAAAACATGGTAGAATTAAACGATTTTGAACTACATTACAGGGGACTACTGATAGATAGGGCTGAAATTGTTCCTTGGAAACAAAAAATTATCATTTGAAAGACTCTCAGACTTGGTATTATTCAGTCCTGTGCACAGTGTGCAGAATGAAATCTCGCACTTATGCCATCTCTTAATGCATTACTACATCAGGAAAACAATGGGACCTTTGATCCTGAATGAAGAGATTATGTGAGACGAATTGACAGTGAAACACAGCATATCACATACTTGGGGAAAACTATTTAAAAGGAGCTGATACGCTGTGTCAACAACAAAATACTGACAAAAATTGTGGCAGAAATCAAAAGATCATAGCAAAACACTGAAGATAAAGTAACACTTTTGGGATTGGGGTGCATCCAATGACTGTAAAAAATATGGACGACGCGACAGCCCTTTTTCCCATTGAACGCCTTGAGGGCAAAACGCCTGCTTAACGGGCACAAACTGTCGCAAAAGACTGCTGAAATTGGAGCCTTGACATGCGCAGAAGGACTGTCTGATGGAGCCAGAGGAGGAGCCGCGAAAAAGAGCAGAGTCGAGCTTCCAATCAAACGCTTTATGTAAAATCAACTACGCCCCCCGAACTTCTCAGCATGCGTTTGCTGTCATATCAACACAAATGGATGTAATAACGTTAACAAATATGAGGGTTTTATATATTCAATCGCGCCAGCTCCAGGCCGCAGCGCATAACTTACTCGCGGCGTCGCGGGCTGATTCCGGCTCGCATGCGGCAGCGCCTGCTCGCTCGGCTGCCGCATCTGGCTCGATTGACTCGGGCTGGAATTGGGTAGTGAGTCCAGGCATCCGGAGTAGGTCCAGCAGAGGTAACGTTAGTCAGTCTACGCTCTAAGAAATAAGTCTCCGGCAGGCGAGAATCTAGCCGGAACTGTGTTTTGCTATCTGGGTGGCTAGGCGTGTATCAGCAAACTAATAAAGCCCGAAAAAAGCCCTGAACTTGGCGAATAAACAGTGTTCCACCAGGATCATGTATGTCAGAAACTATAGTTTACTGCTGAACTCATTTTGTCATGGTAAAATAACACAGAAATCGAGTAATACCACTTCAGTCTTCTGCCGAAGCTCAGACGCCGCGCTTTGAGAAACTGTCAATCACAGCTGTCAATCACGATGACACGCCCAGCATTAAATTACTGCTCAAAAAAAAACTGTTTACAAAATGAAGATCTGCACCTATTTCAGCACAATAACCAGTGCCTTAATCGACCAGAACTATCTTTCGGGACATTTTATTGCAAGTGTAATATTTTTTTTTATTTGGGCTCAAGTCTCCTTCATTAACACGGAGGAGGCGGGCTTTATGACTTGTACTGCAGCCAGCCCCCAGGGGGCGATCTAACGGCCGAGACCCTCACTCAAACGCAGGCTTGCGGCACACTTGGGTGCATCACAATGGTGAAAACACGAAGGGTTGAAATAATGGTGTGCAAGCTAGCCTGTTAGCAAAACATGCATGCTTAAATGTGGCTTGTGGAGCACATACTTTACATCTAATGGACTTGGATGTCGCTAAAGCACTTCTTCAACATTTCCAAAAAAAACAACAAAATAAAAAAAAAACACAAAACATAATTTATTTACTTTTTTTTTAAAATAAAAAACACTGGCTCATTGCTGTGCCCCTAAATTGCCAGGACTCTATGTATGCAGTCTGTCACCACACTTGCTACAGAGTATATTTTATATGGGGACATTAGTTTGGTTGTATTGTTCCTTTGTAGTTTGCAAAATAGTCTTAAAAAAACAACTTGAAAAAGAATCGGGATAAAAATCATGAATTGGGATTTCTCCAGAAAAAACGTGATTTTTTTCCATATCACCCACCCCTAAATGCCACTAATGCATACTCCACATGTCTTAATTCCATCTCTGTTTAGTTCAGATAAAAAATAAAAATTAATTAAATTTTTTTTTGTTTGTTTCAGGTTTATGTAGGTCTACAGTTCAAAATTCATGTTTAACTGAATTTTACTAAAAAAGTTAGTAAACACAAGTACATCTTATTAAACATCATTTATTTTCATCACCAATTATCAGAACAGTTTCCTCAGGCAGTTTCTGATGCATTTTGGAAACCGGAGATGATCCCCTGGTCTAATACGCCGCCTGTCTCGATTGTATTCATCATTCCCCACCAATGTCAAGTGTAAACCTACATCCTTGTAACAAGATCCATTTTCTTTTTCTTTTTGCTTGAACCATGTCACAGGTCCATCTGATCTGTTCATTTTATTTAATTATTAGATTACATTTACATTTATTTATAGTAAAATATAGGGTTTCTCTTCAGTAATATTTATGTACATCTAATGGCATATGCACGTTTGCAAATTACAAATTTGTCAAAGAAAAAGGAGTTAAAGTGATTAACTTGTTTGCAGTAAATGTAGTCAACTGGTACATTTAGCTACAAATAATCATTGCACCCAGGGGTCTTCAAATCAAATTTTGCTTCATTGAGGGTTTACTGGCCATGCGTTTGACTATTTCATAATGCTTTTAAAAATAGTTATTACTCTTACTTTGTTTGGGGAAAAAACATTAAAAAAAGTGTGCATAACTGAGTGAATTCTCTTTAACTGAACCTGTAAACAGCTCTGCCACATCCTGTGTCATCTCTCAAGTGTTGTCTTTGACCCTATGCTTTAACCACTATAATGACGTCTTTTTCAGTAGTGCATAGCAATATGGCTGTTCAAACACTTCCAATGGCTTCACTGCCTGTGTCTGACATGAAAGCAGTTTAAAACACTTAAGAATGCAATCCAGTTCAGTAAACACAAACTTTGAACAGCTCTGCAGAGTTTAGCTTTAACCCTTACTCAAAGTCAAACTGATCAAGTCTTCCAAACTTGTTTGAAGCATACAGGTAGTCTGTTGAAGCAGGGAAACGGAGTTTGACAACCACAGGCTTAGACAATACACTCAAATATATGAGCATAACGTCGCTAACCATGTGCGTGAAGTTCGATGTTGTTGATGCTGGTCTTTTAATCCTGGCTTTGTAAATGGCTTATCGACAAGATTCCTTTTCGTCGTTCTGTATTTGGCGCGCTTCTGGAATCACTTGAAGTCAACTCTGCTACAAGTCCACCATAATAGTAACCATGGATGTGCAAACAATAAAACATTTGTTTCGATTTTGGCCTCCACGACGATTATGAAAAACAACAATCGAGATAAAATGGTTTTTGTGTCATATGCTTTCCCCTTTCCAGCAGTTTGCATTCCTTATCAAAATAAAATCATATATATTTACTTTTGCACCATAAAACCTGCTTTATTTAATGTCATTTTATTACAAATTGGTCACCTTAGAATTAAAAGGTTCTATCTGACATTTTTTATTGACATGTTCTTAATAAATGACAACTTATTTACATTATATGATGATTTTATGTTTTTTACTTCTTAAGATTTTTTTATTTAACAAAACAAAAAAGGTTTTATCTACAAAGCCGAACTCTAGCTTGGTTCTTTAAGGTTCTGTCCGTGAGCCAATCAGCATTTTTAATGCACACACGAGGACCAATCAGGATCAGCTTTCTTTGTCATTTCGCCAGACTGCTCTATTGACAGCGGTAAACACCAGAAAGACAAAATCACACTTAAGTCGGCTAATCAATGCTGCACAACACAAAATTGAGATGTGTGTAAATGTGATGATTTTATAAGCATTTCTTAACATTGAGATTCATTCATTTTCTTTTCGCCTCAGTCCATTTATTAATCTGGGGTCGCCACAGTGGAATGAACCGCCAATTATCCAGCATATGTTTTACGCAGTGGATGCCCTTTTAGCTGCAATCCATCACTGGGAAACACCCATACACACTCAATCACACAGATACACTATGGCCAATTTTACCTTACCCAATTCACCTGTACCACATGTCTTTGGACTTGTTGGGGAAACTGGAGCACCCAGAGAAAACCCACGCAAAAACAGGGAGAACATGCGAACTCTCCACAGAAATGCCAACTGACCCAGCCGAGGCTCGAACCAGGGACCTTCTTACTGTGAGGCGATTATGCTACCCATTGCACCACCGCGTCACCGACATTGAGATGAAATGTTACATTTTACATTGTTGAAAAAGAAATGAATATTTAAAAATGTATATATTAAATGTGAAACATATTTATTTGTTTACATATAGTCAGTGAAACACTTTGTGTTTATTAAACTCATTTGGTCATTGTCTGTTTCTTTTGCCTTGAAGGGCAAATACTTAATTCATGGGGCACATAATTCAATAAATATAATTCAGTAATTCATATAAAGCATGAAATCTAATAAATATGAAGTTATTAACTAGATAAAATTAACATCTGCACTGAACAAAAACATTTAGCACAGCCTTCTATTAATTTGTCCAAAACATGAAAAAAAAACATTATAGAAAGCAAAAACTGTACTTTCTCAAGATCAACATATTGTTACAACTTTCATTTATACATTTTTTGATTGTAATGCTTCTGTGAATGATCTGCTAGATAGAACCTTATAATTCCAAGTGGAAAATGACTATTCAGAATTAGAAGGTTCTATTACCATTTTTTTTACTTCAATTTGCAAATGTAAGAGAACTTTTGATAATTTACATTTAGAGTACCCTTAGGCTCTCTGTCATGTTAATGTATAAATGAGAGCTGTTACACATGTTGTTTGCTATATGGAATGCAAAAACTTTGAAGCTCAATATCTCGAAATCATTCAGAACACAGATAGAACCTTAATTCTAAGGTGGCGAATTGTATTTGATTGATTTATTTATTAAAGTTTAATCATTAAGTGTGAAAAATAACATGTGCTGTTCTGTTTGCATGCTCAGAGAAGGAAAAGAACATGAACATGTTTTAGCTTAAATGGCATAAATGGCAATATTACTTGCAAAATTGTGTTCAGATGTGATGGTAATTGATTATGCACAAATAAGCCCTCAGTAAACAGAAGTCTTTATTTTTTTTGTCATAAAATTCTTTTAAATGTAAAGTTACATTTAAAGTTTACATTTGGGGGCGGTCAGATTAGGTCCCCACCAATATCAAAAGCAAATCTAAGCCCTTGTTAGTCCAAAGATCCAAGTTAACAAAGCAGCATAGTATAAACCTGCTTCACCACTAAATTATCTTACCACAGACGTAATAAATTACTGCTCCTCTAAAATCAGTGCCTAATTATGAACACTCAATATAGGACTTTCAAATAATATACAACAAAAGTCATGCTTTAACAAATGCTACAACACAAAACAATCATGATTTGAATTTGGGTGTCAGAGTTCTCCTATTCAAATGAGACCAAAGTTTGTTTTAATGCAAATATACCTGCCAAGTCTCAAATTAGCATTAGCAAAGAGCATAAAAAATTAAAATAGACTAAATGTATTAGTTTTCTAATACTACGGGACAATAACCATTTTTTAAGGGGTTTGAAAATGACAAGGTTTTAAACCACTACAATTTCTGCTATACCGTTCCTACGGTGTATTTTTTATTTAGGTTTTTTTTTTTTTTTTAGCACAACAGTATCTCCAGCAGAAAAGATATCCAAAGATGCCGTTTTAAATTGTAAAGAAATCTGTTTTTGAAACAAATGAAGACCGCAGAAGTTTATCATACCATCAAAATCTCATACCGGCCTATGAGTAGAAAAAGCATAACCAGTGCAGCAGGTTAAAGTCCAGTACAATGAAAACCCGGTGATGTGCAATTACTGGGTAAACTCCACATGAGGTTTAGCTGAAACATAATAAGTGATGTTTCGTAAACAAATTTTGGGAGGAGCATGCGCAGATGTTATAGCATTAAATACGTCATTGACAATTATACTATTATCCAATCCATTCTTGACCAAACCCCTATATACCAAAGCTGTCTTACTTGCAGTATCTCACAACTCCTCTTAAGACACATCACCTCTTAAGCATTACATTCACAGGGGGAGCGTTCTGGGGACGGCTAGATACTTCACTCGAATCCCAACTCCTCTCTATTCCCTGATAAGCGGAATAACACGAGCTGGAGTGTCTTCCCTGAGCTCAGAGCCCTCTCCCCGGACAGCACGCCAAATACGCCTTATTCTTAAACATCTGTTAAACATCAAGTGTGAACTCGTGAAATTTGCCAATTATCAGTTGAATATGAATTAAAGCAAATGTTCAGAGGTCTGAGGTTTTCTGGAATGTGCATAGAAACTTTGTAAAAGTGAACATACACCAGAATAAATTGTAATTTTTTTTAAATAATGATTATGGCTCATTTAAAGTGGTTTAAATTAACTCAATATTTAATTGAAATGTGTTTACTTGGAGTTTACTTAAAGCTGTGAACATTCTTCTATCAAGTTTGTTTTTTAAAATCACAACTTCTGCATGAGAAGTGGCGTATGCACATTTCTGCCCCCTTTTGTGTGTATGCTAGGTGAGGTTTATATATACGCATGGGCTTAAGGGATAAAAATGTATAAATAAAAAGTCAAAATACTTCCTTCCATCTCAAAAGAACAAGCTGAAACTCTAAGTTGGCTTCCTCAAAATATGTACAGTAACAGTGTGGGTTTGTGCTGCTTTCTGTTTAAGCACCAAGATCATGCTGACATGAACATTGAGCCAGAATTATTTTGACGGCAGATAGAAAGTACACATAAAACACATGAATAAATGAAAAAGACGACATGGCTTATTTCCATTCTTTTAATTAATAAACATTATTCCTTGCATTAAGACAGATCAAACATTCACTTTGATTATCAAATCTAGTCTAGACTCATCCAGATTTGCATTCATTAATAAAGATGACATCTGTGTTAATTTTCAGACAAATAATAAAAACATCATTTAATTCGTCATTACAAATAAGATCAACATGTAATAAGGCTTTCGTACGATTGAAGGAATAAAAAGGTGCTCTAAGGCAAACATTGCTTCCGGCTTATTACTTTCAGTAGTCATAAATAAATAAGAATCGAAACATGGAGTTGAAGATCTTTACAAATACAGTAGGAGCTCACAGTGGATTGTGCTTTTAGTTTAGGTCAACATGTCGCAGAGACAACAGCAACACAGAGCCGCCCAACATGTGGCTAGACAAGCCTGCTCACCGGATTGGTCATCACGTCTGCCCTGCTCCACAACATACACTGGAAAAAACACACACACACAAAGATCATATTACACCAGTCAAATATTGTCCCAGTTTGCTGAATATTTACACACACCTTTTCTGACATGCTTGTTAAAATCTATAAAAGGATTAGACAATAATAAATTGTATTCGATTTTGGATTACAAAAACATCTTGTTGACAACTGGTTGCAACGAATTCATATTTAAAAGAACATTTAGCTAATATTTTTGAGCTGTAATTATTGTAATAATTATTGTGGCTGTAAATATGGTCAAAAAGTTACATGCGTCATTGGATTACACCTGTTTCATCAAAAAAATAAAAATAAAAAAGTTTTAATAGAATAATTTGCCCATAATTAAAACAACAGCAAATGACGCAGTTAATCATGACTTAATCAACTTTTAATCAATATATTGGATTAGATCAAGTGCATCGGCTACAATCAGCCTGTCTGAGCAGACCAAAGAAAGTGAGAGTTGACGTTCCGCCACAACATAGTGACCAAGACCGGATAAGTCCTTAGGTAAAAACAGCAATTATTATTTTCATTATTTTCATTCGTCCCAATTCATTATAAATCAAGTAAGTGACATTTTAAGTCGATCTCTCACTTTTGTATGTTGTAGTGTTGTATTATACCACAGAAACTGGTAGTTTTTGCTTTGCTCTGGCTTTTTCAGGATTAATTACTGTGAAATCCCGATTGCAACAGAGAAATCTCTGTAGATTGATGTCATTTTATGCCATTCAGCTTTATAAGCTTATAAGGTGAGCATCACTTTAGACATTACACTAGAGAATCGTTAAAATACTAGCTCTAAAGTGACGTTTGTGAAGTAGCAATGGTTTCTGCTGTTCTGACTGTCAGCTGCCGATGTGAATCAATGGCGGAAGAAAGCTTAAACAGCTTAAAGTGACATTTAAAGGCTTAACTAGGTTAATTAGGTTAACTAGGCAGGTTACGGTAATCAGGTAAGTTATTGTATAACCAAGGTTTGCTCTTTAAACAATCAAAAAAAATATATAGCTAGGGCTAATAATTTTGGCCTTAAAATGGTGTTTAAAAAATTAAAAACAGCTTTTATTGTAGCCGAATTAAAACAAATAAGACTTTCTCCAGAAGAAAAAAAGATTATTAGACATACTGTGAAAATTTCCTTGCTTTGTTAAACATCATTTGGGAAATATAAAAAAAAAATAATAATAATAAATAAATAAAAAAGGGGCTTATAATTCTGACTTTAATTGTGTGTGTGTGTGTGTGTATACACACACACACACACACACACACACACACACACACACACACACACTATATATATATATATGTGTGTGTGTGTGTGTGTGTGTGTGTGTGTGTGTATATATATATATATATATATATATATATATATATATATATATATATATATATATATATATATATATGTGTGTGTGTATATAAAAAAAAAAATATATATATATATATATATATATATATACACAGTTGAAGACAAAATTATTAGCCCCCTATAAAATATTTCATTATTTTTCAAATAACTCCCAAGTGCTTTTTAATGGATTAAAGATTTTTTCAACACATAATTTTTAAACATAACAGTTTATTCAGGAAGCTTTGAGTGTTTGTAATACAAACAGAAACACAATTATAATCAAAAAAAAAAAAAAGCTTGGAGGTCAAAATTATTAGCCCTCTGATGTTAATAGTCAATAGTGTAACCCTTTAGCTTGATAACAGCCATCAGTCGTTTATTGTAGCTCTCAACAAGTTTCAAGCATGTCTCCTGAGGAGTGTTAGCCCATTCTTCCTTAGCAAATCTCTCAAGCTCTTCCAGATTTGTTGGTCTTCTGGCATGAACTCTAGACTTCAGTGTCCCCCACAGATTTTCTATTGGATTCAAGTCTGGGCTTTGTGCAGGCCAGTCAAGGACTTTCACTTTGTTCTGTTGAAGGTAGTTCTTTACCAGAAGTGAGGTATGCTTTGGGTCATTATCATGCTGGAATACAAAACGTCGACCCAAACCAAGTTTTGTTGCAGACTGTTTGAGGTTATTTTTCAAAATCTTCTGGTAGTCTTCCTTTTTCATGTTTCCTTCAACCCTGATAAGATTCCCAGTTCCACATGCACTGAAACATCCCCATAGCATTATACTCCCACCGCCATGTTTCACTGTGGGAACGGTGTTCTTTGGATTAAATGCCTCTCCCTTCTTCCTCCAAACATAGGCAACATCTCTATGGCCAAAGAGCTCTAGTTTTGTCTCATCTGACCAAAGGATACGTTTCCAGTATTCATTATTTTTCTCTAGATTGCCCCTGGCAAACTTCAGTCTAGCTTGGAGGTGTCTCTTTTTAAAAGAGGAGTCTGTCTTGGTCGACAACCTTTCAGTTCACTCCTGTGCAGGGCTCTAGTGACCGTCTTTGCTGAGACATTAATTCCAGACTTGGCTAAGTCATTCACTAGTGTCTTGGCAGTTGTTCTTGGGTCTTTAGAAACCTCTCTTACTAATTTTCTTTCCAAAGTTTTGGAAATCTTTCGCTTTCTACCTCTGCCAGTCATGTTCTCCACAGTGTGGATCTCATTAAACTTCTTGATAATACTTCTCACGGCACTTCTTGACACTTGAAAACGCTTTGATAAACATGTATATCCTTCTCCTTCTTTGTGAGCCTCAACAATTCTTTTTCTCAAGTCTAAACTTATTTCTTTTGTCTTTATCATAATGACAGAATGCATTATCGTACTATTTGTTTTTCAAGACACCAGTTTTAAGCTTTAAGTGCAATTTAAAGGCTTAATTAGGTTAATTACCTTAACTAGGCAAGTTAATGTAATTAGGCAAGTCATTGGACAACAGTAGTTTTTTTCTTGGAGCCAATCAAACAAATAATTACTTAAGAGGGCTAATAATATTGACCTTAGCAGTTTTTACTTAAAAAAATAAATAAATAATTATTTCACCCAAAATAAAAGAAAAAAAACTTTTTCCAGAAGAAAGATACAAAAGGAAATGCCGTGAAAACAATTTTCTTGCTCTGTTCAACAGCACTTGTGAAATATTTGTAAAAGAATACAAATTTCATAGGAAGGCTAATAATTTTGACTTCAACTGTATATATATATATATATATATATATATATATATATATATATACATATATACATATATTATACATACATATATATATATATATATACATATATTATACATACATATATATATATATATATATATATATATATATATATATATATATATATATATATATATATATATACATACACATACACACACATACATACATACATACATACATACATACATACATACATACATACATACATACATACATACATACATACATACATACATACATACATACATACATACATACATACATACATACATACATACATACATACATATAAATTATTAGCGGCCTTGTTTATTTTTCCCCATTCTCTTTTTAACGGAGGGAAAATTGTTTCAGCACATTTCTGAACATAATAGTTTTAAAAAACTTATTTTTAACAACTGATTTATTTTATCTTTGCCATGATGACTAAATAATATTTTACTTGATATTTTTCAAGACACTTCTATACAGCTTAAAGTGACATTTAAAGGCTTAACTAGGTTAATAAGGTGAACTAGGCAGGTTAGGGTAATTTGTCAAGTTATTTTATAGCGATGGTTTGTTCTGTAGATTATCAAAAAAAATAAATAAAATAGCTTAAAGGGGCTAATAGTTTTGTCCCAAAAATGTTTTTAAAAAAATTAATAACTGCTTATTCTAGCCGAAATAAAACAAATAAGACTTTCTCTAGAAGAAAAAATATTATCAGACATACTGTGAAAATTTCCTTGCTCTGTTAAAAATCATTTGGGAAATACTTAAAAAAAGTAAATAAAAATCAAAAGGGGGATAATAATTCTGACTTCAACTGTGTGTGTGTGTGTGAGTGTGTGTATATATATATATATATATATATATATATATATATATATATATATATATATATATATATATATATATATATATATATATATATATATATATATATATATATATATATATATATAGCTGATTTTAAATTACATGTTTTCAAAGTGGTCCCAGAGGGTCAAGTCCTTTAGACAAAGAACTGTGTTTGGTATTTAATTAAAATGCTATTCAGGTCAAATGAGCTACCCAATTATCACAAAAAAAATATAATAATAATAAAAAAACACATCAGAAAAAGTATAATTAACACACAAATTAAATGACTTTGTGACTTTTGCAGAAACTATGGGTGTTACGTTTCCAGTAGCTGTCCTATCTGTGTTTTGTTAAATCTGATTTTGAGGAAGTTTGACTGAACAATGAATATTTAAATGAGAGTATGCTCAACATGTCATGAAACAAGGCTCTTACCAGTGTTAGTGGGAGGTCCTGGTTGTGGGTACCCCTGGTATCCTGGTTGTGCTGTATAGGGACCAGAGGGTCCAGGAGGGTAGTTTGGGTAGCCCTGTGCTGGGTATCCTTGCGCTGGGTATCCCTGAGGTGGGTATCCCTGAGCTGGGTATCCCTGAGTTGGGTATCCCTGAGCTGGGTATCCCTGAGCTGGGTATCCTGGAGCGGGACCAGGCCCCGTGTAAGCAGGAGGCTGCTCGTAATTCATCTATACACTGCACCTCACAACACGAGGCAACCTGACAGAAAGCAATGACAAAATTAGTAAACTTCCTGTGGCAGTTTCAGTGTTTTAAGCTTACATGGACATGGACATTTGGAATTATGCAAGGAAGTATACAAGTCAGCAAAATATATGTAGATGTACAAATAGTTTTGAAGACTTGATGAAAATTGTTTTACATATTGTGGTTTTAAGATTTTCAGCAATTACAATTAAAACTACAAGTGTAATTACCATAATTTACCATGTTTGTTCCGTTTCATCTGAATAATTACTGTTTCATTGGATTTTTGGAGGCTAATGATCATTAGGGCTGCATTTCTTTTGTGAGATATAATTTCATATTTTACATATTGCTGAATTTTTTGAACTATTCAGAAATAAATCCATGCATTTTTTTTTATATACTTAATATGCCCTATTAAGAACACTGAAAACAGATGTGCTGCTTATTTTTTATTTATTTGATGAACAAACTTCCAGGATTAAAATAAACAAATAAATAATTAAATAAGTAATTAAGTAAGTAAGTAAGTAAGTAAGTAAGTAAGTAAGTAAGTAAGTAAGTAAGTAAATAAATAAATAAATAAATAAATAAATAAATAAATAAGCGGGCGAAGCAGTGGCGCAGTAGGTAGTGCTGTCGCCTCACAGCAATAAGGTCGCTAGGTCGGTGGTTCGAGCCTCAGCTCAGTTGGCGTTTCTGTGTGGAGTTTGCATGTTCTCGCTGCATTCCTGTGGGTTTCCTCTGGGTGCTCCGGTTTTCCCCACAGACCAAAGACATACGGTACAAGTGAATTGGTCAAGCTAAATTGTCCGTAGTGTATGAATGTGTGTGTGTGTGTGTGTGCGTGCTTGTGTGTGTGGATGGATGTTTCCCAGAGATGGGTTGCGGCTGGAAGGGCATCCGCTGCGAAAAAAAAACTTGCTGGATAAGTTATCGGTTCACTCCGCTGTTGCGACCCCGGATTAATAAAGGGACTAAACCGACAAAAAAATGAATAAATGAATGAATGAATAAATAAATAAATGAAACTGAGAAGAAGAACTACGAATGTCTTCACTTTCACTTTGACACTTTTATTTTGGCACACTTAAAAACAGAACACTGACAGCCCACGTCTCTGAACTGAATTTCTTCTTCTTCTATTAGGGTTAATTGCAGTTGCTAACACAATTTGGAAGGTGCATCTCTGAACACAGTAACAGCTAAAAAGCGAGAAAGCTATCACATGGATATTAATGTTGAATGGTTCAAACCAACTCTTTCTCATGAAATAATGCTGAAATCTCAATGACATCACTGTGTTCTGGCTGCTACCAAAGAGCTTAGAATCAACAAGAGGCGACAATAGAACGTTCCATTGTAACAGAAGCACCCAGGAACAGCCCATCGATTTCGCCATTTTGGAGTGAAAGCAAATGTCCGTGTATAGGATTTTATTGCTGTCGCGATGGCAAGCAGCTACTTTGTTAATTTGTTTATTTTAAAAAAGTGCATTAAAGCTGAGATACCACCTGAAAGATGACAATACAACACTGTCACAATCATCAGCACTTTTAATAATTTATTTTACAGACTTAAAGTTTATATTTTAACTACCTATTTTCTAGGAACTTTCACTTTTAGGTGAAATTACTTTAAACTATTTTCCTTTAATAGTTTGAGCACTACATAATATAAATTAATACTGACATGTTAAATTAAATTACACTTTCTGTTGCAGTATTATATGTTATACAGGGCTCGAAATTGCGACCAATTTGGTCGCTTATGCGCCCGATATTTTATCTGTGCAACCTCAAAATATATTTGGGAGCATTTTTGCGAGTGTATAAAATTGTTGTATGCGACCAGTTTTTACTGCAAAATGTTCACCACATGCGTGGATTCGGGAGACATGCATGCAGAATCCATCTCTGCACTTGAAATGCGAAACGCAGCGCTTAGGAATGGTTTAAAACAGTTGTCATGTCAACTTGCTGCAGTAAACAAAGCCAAAACTGTAATGCTTGCCCTGCCTTCGCGCTCTTCTTATTGGCCCACCACTGCTCTAGCACTGAAATATCAGCTGTCAATCAATCAGTCAATGCCTTTTTTCTTGGGATGACAGAGAGTGCTACTACCACGAAAAACTGTTAAGCGCTGAAGATGAGAATGAAGATAACACTGACAGATTTTGTTTTAGAAACCATCTAGTTACAAATACTGACTCATCTTACTAGTGATCATGTGCTGAATGGTAATCCACCATCTACACTTTTTGAAGAGTGGATAAAAGACTTCCGTTGGCTTCAAGTCCACTATGAAAAGTCTGTGGGATGGAATTTTTAGTTCACTGTTTGCCAAATCTAGCACGCAAGCTTCCGTTTAATCCTTCATACAATCGCCAGATGCTGTCAGATATACGTCAAATTTAACACCACGTACACCATCGCAAACGGGCTTGCACTGACTAAACTAACATCGCTACTCATAAAAAGACCGGTATTGCTATTAACACGACGTATGCATATAATAAGGTACAGTAACAGTATGTGTCAAAAACATCAGTGCAATATCAGACAGCACCCGTGAGAACAGCACAGTTATACCCTTAACAGATTCATTCATGTCAAACAGTGCGTGCAGGGCCAGTGAGCGCTCCGTGTATCTTTTGGTCACTCAGTTATGTTAAAAAAAATCTATTTTCTCGTGATAACGGGATTTCATTGAGAAATATTTTCCTCACGCTTGCATATATATATATATTTATATATTTATATATTTATATATATATATATATATATATATATATATATATATATATATATATATATATATATATATATAAATATATATATATATAAATATATATATATATATAAATATATATATAAATATATATAAATATATATATAAATATATATAAATATATATATAAATATATATATATATATATATATATATAAATATATATATATATATATATATATATATATATATATATATATATATATATATATATAAATATATATATATATATATATATAAATATAAATATATATATATATAAATATAAATATATATATATATATAAATATATATATATATATATATATATATATATATATATATATATATATATATATATATATATATAATTATTTATTTATTTATTTTTTGCTTGTTAGTTTGATTACTGTTGATTTCAAATTCAATAAATAAGTTTGTAGAAAACAATTGGTGGGTGCGACTAAATTTTGGCTGATGCGCCTAAATTTTTAAAGTTAGGAGCACCGGTGCTACCAAGCAAAAAAATTAATTTCGAGCCCTTTTATAAAAGTATATAGTACTTTTTTCAGTGTTTTCTGTTCATTTATTTTGGATGGTGAAAACAATTCCCCTACGAGAGTGATTATAGCGCCTCCCGATGGTGAATGCGGTTATACTCATGGCAGGTGTTATTTGATAATTCGGTCGTTTATTTCACTGATTTAGCAACTGTCAAACGTCATCGGGGAAACGGTTTGAATTTCCGCTTAGTAAAAAAACATTAGAGTGCCATTTGGGATGACACTACATACATATACTATCCTGTTGAGTATGTAAGTGCATAAGTACATAGTGTATGAGTGCATAGTGTAAAGTGTGCCATTTGGGATGCAGCTAGACTCTTCCATAACCCTCACTGCACACCATCAATATGTAGCATGCACTTCACTTTAACGAATCCATACTTTAAACAATACTGCCTACAGCTATGGGTACACCTATTCATTGTACATTTTGCTGTCAACACTGCCAATTTTACATTGTCCTGTTTTTTGGGAGTATGCTGTTGTATTTTGCACTGCCTGTATTTTGTCTGGAGCCAGCACCTAAGCTTTTCACTCATCATAGCACACGTGCTGCTGATGATGTGACAATAAAAGTGATTTGATTTGACTTTGTCGCTAGATTTAACAAACTTTTCAGACCCCCAAGTGAAAATTTTTTAAAAAGCAACTAGCGTCTTTTTTGTGCGTTACTGGAGATTTTTTATAGACTGTCATTTGACCACACTATACTGTCCCTACTCTTCTCAACAAGCTCCAGGTTATGCCCTCTGCCCCTCCCCCACCTCAGAGCACTGACAGGCGGCCCAGTTCTCGTACAGGCGGCCCAGTTCTCCCCTATCTGCAGCCCGAGAGCAGATCTCCCCTCTGCATTTCGACGGCAAATGATTTAGCACGGGCAGTGTGAAGGTATTTCCCTTGTACACTCAAACCAATCCGCTTCTTCTTTATTTTACCAATTTAATTTGTCTATTTATTTTTTTCTTGTTCACAATAACAGATATTTTAGTGACAGTTTTGGAACTTGCCTGAGTTTATAACATATGAGAGATTACTGCAAATTAACTACACATCTATATTAATATAATGTATTCGAATAACAACAAATTGTTAAAATTTAGTAGTTAAATTCACATGCTTACACAAAGCGTTAAACAAACAGAAATGGGAGAACATGATGATGTCAGTAACATGCAAATTGACGTATGACGCAATCTAGCAACATTTCAGGAAGAGCTTAGCACCTTTACGTTAAAAATAGTTGGCAACAGTGGATTACAATCCAATTGAAGACATATGGGGAATTCCGAAGAGACAACAAGTTGAGCATCTCTCTGAGAAACTCTAAAAGAAGGGTCATTTTTGAAGAATGGAAAAGATACATGTTGCAAAATGAAGTCAACTTGTTCATTTCATGCCTAGAAGTCTTGGTGCTGTCATTAAAAATGCAAAGTAGATTTTGATGTGGGGTATACTCATTTTTGCATCACCATAATTTAAGTAAGACTTTAAAAAAAATTGTAATTTAGGTTATTTTGTTAACCTTACTTTCATGTTTAAGTTAAACATATATTATATTAAACTTAATTAAATATATTAAACTGTCAACATTTTTGAAATTTCCTTTAGAAATATTGGACATTGTTTAAAATGTTACTTTTCAATGGGGGTGTATGAATATAAAATATTTCGACTCATATTTAACTCTGTAATTTAATTCATTCTGTCAGTTATCCATGCTGTTGTACTATCCGCTTCTTAAGTCATGACGTATCAGTGACATATGGAATACTGTTTCCGGGTACAAGCCGCTACTCATTTAAATAGAGATAATATTTGTTTAAGGCCACTTATCATTCATATCACACAGTAAAGTGAATTTTCTATAAAATCGAGCTGTACACATCAGTCTCTGGGTTTGCTGCATCACAAATACCAACATTTTAACAATAAAAAAAAAAAAATTATCATTTTCTGGCCATCGGATATCAGGCATGATTATATAAATATTGCAATCGTGATTTTCGAAAGTATTACAGCGCTTTGTAAACATTTACTATTACCATTTGATGAGTCTCCCACAGTTTGATATAGCGCTTGGCAAGGGCGTAGATTTGCACTTGACATTGGTGGGGACTGGGGACGAGTCACCCCCGCCAAGAATGAATATTGTTTATATATATATATATATATATATATATATATATATATATATATATATATATATATATATATATATATATATATATATATATATATATATATATATAAATATATATAAATATATATATATATAAATATATATAAATATATATAAATATATATATATATATATATATATATATATATATATATATATATATATTGCTATTTATTATTTAACTGCTATTAAAATGTATTATTAACTAATCCTCTCTTCTTACAATTTATTAAGTTCAATTAAATAGTCATGCGTGTAGCCAAGGGGGGTCAGGTGGTTTGAAAGACCAACAGTTGGATTATTATTATTATGTTTGAATTTATCTTATTATTCAAATGGACACATTTTTACAGAGGAAGGTTGAATGCATTGGCCAGTTTGTTATTTGCCTAGGCTTCAGTTTTCAATTATATCAAGTTTTAACAGATTTCCCAAAGAAAATTATGATAAAAAAATTTATTTTAAAAATAAGTATATTTACATATTTGAAGAGTTCAGATGCAAAAACCTCTAAATGCCATTTAATATTTACTTCTAAAATGAGCATTTTTCTCCAACTCCTGTGTGATTTTACTTTTATAGTGACAAATACGTTCTTTTCATTGCCTTTAAAGTGAAATAACTGAACATAAATATACAAGGCTGAGAAAAATGCTCATTTTACATGGCATTTAAAGGTTTTGGCATCTGTACTGTACTTCATTTCTTTATTCTAAGAATTTAAAGTCCTAATTTCTAGTTCAAAGTATTTTTATTATTAATAAAACTGTAATAAAACTTACAGTTTAAAATGTGTAAATAAAGCAATTTGACAAAATGGTAGGAAATAGTTTTGGTACATTAAAAAGTGTAGTTGTAATAACTATCCAACAAGATTATCAAGCAAAAATTAGTTCTTAATATGTCACTAAAATGTCATATTTATACCTCAATTAAACAGAAAATCAGGTGAATAACTGCAAAAAGGTTCAGTTGTTCAGAAAACAAATAACCCCTTTCAATAAGCTGGGTACAGGGGTCCGTTCTTCGTACCTCGCTTAAATGATCTAAGATGACTTGGCAGATCCTGGATCTTTTAATCTTGATAACTGATCTCTCGCTAATTTGGTTCTCCAAACAAGTTCGCGAATCAGATTAGAATATCTGGATGAACTGATCTGAGATTGCTGCGTTTGTTGTTAAGGACAGATCTATCGATCCTCGAAATCATGATCAGCAATGCAAGGATTGGCTGACGGCACAGCAGCGTAATGACATCATCTGATTAATATTCAATTATCCATGTGAGCAAAATTACATCAAATTAGCAGTAACCGGCTTGTTAAATATGACACGCAGTAACTTCACATTTGTTGTGAGCTGCAGGCTTTACACTTTCATTTGTCAAGACAAGAGTATTCATCATGTATTTCAATGCAAATCAATGTATTTAGTTCTTCATTTAGAGAAGATTTTCTTTATTATAGTAACCGTTTTTTAATCGGTGTAAAGAATAACTGGTTGTTTCCAAAAGCATTTTGATATTGGTAAAGGCGTCTGAAACTTTTGTGAAGCATCACTGGCATATTAACTGTCAAAACATGTTTATGACTGCATAAATGTATTATTGCTTTTATAAAAAGTCACATATTGTGCATTTCTATTATACACAATTTGTACTAAAGCGATCTAAAAAGTTCATATCAATAAGTTTTCTCTTTGCACCACCAGGTGGCAGTCTTTGTATTTTCATTTCGAGGGTGCAGATTGCATACGTTTTATTAATATGTATAACTTTATTTATTTTATTAATGACTATAACTTTTATATATATAGTTAAAAAATATTTACTATTTTCACAAGTGTATATAACTTTTACTGTAAGAAAATATCAGAACTCGGTACATACTTTCTGTATTATCTTTGCTTGAACTGAGCCGATCTAATCCTGTTTATATGATTTGAACCTGCTCCCAATCAGGTTTGACCTAGCAGATATGTTGCCATGACAACAACTCTCGGATCAGCTTTGAAGAACGAAACGATCCTGGATCGTGTCAAATCGTCAATATCCAAATCCAGCTAACTGAGGCCCCGTTTACACTAGTGCGTTTTAGTTTTAAAACGGCGTTTTAGAATGAAAACGATCCGCGTCCACACTCGCGTTTTACCCAGCGTTTTTGAACTGCTCTCAGTCCACACCAAAACGCTGAAAACGCACTTCACGTGACCACACACACACACTTTGGCAATCGCTGGAGCCCATCTACCCAGATGAGAGCTCTGCTAGTCGGACTTCTCATCAAGCATCTCCCGCTGGATCTAATCTCACTATATTTACTAAACGTGATATTTCATTCATCTTGTTGTCTTTATCTAACGACATATTCCCTGACTTTGGGGATTGGAATATTACTTGTTCTTAGGTAACGTGTTTTGGCTGAGCAAAGATAAGTTAATGATTAATGCAAGCACGTGCATTCTGTATATTGACTGATCGCTTGCCTTTATTTCCTATAATGTAAAAACTTATTGTATGTTATACTTTTATAATGGCCATTATCGATTATTAAAACTGATATTCAGCAATAGAGAGGGTATGTTTCGTATTTTCACTGAAATTGAAAGGAGGCAGTTGTTATCGGCTCCGTTTTGTTATAAATATCCACACAGTGAAGATGACGCTCATATATGCAGCACGACGCCTCAACATTTCTGCTGTCTAAGTTGCTAATATTAAAATGAAAATAGGCAGTTCCTTAAATCAAGTTTACATTTTATTGTTGAGAAAGTGAAACAACGTAGCCAAGGTGATGTGAATGAAGTTATAAAGTACACTGTTCCCTGTGAAGATTGACGCGTGTCCTCGGTATGTTTTCCATATCAAACAAGAAGAGATGCAGCCTTGATCAAACTTGCGAAGTCTGAACTTACACGGAGAAGATTCAGGACTGAACTGTTTGTAGGCTACTTAATATTGAGGAAAAGCCCCAATCAGAGAGGCGAATGTCTGCAGCCCCGCCTCCGTTTTCAGATGTCTCCGTCTTTCCCCATCCACACTGAGACGGAGCTGCAGCGTTTTAGAATGAAAACGGCCTCTCCAGCGTTTTCGAAACGCTCCGTTTTCGGCGCTCAAGAACTCCGGCGTAGTGTGGACGGATGGCGTAACCGTAGCAAAACTTATGCGTTTTCAAACTAAAACGCATTAGTGTAAACGGGGCCTGAGTAATCCACGTACGAAGAACGGACCCCAGGCCTGAAAGTGTTATGTTAAAATAATGTTTATTAACTGATAAAGAGAGAGTTTAATAAACACTTTCGTTCATTTTTCGTACAAATTAAACATGTCTCATAGTATTATTAAAAGATGGAGCACAGGCTGTAGTTTTTCTGAAAAATTGTTTCAACCAAAATTGGAGATGTTACTCTAAGAGATTAGGAGAACTGGCAGGGTCATATATGTTTACATGTAGGTGTTTATTCTGCAGTTAGCTTTCAGGGAATATTGTTTAACTTACAGACTAGTCTGCTTTAACATTAGACTGAACGTAAAATCCGTGAAAACACTAGCATAACGGCATCATGATGGACTCATTCAGTAGCGAACTTGAATTTATGTGACTTACACTTTTCGTTGGAAAAAGCTCTTTATGTCCACCTCTTCTTGCTACCTTCATCCTCACTTGTGCGTGTCACACACACACCTCACACATCGTGAAATTCCCCCCTGCGCAGTTGTTTTGGCGCTGTTTGTATCTGAAACTATAATCTGAAAGCAGCCACTCACATGACAGCAGGGAAAGGCACAGTCAATCACAATGTGTATATGTGTTTGGGGGCGGTGCGACTTGAGGAGAGAACGTGATTTAACCCTTTCGGCATGTCAAGGTTTATACTGACAGCGCAATGTTTTTAAGTGAATTAAATTATTGGTGGGGACATTTCGGTAGTTTGTGGATATTGGTGGGGACATGTCCCCACCGTCCACCCTAAATCTACGCCCTTGGCGCTTGGACCCGGAAGCCGCTTTGTGTGACGTCACTCTTAACAAGCAGATTAGAATTTTCATTCCAAAATTGCTGCCATGTGACACTATCAGCATCTAATGGCTGTTTCCCAAATAGCAACAGTGTCACCTCTTGGTGAATCTATGCTCTTTGTCGGTATTGACGGCCCACACCACGCTGGTATTTATGCAATGACCTCATAGCTGTGACGTTGCTTTAATATTTCTTTTTGAACCAGAAGAAGGAATTTGTGCAAAAAACACAAATTTTCCATTTTTAATGAAATATGTGTCCTAATCCGCTTGTTAAGTGATGACGTATGTAATACTGTTTCCGGGTCCAAGCCGCCATTCATTTGAGTGGAGAAATCATTCGTTTATGATCACGTTTTATACCTATCACACATTAAAGTTAATTTTATATAAAATCATAGTGTACACAACAATCTCTGGGCTTGCTGCATAACAAATACCAAAAATTTAACAATTTAAAAACAAATTAATCACTTTCTGACATCGGATATTAGGCATGGACATTGGACATATATACTGCGATCGTGATTTTCGAAAGTATTTAATTGCTTTGTAAACGTTTATTATTACCATTTCATGAGTCTTCCCATTCAGTTGAATAGAGCGCTTGGACCCGGAAGCCGCTTCGCGTGACGTCACACTTAACAAGCGGATAGTGTTTTTAGCAACATGGCACATCTATTTCAAATCACGCACAGTCTAGAGAAATATTTGCGTTCAGATGTTTGCATATGGATAAGCAACTTCTAGGAAAGGATTAAAGCCCTAGTGTGAATGGAGTGTGTTTAAAAGAAAAACACAGATTCCCAGTAGCATTCTCCATTTTAGTACTTGGTTGCTCAATAGTTATTGACTATGCTCACAGGATTTCCCATGCAGTTTTCTTCTTAGCTCATATTATACTCCCGGTCTTGTTATTTCTCTTGTCTTAGTCCTTTTTGTTAAGACTTCCAGTGTTGAACACTAGGAGCTTTTTATAATAGTGTTGTGTTAAAAAAATTTTTTTTTGTTAATTTAACAGCGTTGTGTTAACTTGAAATTACAAGAAGGTGACAGTAGAGTTCAAGAGACAAATGTTAATTAGCAAATAGATTTTGGCATGTACCATCTTTTAGGGATTGTAGTACTGTACCTTTCATTCACAACAGGCATACTTAGCCTACAGTATTTTATTTCTTAAAAAGGTGTGTTTTAGGGGAAAAGGTTTGCAATAAGAGGCAATTTCTTTATTCAGTTAAATGTGATACAATAATCTGAATTGCTGGGTGCATAAAGTGCTGATGAGGAATGACATTTGTATATATCACCCAAAAAATAAATAAATAAATGAATAAATCAAATCACTGAATATGATCAGAATAATCAATCCTCAAGAACAAGAAGACACTGTCAGGTGAAACAGCTTTAGCCCTAACAAATACACTTACAATGGCGGTGAGTGAACAGAGAGTGTTAGCTGAAGTTAAACAGTGCTCTCTTGATTCAGTAATGGTAAATTATTAACTTAATGGCTCTTAACGGAACAAGCTGGCAATCCACTGATTGGTCAGACAACATGAAAGCGAATAATGCACAGAGTAAATCTGTACATAAGTAAATAAATAATTTATGATTGTGTGATATGGCCACAGCCATATCACTCTGCAGCCCAAAATCGGTTACTCACTGAAGCCAAGCAGGGCTGAGCCTGGTCAGTACCTGAATGGGAGACCACATGGGGAAACTAGGTTGCTGTTGGCAGTGGTGTTAGTGGGGCCAGCAGGGGGCACTCAACCTGTGGTCTGTGTGAATAAGAATGCCCCGGTAAAGTAAAGAGGACCTAATACTGTCAGTGAGCTCCATCTTTTGGATGAGACGTTAAACTCAGAGGTCCTAACTCTCTGTGGTCATTAAAAATCCCATAGCACTTCTCGTAAAGAGTGGGGGTGTAACCTGTGTCCTGGACAAATTCCCTCAATTGGCCCTTACCCATCATGGCCTTCCAATCATACCCATCCACCGAATTGGCTCTATCGCTGTCTCTCCACTCCACCAATAGCTAATGTGTGGTGAGAGCACTGACGATGTTGTCCTGTGGCAGACGTCGCACCATCCGAGTGGATGCTGCACACTGGTGGTAGAGTGGGGAGATCCAATCTTATGATTGTAAAGCGTTTTTGATGTATGGCTATGATAAATGTGCTATATAAATACACACATTACATTACAATTCTTAACTACCACATATTACAACATGTTTTAACTTTAAACCTGTGTGATTATGGAATCGTCATGATGGGAGAGTTTCATTTCATTGATGTATTTGGAGTTTCAGTAAGAGAGCGCTATGTGGCCTTCAGAGAAGATTTACTACTTACACAACCTTGCTTCCCTAACAAGATAGCAGCTTTTTTATGAAAAAAGAGATTAATTTATAATTAAACACATACAGTCATGCATGTACACTAATAAACCAGTCATTTGATGCTTCGCAAAAGTTGCAGACACCTTTACCGATATAAAAATGCTTTTTTTGATGCAAAATGAATTTATAGTTAATCCTTCCGTCGATAAAAAAAAAAAAAAAAAAAACCTGAGTAGGCCTAGGCTACTATAATAAAGAAAATCTTTATTTTTATATCTAAATGTAGAACTAAATACATTGATTTGCATTGAAATACATGATGAATACTCTTGACAGATAAAAGTGTAAAGCCTGCAGCTCACAACAAATGTGTAAAGTTATTGCGTATCATGTTTAATAAACCATTTACTGCTAATTTTATGTCATTTTGATCACATGGATAATTGAATATTAATTAGACAATGTCATTACGGTGCTGTACAGTCAGCCAATCGCTGCATTGCTGATCATAATTTCGGGAATCGATAGATCTGTCCTTCACAACACACACAGCGATCTCAGATCAGTTCATCCAGACATTTTAATCTGATTTGCGAACTTGTTTGAAGAACCAAATTAGCCAGAGATCAGTTATCAAGATTAAAAGATCTGCCAAATCATCTTAGATCATTTAAGCATGGTACGAAGAACGGACCCCTGGTCCCGTGAAATGACTTTAGGGCGGGGCTTTTAGCGCATGTCTCAATTCTGCCCTGCTTCCGTCTATTCATCAATCTTCCTCACTTTTGTCAGCAAAGTCTATCTTCCACTGATCCAATTGGTTCCCCAAGAACAAAATTATGTGTCACTTGACATTTTTTCTTCTTCCAGGACCATTTCAATTGGCCATAAATTGCAATATGGGAGAAAAGCACAATCTTAAGTTTTGTTTCATGACTGCTTTAAGATGCTTCTGACTCTGAACCCTGCACATGAAACATTTCACACAAAACACTCTTTTTTTTTAGAAATAACACACTGTAGTAAACGTAGATTGCAAAATAACACAGTTAGCTTGTTGGTATGGAAAGTCTGTGATAGTACTTCAGTGCCAAAAAGATGGGATATGTCGGACTAAGTATGCTACCTAACATATGTTTTTTTCCATTTCAAAAAGACACAGGATAGTTTAAACACAATACTTAAAACACACACACGCGCACGCACGCAAAACACTAGTCCTCATAGAGAAATGTCAAATGTCATTTACTTCCATACATTTTAGCTGTACAAAACAGCTTGTTATGCCCCTTAAATGTTACAAAGTGGTATTTAATTAGCCAAAATGTCCAAAGTCCTTTTAAGGCAAGTCATTTCACTCAGCGCCCATCTTTGAAACGCCTCTCAGGCAGTAAGACAGGCCATTCTGTCTGAATGGGGAAACATCAAATTCTCCTAAATTGTTTGCCAAGCTTATGATTAAATTTCATATTAGGAATCAAAAATAAATGAAAAAACATTGTTTTTAGTTTCATTTCTAAACATTTTAGTGACACTAAAGGCTGATTTATACTTCTGCGTCAAACGCTGGCGTATGCTACGGCATTGACGCATAGCCCTTCGCCGTCTGCATCACTGACGTGCACCTCTCAAAAAAATGTAACTACAAGTCGCAAAAACGCGTAGAGCAAGCTCTGTGATTGGTCTGCTTGGAAGCGCTGACGAGTCTGGGCGGGACCGAGAGCCGCGCGAATGCCGCGAGCCCAATGGAACGATTGTTTACAAGTGTGGAGTCCTGTGAAGGAGCTCCGGATGGAAAGTTTTGTTTTGTGTTTACCTCATAGTTAAGGTTGTTGCACGTCCGCCGGTTCCTACCTCAAAATGAGCAAGTTTGAGCCACTTGTACATCCAGGAAGTGTTCAGGAAAAGCAAAACAGCAGCGAAGAAAATCGACACAGAGGAGCATTAACACCTCACTGCCAACTAGCGTTTTGGAAGTGTTAATGCAGACCAACAGAGACAGCGCGCAGAAGTATAAATGCACAGCTACGCGCGTTGCATGCGCCGTGGGTTACGCCGGTCACTTGACGCAGAAGTATAAACCAGGCTTTTATCTGCAGAAACTCACGGCTGGTTCGAGCCACTCCCCCGGATTGATTGCTGATTGGCTCCTGTGCTAAAAGGTGGGGCTTCATTCGTCTTGTTGACTGTTACACTTTCCTCAATTCAAAACTAAAAGAGTGACATGTCTTGTAATACAAATTAGTGTTTTCAAAGACTACAGAATACTTAAGTAGTTTGACTTTACTTTTAAATTATTATTTTCAATATGCGATGCATTACAATATTATTTGTGCATATACATTAGATTTATCCATACCAAATTCAAAACTGGAAATAATCTAACAAAAATCTTATGATCAGAGTTATCCGAGTTAACCCTAGTCATGTACCAATGGCGGCAAAGGAAGTATAAGTCTAACACATTTGTAAAAAAAAGAGCTTACGTCTGCCTTTTAAAATCAGGTGGCTAAACAAGGAAACAGAAAAGGAAACGAGTGACCCTGATCAATAACTGTTAAGTAACCAAGGAAACTACCAAGAGTGTGGAGAATGCCATAGTACTTGGAATCTGTGTTTCTCTCCATTCACACTACAGCGTTCATGCATTTCTAGAAGTAGTTCATCCTTACTGAAACAAATGAAAAATGTTTACTTATCTGAACTGTGCATGATAAAATCAGACCACCAACTGCAGGTGAACAAGTTTATAGGCTTATAAAACACAATTTCACACACAAAGTTGGTTGAAACATTTCACTAACTTACTCTGATAATTAAAGGGTAAATGCCTAATCAAATTATCTGAGGAATAACATTACACCCTGATAACTAATAATAAAACTATCACGCTAGCAGAAATGAGTGGTCTGACACAGCAGAACTGACGTTGATAACAGTTAATCTATTATTTATGGCCAACACACTAACAATACTCACTCTCTGTAATAGTCAAAGCACAATTTGCTTCAAATAAGAATATGGGTTGATGAAAATCAGGCGACTGTCAGCGGATTCATTCACAATAAGATGATGTTTGTTCTGCCAAACAGATGTCAGGATCTTAATCGCCTGCACGACACAATATGAAAACTTACATGCTTGCAATACCGCTTACAATATAACACAAAACTACGTTTAACTACGTTGTAGTTTTTCTACATGACATGATACAACATCCGATCATCACTATAACACTGTGGTCAAACAGGGAAAACTACTATTTTCCATGCGTCATAGTAGCCCTAGTGTAAGGTGTAGGGGCGGTAAGACCCTGAAGGCTGCCAAGCCTATAATTAGGTGGTCAATGTTTGACAAAACCAACAAACAAACAGATTCGCTAGCTTTAAATACCAAGTTATATATAAAGACGAAAAATGTATAAATTAGCTAACGTATATATTAAAAAAAACGCTAGAGAAAGTGTTTTTTACCTTTGGAGAACAAACGAGTTTCTTTTTAGCGGATTGTCCTGGTACTTCCTCTGCGGTCTTTCGCTGTTTTGCTTAGTTTATGTCATTTGTGAAGTCGGCTGTAAAGCGTTTAAGCAACAAACACGAACAAAATAAGGCTTCTCGATTTGGTCACAACGCACACTATTATGTCACGCAGAGTCTCATTGGAAATAACTCGTGGTGCTGTAATATCAGCTGACTGCTAAACAGCAGCGCGTAGTGACCACGCCTGTTTGATGACACCACTGGGTCTCGCATGCATCGGGGAGGGGGCAACCCAACACTTTCCATTGAGTTTCTATTGCAGAGAGCTGCCTCCTAGTTATTTCTGTGAGCAGTGCATATAAGCTGCTGTGTGACATGGTGTGCAGTAAATAAACAAAATAATAATAAAAAAACATAAGTTGCCTGTTTTCATGGAAAGCCCCAACAGCAGCTAAAATCTCTCAGTTGATGTAAATGAATACTAGCTGCTTCAGTCCTAACACCAAGAGGATGAAGATGAAACCAGGATGGATATTTCACCCATACAATGATCTCAAACAGAGCCAAAGAAACTCAATTATTTATTAAAAAAAAAAAAAAAACATAAACAAGCTGCTATAACGGCCAAGCTAATTACGTCTTGATTTCAATAGAAAATAAGACCTTACAATCCGAGTTGATAGAAAATGTCTACAGAACCATCAAGATTTTAAGTTCAAGTCTGGGGAAAAAAGACACCTGAGCAATGCATTAATACAAAGTATATCTAATAAATTTCTGTAGTTAAACATTATCTCATTGTTTTTTGTTTGTTTATTTGTACATTTGGATTGTTTAAAAAAATCTGGGGCTATTATATATTTCATACTCTGAAAACAAATGATTTCTGAAAAATTGTTGCAAACAATTTATATGGGTTGACTTTAAACAAGCAAATTTAATTTAGTAATGTTTACCTTAATTTGTTTGTTTAAATTCAACCCAAATAAATTGTTTTACAGCCACATACCTAAAAATAGTAAGTCCAAGAAACCATCTTTGAATTGAGTTGGAGTGCAGTTGTAGTATGTGCCTAATTATAGTAGGCCAATTAAGAAAAGTCATTGAAAAACAGTGGTTTGTTACAGAGATAAGATTTTCTTCTTAAGAAAGAAATATAAGTGCTCTTAAAAGTCCTTGCCCTGTTAAACATCATATCGAAAATATTTGAAGGAAAAAAACAGCAGGGCTAATTTTACATTCAACTGTGTATAACTGTATATACAGTTGAAGTCAAAACTATGGGTGCTTTCACACCTGTGAATCGATTCAGTTGTTCCGAAACAGAGATTAAAATTGTTACATTGTTGCTCTTTGCTCTTGGAGCGGTTCGCTTTCAGACTGCAAAGTTTCTAATCGGACCAAAAGAGCTAAAACAAGTCACGTGCGAGTAAACTCTCCTTACATTGGTCAGAGTGTCAGGGTTTATTTTGCAGCGTCCCGCTCAGCTGTCAGGAGGCGGTGATTTGGTGGTGATTGACAGGGTGCGCGCGCGTGACGTGTCTGAGGAGAGACACGGTGGGGAGGGGTGAGAAGGGTGCGCGACGATGCCTATTTGAGGACTGGGAGAGAGACGCGAGATTACCGGGAGATCATCACTCGTTTGCGGGCATCCGGAGACTCGCGAAACTTCCCGCCCTACTCATAATTCTCTCTTCATGTAGCCGTAAGCCTATTACATATCCATAAAACACTGTCATATAACCGCGCTCGGATCGGATCGCTTTCTCACTGCAATCGAACCGCTCCAGGGTTCGTTTCAATCGAGCCGAGACCACCTCACTCAAGCGATCTCGGAGCGATTACTTTGGCGCGGAACAGAGTGCGATTGCCCTGTTCACATATGCCAATCGAACCGCGCTAACTGGGCAAACGAGATAAGTTCCGAAACAAAAGTGTAGGTGTGAAAGCACCCTATATCAGCCCTTGTGATTTTTTTCTTTTTTTAAATTTTCCCAAATTATGTTTAACAGAGCAAGGAATATTTCACAGTATTTCATGTAATATCTTTTTTTTTTTTTTTTTTTTTTTTTGGAAAAAGTCTTATTTAGGTTAGAATAAAAGCATTTTTTCATTTAAAAAACAATACAGTCAATTTCATTAGACCTCTTTAGCAATATACAGTTGAAGTAAAATATTTTTGTTGAAGTATAAATTATTAGCCCCCCTTTAATTTTTTTTCTTTTTTTAAATATTTATATAAATATATAAATAATTAAAAAAAAATTTCGATAGTCCACAGAACAAACCATCATTATACAATAACTTGCCTAATTACCCTAACCTGCTCAGTTAACCTAATTAACCTAGTTAAGCCTTAAAATAAGATAAAAATAAGTCTTAAAAATATCTAGTCAAATATTATGTATTGTCATCATGGCAAAGATAAAATAAATCAGTTAACAGAAATGAGTTTTTAAAATTATTATGATTATCAATGTGTTGAAAAAATCTTTACTCTGTTAAACAGAAAACAAGGAAAAAATTCTGACCAACTGTATATATACACATTTTTTCCCGATTGTCTATATAATAAACCATGGTTATGCAATGATTTGCCTAATTATCCTAACTTGCGTAATTAACACGATGTGACTAAACTGTACAGCCCTCAGCCCTGTGGCCCTCACAAAAACGGTTTGACACCAGTGACCTAGAGGCATATATTGGGAGGGTACAGAGACATACTACCATCAAAATGACGTCTTTCATAGGAGGTCTATTGTTTATCTATGTTATGATTAGATCAAGTCATATTCTGCATATGCTACAACAGCGTGGTTTCATAAACAATGTGCTTGTGCTGACTGGTCTCCTATTGAAAATGTGCAGAGCATCATGCAACGGAGAATGAGAATGATCATCACTGACTGCTGAGGATCTGATCTTTTGTAATATGTCAGGCTGGGCAAAAAAAAAATAGCTTGTACATTTTGAGCAGTCAATTAATTGATGATGAAAGTGTATGATAGTCTGTCGCAGCCATCACAATTAAAATTAGATTTAGACTCTGAAAACATTGGAAAGCTTTTCTTTTAATATATATTTTTAACAAAATAAAGGTTTAAAAGAAAATACAAATTATATATTCTTGATAAAACATCCAAATATTTCCTTTTTGAATTGGGCTTGGGTTTAAATATTACTTATGGTATTTTATTATCTATTTTAAGATGTCACCCAAGACAATAAAAGAAAGGTCAAAAGTATTGTTTTTAGTGCGCTGTGGTTGGATATTGCCATATTGAGGGGCCTCTAAAGGGTTGACTTATCGATAGGCCTAAACAGAATCTGCACGCACAGAAATCCACAGATTTTCGCAGATTTTTAGCCAATCATTGAGTATTTATTTACCTGTGTAAATGTGTGTAAACTTACATTTATTCAGATTAATTTCAGTAACATTATTAACAAATATGAAAATGTTCAAATGATTTATTTACAATACAGTTTGTAAAGTAACATTTTCTGTCTTTTAGTAGATATATTATATGCCAGACTTGCTTTATTTTAGTACATCTATTTGGATTTTAATTTTAAACTTTAAATAAAAGATATATATTTTTTATTTAATATATTAGGTTTTTAGTAATAATTCTCCCAAAATTATTCCACATAAATCCGCAGATTTTTACAAAATTTTGCGCAGAAATAGCTTAACAAAACAAAACAAAAAGTTATGCATTTTCTAAAAAGCTCTTACCTAAACCAATATTGGCAGGTGTTAATGTCAAGCCTTGGTAAAAATTATTATTTTTTTATTAAATCTGAGAGCTCCCTCATCCTCCATAGACAGGAACTGTCCTGGCTTGTACAAAGTCCAGAAAAACAACAACAACAAGAAAACACTTTAATGTCAATATTTTGCTTGGGAGTGCACTGCATCTCCGTGAAGTTGGCACCCCATAAAAACAAATAATCCCCAAAACTATGCAATTCGTTTGTGCTACGTTTGTGCTGATCTGTGCCACAAAAACGAACATTTGCGCTGATTTGGGGTCTAAGATATGAAGCATTATTTTTTGACCATGTGATGTCACTTTTCACCCCATGTTGCTCAAATGACTTCAAATCAGCACAGGTCGTTTGTACTCGATTTTAGCTGGTTTGTGCCATTAAAAAAAACACTGTATCTGTTTTCCTCCTTTAGATACAAGCAAAATATTCTAGAGCCGTGACGTCACTCTCCAACCCATTTCCTCCAAATCGCACCAAACTGATGTCATTCGTCGTTTTGTTGTTTGTGCCAGATTTGTGCTGAATTGTGCCTATAAAACAAACACTTTATCCATTTTCGTTGTATAGCTATGCTCTCATATTCACTCCAGATGCCAGCATGCAACTTCTTCTGTTTGAAACCAAGTACAGGTTCATCTGAGATACACGTCAACAGGATGACACACATAAAGAGCACAAGCACTCAGTGTGTGTGTCCTTTACTGAAACTAAGAAAAATAAATATCCATGAAAGGATGATATTCTGATTGGCCAACTAAAACTTTATGGCCTATTTTAAAGATGTTTATTGCCATTTTTCTGGACTTTGATCAAACTGGGCCCGTTGCGGCCTATGGAGAGTCAGAGAGCTCTCAATTTGTATAAATGCAATGAATGAAGGTCTCAGGGGTTTGAAATGACACAAAGGACAAAACAACAAAATAATTGTTTTTTTTGGGGGGGTGAGCTAACCCCAGTTTAAACAACACAGGAGCTATCCAGTTCAATTAAAAAAAACAAACCTCAATGATAGCGATACTTCATTTATAATGCATTCTCTATTCTTCAAGTAAATTTACTTTTTTTTTTGTTCAAGTAAAACAGGCAACAGCTGAAATGTAGTGTAATAACTGTTACTTTGAGAAGTTATTTACATAAAATAATCCAATTTAAAAAAAAACACACAAAGTACAATTGAGCACAGAGTCAGTAACTCGCAGTGCAATTCATACACAAACACAAAGGTGAAATACCTGTTGGCTGTAATAAATGTATGCTTTAACATCAAACAAAGGTGCTGTACATAGGGGGCTGTTTTAGTCAGGGCTGTGCATTGGATTTGGAGGCCCTGTTTTATTCTTCTGAAGTTGTTCTAATGAAAGACTGTCTGTCTCCACCGTTTGTCATGCTGAAAGGGCTAGAGACTGTCCTGTATGGCATCCTTAAAAGGGGTACACCCACACAGGAGCACTCTAACTGGGCATTTTGTGGCCTCTGAGCACCATCATTAACAAACACACAACAGGTTAATGATCAAAATAGATACAACTACAGTGCTGGGGGGAATTTCCAATGGTTTTGTAATGCGTTTATGCAAATTATATTGGTTTCAATGGAAACTGCATTGGTCCTGTAGGTCTCTACTAGTATTATTTTGCATTTTATTGATTTAAACAAATACATTCTTATGGCATATATGTCACATAACACACTAGAAACTATTAAAATGTTTCAATGGTTAAAAAGTCACAGATTTAATGCTATTTTTAATGGGAATCGTGTGAGGATTCTTTGGTATTTGTTTGGCTTTTAACGAATTATACTGAAGACAAATTTTGGATACAAGAAATATGGACCGTAGATCACCATCCACTGATTATAAATAATGGTTGGGATTTAGGGTTTGGGAACTTCCACTGAAAAGAATCACATTACAAATAATGCTGTGCTACAAATAACCTATTTATAGAGTGAACACTAATTGACAGGTGCATTTGGCTTTATGCTTTACTTTTATCCATCATGAAAACAATGTCACACTTGTTATTGTAATGTGGCATTAGTATGACAAGCATATCAGGTTGCAAAGCTCTTTTTAGCCCACTAGGTTTTGTTCCTTTTGATTATTTTCTCTTTGTATTCCTTTCAGTGCTGTAATAATAAAAACAGCTGTATACTATTGTTGCAGAAAGATTCAACTTTGTTGAGTTTGGGGAGTTATTCAAGGTCTTCTGAAAGTAATTTGCTAATTCTAATTAAGTTGCCTTTTAATATTCGATAGATTAACTGTGTGCCAATTAATTCCACCTCACACAGTTTTTAAAAACACTTCACTGATTTAACTTTAACAGATGCTTCCCCCTTTAATTCACATAAAGCATTATAGCTGTTTGGTTGGATTATGGCAGATAAAAGATATACATGAAAAGGGCACTAGGGGGAGACAGAGTATGATACATTTTCATCCTCAGTTTTCGGTTTACTCACTGGTATTAGATGGCTTCTGCCAGGCAAGTTGAAAGCATCTGCATTTGCGCAGGTCATTTCATATTTGGTCATCTGTTCTTTGTCATAGTATTACATGATTCCACACAATGACTGGTCCTGGACCTGTGGGCAATAGAAACATGACATATTGAAATAAGTGGATTGTGGTAATTTGTTATGAACATACCCAAATTGTAAGATATTAGGTAAAAATGTCCCAGTAAGAGTTTATTTTATTTGGATAACAAAATATAATATAGTTTAGCAGTATGACAGGCAACATATGGACAGTACATGGCAGTATGATGTCAAACTCTATTCCAGGAGGGCCGCAGCCCTGCACAGTTTAGTTCCAACTTAATTAAACACACCTAATCAAACTATTTGAGTCCTTCAGGCTTGTTTGAAAAATACAAGTAAGTCTGTTGGAGCAGGGTTGGAACTAAACTGTGCAGGGCTGTGAGAGCTTGATTAGCTGCTTCAGGTGTGTTTAATTAGGGTTGGAGCTAAACTCTCTAGGACACTGGCCCTCCAGAACCAAAGTTTGGACACATCGGCTATAGACTAAACTTAAATAAAGTTTTTGCTGTCTTAAATCAAATTCCAATAGTTCAGTCAAAGCAGGGTGAATTGGCTTTCAGCTACTACGCCCCTCGCTGCTGGAATCAGCTCCCAGAAATGATCAGATGTGCTCCAACATTAGGCACATTTAAATCAAGACTGAAAACACATCCGTTTAGCTGTGCCTTTATTGATTGAGCACTGTGCTATGTCAGACAGATTGAACTATAATGTTTTTATCTTCTTTTTCATTCTTTTAGAACTCATTTTATCTGTTTTTATGTTTGTTTTATCATTTTTATCATTTGTTTTTATTTTTCTTATACTTGTTTCTTTTATTCTTGTTTATGTAAAGCACTTTGAATTGCCACTGTGTATGACATGTGCTATATTTATAAACGTGCGTTGCCTTGCCTTACATTTTCAAGTGAATAAAATATCAAGTTAAACTTTGTATAAAAGATAAATATAGTATACTTTATGAAGTCTAATTCAATTATTAAAATAAGTTAAAGTAACAAAAACATTTGTTGTCAGTGTAGATGGCTATGTTTCAATGAACAAAGTAAATATAATCTTAAACTGAAATATACAGTCGAAGTCAGAATTATTAGCCCCCCGCTTACTTCTTACCCAATTTCAATTTAACGGAGAGAAGAATTTTTTCAACACATTTCTGAACATAATAGTTTTAATAACTACTTTCTAATAACTGATTTATTTTATCTTTGCTATGATGACAGTAAATAATATTTGACTAAATATTTTTCAGATAAGTTACTGTGATGGTTTGTTCTATAGACCATCAAAAAAAAAAAAAAATAAAAAAAAAATATATATATATATATATATATATATATATATATATATATATATATATATATATATATATATATTTATAGCTTAAAGGGGCTAATAATTTTGATCTTAAAATGTTTTTAAAAAATTAAAAACTGCTTTTATTCTAGCCAAAATATAAGAAATAAGACTTCCCCCAGAAGAGAGAAAAAAAAAAAGACAAACTTTAAACATTTCCTTGCTCTGTTAAACAATTAGGAAATATTATAAAAAGGAAAACAATTCAAATATATATATATATATATATATATATATATATATATATATATATATATATAATATAGATATAATATATATATATATATATATATATATATATATATATATATATATATATTATATATATATATATATATATATATATATATATATATATATATAAAATACATTATAAAAATGTATAAATAATACTAAGATAAAATACAAATAAATAAACAAGTAAACCTAAGAAAAAAAAGAAGAAAAAAATACACAAAAAGGTTCTCTTCTAAAATGACTGAGGGACCCATCTTCTTTATGCGATCTAAAACAGGTTGCCAGGTGAGAAAAAAAATCAGTACAACCTCTTACAGTAATAAGCCATTGCGTAAAGTTTGGAGGATTGGGGGGGTGAGGTGCTAATAATTTTGACTTCAACTGTACATTGTTAAACTAAATATTGTATTTTGAAGCACTGTAATTTTTTTACATTTATACTCCATAACAAAACCAAAAAATAAATCCACAAAATCCACAGTAACAATAAAATACACACATTTTCTCTCAAGTGAATGCATGACTGAACCAGCCTGATCTCACAAGGAAATGTTTTGACAGTTTAGTGGCTAATTCTATGAGTTTAGTCGTACGAAAATGTTTGATTTTAAAAAGGAGGTGTGGCACCCAACCCCACCCCTAACATCAACTGTCATTGGGTGATGAGCAAATCGTACTAAATTGTACAAATTAGATCGTATGAATTCATACGAATTAGTCACTAAATCAAAAACTTACGAATTGCCGTGAGATTGTGTTGGATTGAACCTTTAAACCATTACAAAATGTTTTATTCAAGAATTAAATGCCATGATGTTACATACAGGTGCAGCATAAATTCTGCAACATTTAGTTTGAAAAACATTTTCTTTTATAAGAACAACCCATTTACAAGATATACAGGAACAACTCATAATGCAATACATTTTAAACATTGGCCTGACCAACTAGAATACAAACTAAATCAGTGTACTGAACTTTAAATTACATCAGGAATGAAATGTAAATGTGACTACACCTTAAGACACATCTGATGTGGCTTTTTCTTTTTGCCCTTATGCAAAACACAAGATTTCACAAAGCAGTGATAAACATAATTACACCTTAAAACTCTGATGTCCCTTTAGAAAGCTTAGTTCTAAACAAAACATTCTGAGTGAATGTAAAAAATGTTTCCTCAAAAACTCTTAACGTGACAAGAGTGATAAGAGTCATTGTTTCCATGTTATTCTGAGATTTTCCTAAACAGACATGACTTCAAACCACACAATGAACTACAGAGGATTCTGTTTTGAAAAACAGTCTTTTTTTCTGCCACACCTTGACTGCAATAACATCAAATGAACATACAATGATCATCTCAAATATTCAGTACATTGTCTGACATATAGGTTTGCGTGATCTTTCTCTAATCCTATCAACAATACCTATGGAAAATTTTTTCGCAAATGTTAAAAATAGGTTTATGTAACTCTGCTGAGCTGTAATGTGAACAAACCAGAACCAAGATGCTGATTTTCAATAATTCAGTATATCACGATAATGCACAATATCCATATTAGAGCACCTCAAAATAGCAGAAATAATTATTTATCATTTCAACTTTCACAGGATCGTAATATAAAATTCTTGTATTGGCAGTGGCTGTTCACCACAACACCAAATTCTTGACGACTTAGACAACTTGACAAATGACTATTTATTAGTCATTTTTTCAATAACTCTGTACATTAAGTTTTCAAACATCAGTTAATTTACCTAAAGTCAATGTAATGACAACAACAAAAGCACTTACAAACAAAACAAATTATTAACAAATGTTCATTTTATAGTTAATAACTAATAGCGCATTAAAATTAAATAATACTAGAGTTGTTAACTCCTAATACTTACTATAATTATTATTACAAATATAATATATACAAAAATAATAAACTTTAACACAGTGCATTCGGAAAGTATTCAGTTTGATTGGACATGATTTGAAAAGCCATATACCCGTCTACAGAAGGTCATGATATAAGGTTGACAGTGCATTTCAAAGCACAAACCAAGCGTGAAGACAAAGGAACTGTCTGTAGACCTTCAAGACAGGATTGTCTCGAGGCACAAGGCTGGGGAAATTACAACATTTTTTTAGTCTATAAGCTTATAAAAGTCTATGGGCCCTTTCATACACCCGGCACAATGCGGCGCAAGGCATGACGCAATTGTTGTTTATAGTTTTAGCTCGGTCGTTTTGACATTTTGCACCATGCTGTTTAAATAGCAAATGCATTTGCAGTCATATGTGCGCCCGTAGGCGTTCTGGTATAAAAAAGGACGCGTGTTGAGGCGCAATGCTATTTTGAGAAACTATAATAGACTATTAAATAGACCAGAATAAAGCCGGTCTAAAGTCCAGCACAGACCGCGTTATTACAACAATTATTTAAAAACTGATCAAAACCGGAGCATGACACCAGTGTTTGCTATAGAATACTCACTCTATAAGGCACTGACCTGAAGAGCTCTCTGAGCCATATTCCGACACACCTGAGCCACATCATTTGTGAATATAGGAAAGCGTTGCTGACAGTGGTCTATAGTGCAACTCTCGGATCCTTCCTGAACATGGTCAAACAACACGGTCAACGAGTCTCCTCAACCTTCTACACCACTCCAAACAAAATAGGCACTCGCAGTACAGCTGCACCTGCACAGAGCACTATCACACATTACTTCCAATATTATAGTTGTATTATTTATTACAACAATTATTTATTGTAATAAATAATACAATAGTATTATTTATTATATGCATATTTATATTTGTTTCATTAAAAACAAGCTTAGATTTCCTTACCTGTCAGGTTTTAGACCATGGGGCACAGCATGTGTATTAGGATATAACTCAGTTTTTTGACCACACTTCCTTATTATTGTTCATTTAGTCGTTTGGTGGACATAAGAACTGAATTTAGAAATAGTTTTGAAACAAATCTTTGTGCTTGACAAATAAAATTAATCATTTATAGGCTAATTGATGTCTGTGCGTACAACACGTTTCCCTATCCACAAGAGTGAAAGTGAATAATGAGGAGTCTCATCTCTCATTCTCATGCTGTAGATGCTCTGTTTGACTGTTTTCTTGCTAGTGAAACGCTCAGTTTTTCCACTTTCAAAACCCGTCATGTAAATAACAAATGCACTATGGCGCTACGCAACTGACTCTTAAAGGGAATGGAAGATGAGACTCTGATTGGTTTATTCTCACAACACACCTATAACTCATTAAGAAAATAAGCTCAACCCTGTAAGACCATGTACCAGAGCAAAAAGAGGATTTTTCCGTCCTTAAAATAGTAAAAGTGGATTCTGACACGCCCTTAATGCTTTTGCGCCCTGCACTTTGCACATGGATCGTCAAAATAGAGCCCTAAAATTATTAGTCTATAAGCCTACATAGCCACTAATAAATGAAGAGTTTAGATGCAAAACCCGCTAAATCAAATACTGTCTGAAATTTTCCTTTACAATGAGCTTTTTTTAAAATCAGGCTCATGCGTGGATGTTCAGTAATATCACTTTTATGGCAAAGAAGTCCTTTTGCTGGTCTTTAAAATGAAATCTCTCACCTTAAACAAAGGAGGTTAAGAAAAATGTTAATATTTCATTAAACTTTCAGACGGCCTAAGGAAGGACCAGCCTGTGACAAGTTTAATTTTAAAGAAAATTAAATACTTCAGATTAAAATAAATAATTATAAATGTTTACTGTTTTGCTCAAATTAGTATAAATATATATAACCTACAGGTTACTAGTGTAAGAAAATATCAGCAATTTAAACATACTTTCAGTATCACCTTTGCTTGAAATGAACTGATCTAATGCTGTTTATTTGAAATAAGCCTGCTCCCAAGCAGGTTTGTGCTACCAGATCTCTTGCTATGACAACCACTCTCAGATGAATATTGAAGAATGAAACTATCCTGGATTGTGTCAAATTGTCAATAACCAAATCCAGCTAATGAAGTAATCCACAGAGTAAAACTGATCAAAACCGGAGCATGACACCAGTGTTAGCTATAGATTATTCACTCTATAAGGCACTCACCTGAAGAGCTCGCTGAACCATATTCCGACACACCCGAGCCACATCATTTGTGTATATAGGAAAGCGTTGCTGAAAGTGGTCTATAGTGCAACTCTCGGATCCTTCCTGAACATGGTCAAACAACACGGTCAACGAGTCTTCTCAACCTTCTCCACCACTCCAAACAGAATAGGCACTCGCAGTACAGCTGCACCTGCACAGAGCACTAACACACATTTCTTCCAATATTATAGTAGAGCAGTGTTTCTCAACTGGTGAGAACATTTTCAGTGGGTCGCAACGTGTGTGTGATCAAAAGTTGAATTTTTTACTTATTTTGCTAATATCTGAGATTTATTTTGAAACCATACAGTTTGACATTCGAAATTTCATCGCAAGTACAACTCCGAAGATGTAAAGTGTGGACTTACATATTGATGACAAAAAGGGTTAAAACCTGAATGTGTCATTTGTAGTGAGGTGCTCTCACAAGAAACAATGAAACCTTCTAAATTAAAACGTTTAGAAACCAAACATCCCAGTTGCAAGGACAAAACTGTGGACTAGACGACTCCAATAGCTGAGGGCATCACAAAAGTGCCGAACATCTTCATGTTCAAAACAAGTACAGGCACTCCGCTCATCTAACTGTGCTCACTGTGTAGCAAAGGCCAAGCCCACACAAAAGTAGTAGAGCAAATAACTGGTGATTATTATAAAAATGGTTATGATTATTTTAATCCTTTTACTTTAATTTGCTGGTTTGTTCTGTTCAACTGGATCAGTGTTAATGTTTTATAAACAGTTCAGTTTAGTTAATGGTAACTGAACTTTTCCTTTCCCTAACCACTGTTTACAGTATTTGACGTTTTTACTCTGTAATATTTCTATAATTTGATACATTTTGTTAAAAGAAAGCAGTAAAATATTGTTTATTTGTAAGTCTAGGTGATTTTCTTATGATTTATCTGTCACTAGTTGTCTATGTTAACAAATAAATACAAATCAATTTTAATTCCTAAAATTAGGACTATAGTTCCAAAAAATTTGGGTCACGGCTTGATGACCATTTAAAAATGTGGGTCCCATGGCCAAACCAGTTGAGAACCACTGTAGTAGAGGATGATAATAGTAATACTAACAAGTAATAGTAGAGTAAATCATAAGGAGCTGTAATGACTTGGTCAAATGCAGGTTGAAGGGACTTTATTTAAATTAATTAACTCCTTCACTATGACTTTACTATTACAATGAGAAAGTTCTAAACTACAGAAAATGCATTTAAAAACTTAGATTTTTTTATTATTATTATTTTTAAACTTAGTAAAGAAAGCTTCAAAATACCTCTTGTATGGAGAATGGGGTCACCTGCATCACTCAGGTATCATTTTTTTTTACCAAACTTCTACGAGTTCCAGAGGCCTGCATTTGAGCCAGAACCCATAGGGTCGCGACTTTATGCCCCAAGGGCCAGGTTTTGGGTAAAATTTTACATCATACCTAGCACACAGTGGGCTTTGGGTCTGCTTTAGAAAAAAAAAAAAAGAAAAAAAAAAAACATTCTTTTTTTTTTTTTAATGAAATGTAAAGCGTGCGGTTCGGAGCATAGAGACTTCCAGCCACGTGCAATGGAGAACAAAGAGAAAAATGGTTAACTTAAATCAGTAAAACTCTATAGAAAAAGCAAATATCTGGTCAACTTTTCAAACAGTGACAACTTTAAACGTCGACTTTAAATGATTATGCACAACTTGTAAGTTGAGAAAACTCCCTGTGGATGACATACTGCTTGGATATCAATGTCACTTAAAAAACGCAAACTTGTATTCAAAAAGTAAACAAACAAACAAACCTCCAAACATATCTAAATTATTCTGATAAAAAAAAAAATAAATAAATAAATGAAAAAACAGGATGGTGACACAGTGGTGCAGTAGGTAGTGCTGTCGCCTCACAGCAAGAAGGTCGCTGGTTTGAGCCTCAGCTAGGTCAGTTGGCGTTTCTGTGTGTGAATACTTGGAGGTGACGCAGGGGTGCAGTAGGTAGTGCTGTCGCCTCACAGCTGGGCTGGGTCAGTTGGTGTTTCTGTGTGGAGTTTGCATGTTCTCCCTGCGTTCGCGTTGGTTTCCTCCAGGTGCTCCGGTTTCCCCCAGTCCAAAGACATGCGGTGCAGGTGAAATAGGTAGGCTAAATTGTCCGTAGTGTAGAAGTGTAAATGAGTGTGTGAATGTTGCTGGATAGTTGGTGGTTCATTCCGCTGTGGCGGCCACGGATTAATAAAGGTACTAATGCCTAGTTCAGACTGCGTGATTTTAGCCCCGATTTTGGCTCACCGACAGGTTTTGAGAAATCGCCGACAAATGCTTGAAATCACAGGCAAATCCGATGCCTGCGAGATATTTAGTGTGCTAAATATCTGGAGCTGTCAGCGATTCAAATCATGCCATGTGAAATGAGTTTTGACTGAAAATAAAATCAGCGATCGCCTACAGTCAAGAGAGCAGCATTCACTTGAGTGTGAGTGCGTGTGTGTGTGTGTGTGTGTGTTTATATACCTGCGGCAGGCCAGCGTGAGGCTGGGGGAGAAGTTAAAAGCGCTCATTTTCGATTTATTTGGACCCACGAAATGGAGGAAAAACTAGTGGAGGTTTGACAGGACTCAGGATCACCAATGTCTGTTTGACGTTTCATACAGAAAGAAATTAATTTATTATTAACTTAGGTTCAGGAGAAATGGCCAATTCCCTTTAAACCCAGGTGAGCAAATAATGTACATTTTCTACCCCATTAAAAGCTTCTTTCTCATTATGTAGTTAATAACAAAATATATAGCCTACTACGTGTTTTTGGCAGTGAGATGTAGTTTGGACGAAGTTGGCGGCGATTCTTCCTATAGTAAAGTCATGCAATGTGAAAGTCCCTGTCGCCGATCCATCTTGCAGTGTAAACAAAGCAGCGACGAAACGCAAGCCCAGATAGTCATGCAGTGTGAATGCAGTGTGCAGTTTGGATCATAGGGTTGCAAGGATTATATCGACAGAGGAATTGAATCAAATGAAATTGTATCCTCATATTCTTTAGCATCATTTAAAACCGGTGACATAATACTGTTCACCACTGATTGTGCTTGCAGGTCATGATTCTTGAATATTACAGATTATAGTTTACATTACAAATTTTTTTACAGGTCTGCTTTCCATCTACGGAGCAATTTCAACTGCTGTCTGCACCTTCCATGCCTTTTTGCACCTTCCTTTCTTCATGTGTTCAAATATCAATTAAAGTATCAACACTGAACATGAAGCATCGAGTGAAGTAGACAAGCCTCTATTCCACATTATCTTTATAGCTGAAACATAGATAAATAAGCATTAATTGAATATTAATTAATTTTTTTGGGAAATGTTCATGCCTGTTGATTAATATAGCGTTTTAAGATGTGCGATAGGATTGAGAGATAAATATGAAAAAAAGAAAGGTGTCACATTACTACTCTCAACTTAAAAAGCTAAAACTATAAACTGGCTTTCTTAAAATATGCAAACACTGTAGCTCGGTGTTGCTTTCAAAGCATCACTTAATATGTGTAGGCAACCAGACCTTTAAATTAAACATGTGAGAACAAACAAAACAGATGGCATGGATTATTTACATTCACTTTTATTATTAGAAAAATACCTTGCATTAAGACAGACCAAAAATTTACAGATTGTAAGTCACTTTGATTATCAAGTCTATTCTAGACCCAACCAGACATTCATTTTTGCATTCATTAATAAAGAGGACATTTGCATAACTGTTAAACAAATAAAAACAACAACATTCTGTTTAATGTGTCAATGCAAAAATATCAATGTGTGTAAAAAGTCCTTTGTCGCATTGAAGGAATATAAAGAGGTGCTTAAGACAAACATTGCTTTTGGTTAATTTGGTTAAAAGCACATGTCACAGAGACAACAGAAACACAGAGCCGTCCAACATGTGGCTAGACAAGCCTTCTCTCCAGAATGATGATGATGATCACGCCTGTTCTGCTCCACAACAAGCACTGGAGAAAAACACACACATATACAGCTCACATAATACCAGTCAAAGAGAAGAAATCCCATTTTACTTCACCTTATATCCAATCTGACAAGCTTGTTACAATGTATAAAAGAACAAGAAATAATAATAAATTGTATTATATTACTTAAACATCATGATCTCACTGACAAATGGTTACTGAACTAGTTGTTTTAAGGATAACAGTTGTATTCATTTTTAAAATGACAATCAGTTAGCATTTGGGCTCCAATGGAATTGTTAAATAATGATTTTAAATGTCATTCAATTATTTCTGTTATAAATATACCCAAGACGATTTTTGTTGTATATAAAATATCACACTGAATAACATTTAAGAGGACACAATCAGGGGTGTGTTTCCCGAACAACGACATGACTCACGATGCATCATACAACAATGTAGTGATGAGTGTTTTCCCAAAACTGTAGTTTCTCTGTCGAAGATCCGTGGTTTGAACCATGTTAGTAATGATGTAAAACCTAAATAATGACACTCTTAAAGGGGCGAAGTAACAACTTCTTTAGAGAAAATGGACATAATTTTTGTATAAAATTATATCATTTTGCACCCGCCCACACACTTAAAAAATCCAGCTAGCTGCCCTTTAAACGAACGAAATAGCCTCATGAAAAGTATAAACACATAATGAAAAAAAGTTTTACAAAACATTTCAACTAACTGGTGTTTTGTTGTTTAGATCTGTCAAACTCATGGATACAAATGAAATGAGACTTTTGATCTTGAGATTTCGAGGTAGTTTGACTGAAGGTAAACCAATGAATGCTTAAATAAGAGTATGCTCAACTTTCAAAATCAAATCCCTTACCAGTGTTAGTGGGAGGTCCTGGTTGTGGTTGTGGGTATCCCTGGTATCCCGGCTGGACTGGATAGGGGCCAGAGGGTCCAGGAGGGTAGTTTGGGTAGCCCTGTTGTGGGTAGCCCTGTGGTGGGTGGCCCTGAGGTGGGTAGCCCTGAGGTGGGTATACTGGAGCAGGACCAGGCCCCATGTAAGCAGGTGGCTGCTCGTAATTCATCTACACACTGCACCTCTTGTGGTGGCCTGACAAAATCAATGACAAAATGGCTTAAACCACTAAAACTGTGACAGGAAGTCATAGAGAAATCAAGTGGAGCATTGGGGCTTATTCCATTTGGTTTCATCTTGTTAAACCTTCAGTATTACTCTGCTGAGTGTTTAAATATGTTAAAGAATGGATGACCAACAATTTTCTTCTCTTAAATTTAGACAAAACAGAACTATTACTTATTTAGCCTAAAACCTGTACACAGTAGATCTCACACCTCAACCTAAAATTAGAGGGATACAAAATTTAGCATTAGCTCGACTGTAAAAAATCTGGACGTTCTATTAGACAGCATTTTAACTTTTGAAAATCTTATCTCCCATGTCACAAAAACCGCCTTCTTTCATCTGACAAATGTTGCTAAGTTATGAAGTATGCTCTCCATCGCAGATGCAGAAAAACTAGTTCATGCTTTTATGACTTCTAGACTGGACTACTGTAATGTTCTGTTTGCTGGCTGCCCAGCATCCTCCATTAACAAACTTCAGTTAGTGCAAAATACAGCTGCCAGAGCTCTTACCAGGTCTAGAAAATATGATCATATCACCTCAATTGTTTCCTCCTTACACTGGCTGCCTGTTAAGTTCCACATTGATTATAAAATATTGCTCCTTACCTACAAAGCTTTAAATGATCCGGCTCCTGTTTGTCTAACCAATAATCCAACCCGCTCTTTAAGATCTTAAAGCTCAGGGCTTCTGATAGTACCTAGAATAGCAAAGTGTACTAAAGGAGGTCGAGCCTTCTCATTTATGGCTCCTAAACTTTGGAATAGCCTTCCTTATCATGTCCGAGGCTCAGACACACCCTCTGAGTTTAAAACTAGGTCTCTCTCAGTTCAAAGACCTACTTTTTTAGTTAAGCATACACGCACTGCATCACATAATAGTACAATAAATGAGTGTGCTCCATGCATGTGATTGGGCTTGACAACCACCTGTAGGACACACTCCTCCTGTCTTAATGCACCAGACATTTTTGCTAAAAACTATCAAATGCTTTACATGCTTTTTTCCATGTTTGTTTATATAACTACTATTTTCATTTACAGCACTTCATTTTGCGTCTTGTGTTTAAATACACTATGAAGAGCAGCTATGCAGATTATTTTCTTTTTTCTCTTTTCCACCTGGGGATAGTCATTCCTAGGTCTCTAGAGATTATGCATTGCCATCGATGCGATCCAAGACCTGTGAAGAGATGATCCCAGGGTATCTAAAATCCTGAACCAGGCCGTATCCTGAGCTGATGATGTGGTGGTCATGGAGGAGTGGAGAGCATGAGATTGATTCCTGAAAGACCCCAGTGACAGACAAGTCTCTGCATTGATCCCGTGGGCCAGCCTGAACACCTGCCGATGACCTACTCTCACCTGCAGTTCTCCAAAACGGACATCCAGTGTTCTCCAGCCTCTGGCACCTAGACTACAGCTCTGCACAAGAAGTTTGGCCAGAGGAGAAAAGGTCGTGCCCAACAGAGCCCGGTGTATCTCTAGTTTTTTTATTTATTTATTTTTTTTTTTATTTTGTCAATTGGTGAAGTTTGTTCCTCGCCTTGCTTGGTTGGGACTTGTGGAGCTGTGCATCCAGGATTTGTTCTTCAGTGTTTGGACTTCCAACAGTGAAAATGAAACTGAACTGAACTTCAACTGAAAACTGGACTGACACATTTTCCATTTACTAGAAAGTCTATATTAAGCTGCATTGACACAATCTACATTGTAAAAATGCTATAGATATGAAGATGAATTGAATTTAAGGCACAGCATGTCATTTTCATCCACTAGAGGGCACATATTCACAACAAACAAAGGCATAGTTTCAAGACAGAGTTGTGTTCTTTACTACATCCTATGGGACTCCTGCAATTTTGGGAATCCTGAAATCATATCGATGGATAAGCTAAGGTACTCAAAACTGGTAGCATGAAGTAGAGCAAGGCTGAAAGAAGTCAAAGCAAAATAAGAGCATTGAAGCAGCTGCTGATGAGACAAAACTAATATGATAGAAGCGAAGGATTTATTAAGTCAGACTAAATGCGTTTTAAGCTTCTGTTATAATGCTGCGCTGTGCATTATAATAAAACATAACATGTTAAACCATCTTTGATGTTTCCCATTTTTTAAAAACTCAAACCGGAAAGGTGAACAATGCATGACGCCATTAGCATGGTGAAATAGAATATGGCACGCGCTACTAGTTAAAAGGTGCTGTATGTAAGTTTTTGACTCTCCTAAGGCATAAAAATACCATAATATGTTTGCAGATATTTAAGAAACATGCTAAGCGAACATTCTTGTTTATCTGAAAAACAATGCTGAAGTCAGATATTCTGACTCTGATACACTTTGAAAATGTGCATGAATGTGTCTTTGTTTTGGTCCCTTTAACCCACCCATTGCCAGTTAAGCCAATTATTATCATCCGGTGTTGCCCTTGTGGGAAACATTGCATTTTATTCATGAGTCAGGAAGGCTTTCAAAGTAAGAATCTGTGACTGAAATGCGACCTCCGGTGGACAGTAGCAAACTCTGAAATGAGGCTCAGATACGTTTGTAAATAGGAGGCGAGCAGGATACATTGTAACCCTGTGTCCTAAAAACTCGTTACCTGCGTGGCGAGATTTGCAGTGATACACAATTAGGCTTTTTGCACCACAAAAAAAAAGAAATTCAAATACAATCAGAAGCACAGAATAGTGCACTCACTGCACTCCAACAAAATAGTAAGGTTTATAACCTAAATAATACACAAGCCTCATTAACAAATTAAAATGTACATGATGAATCACTGATATGTGTTCACTTGCAGTGAGTCACAGTTCTAAAGTTCAATTTCAAAACGTTTTATTTTAAAGTAGAGGTGTGAACCTATACTGGTCTCACGGTTCGGTTACGATTATCATGCCTTCGATTCGGTTCAATTCGATATTTTGGTGCATCACGGTGCATTGATGATGCATTCAAAATACAGTGTTATATTTTAGAGGAGAGGCTATAACAAGCTGTCTGTATAAACACACAGAGACACAGCACCACACTGTCTCTCATTCAAACATAAACATAGACAGCACCAAAGAAACAAACACACACACGCACACACACTTAAGCCCTCGCAACAGGGAGAGCTCGCGCTGAGCGGAGCAGAAAAACGAAAAAAAAAAAAACGAAAAAAATAAGCAATTTTCCGACGGTCCCTTACTGAGAGCTACTCTCAGCGCGAGCTATCCCAGCTAAACACATATTGCAAGGGCTTAAACGGAGCAGTGCTCATATTGTGGAGTGAAAAAAAAAGAAAGACAGCTGTGAAACATAACCAGCTTTGTGTAGGAAACACACTTTAGATCTTTTTAGGGTAAGAGGTTTTTGAGTAATTACCGTCTGTAACTGAATGTGTGTCAAGAATATCGAAAACAAAACCAACTGAACCGCGCTCATTTCTGTCGCCCTCCTGGATTTACAGCGCCCTTAGAATTTGCCTATGGTGCCTATGCCATGGACCGGCCCTGGGTTGGCTGAGTGTTGTATATACTCGCACTCACCGCCCTCGCGACAGAGAGCATAGGAGATAAATGACGTCAGTACATAATAACCGGTTATGATTATTACTGAACCGATACCGAATTGTCCGCGTCTGCATCGCGGTGCACCAAAGAAACAATTAATTTTGACACCCCTATTTTGAAGATTTGAGGTGAACTATCTGCTGCCATTTCAGTAGTACGGCAATAAATGTCATGCAAAATGACATTCAAACTCACATTATTATCATTTTACACTGAATAAAGCACATGGGGTGTACCTGAGGTGATCATTGTCAGTTTATCCTATTGTTCAGCTGCAAGAACTAGATGTTAAAGTAATGTTAAAATAAATGTTTCTAAAATATACATTTCAGATGTTGGTTAGAGCAAAAACTCCTTTTAAGATGGAAAATAGTTCCTCTATGGAGTGCTGTTGCTTTTATTTAAAATAGTTTAAATCAGCCTTTAGGCTTGACAGTCACACTGCTGTTGGTGTCGTCAATCTGGCAACCTGCGTTTGCGTGTCTTTTGAACCGGGAGTGGAATACCTAGTTCAACCACTGGGTGTCAAACTTACATACTGCACCTTTAAAATTGCTTGCTTCTCTGCATTTGAACATTCTTTGAAAATATTTGGGATTATTTCTGTTCCACAATTTCTAGTCAGTGAGATGTTTATGTTTTTAGAGGACTTAATTTTTGCTGCATTTGATATTATGATTTTACTTTTTAATTTAACTATAATAATAATACATTTAAAATTGTATGTAATGGAGAATTTTTTAAATCATTTAGAAATCTATTTCATTGCATATTTGCCATTTCTAATGGCATTACAAAGAAAATTGTTACATACTTCAAATGTTCATCTGTGGTTCATGAACATTTGAAGTACGTAACAATTGATGTTTCCGTATGAATAAGCAACTTCTAGGAAACACCTGCAAGCCCTAGTGTGAATGAAGAGCATTTTAAATCGAAACACAGATTCCTAGAACAGCATTGTTCACACCCTTGGTCATTTTTGGCTACTCAAATGGTATTGACTATGGCCACCAGTTTCCCCATACTGTTTCTCTGTTAACTAAGTTTAAACTCGCTGTTTAGTTCAGTCTCCTGTAACTTCTTGACTTTTTGGGTGACACTTTCTCTCCTCTATCTCGCTTTTTCCAGTATTGCGTTAAAACTATCTTTTTGAAATTACTAGAACATCAGTATTCCTTATTGTATTCCTTTTGTCGTCAAAGTACACCACAAAAGGCTCCATTTCGCCTATCGTGAATGAAGTTCTATGACAGTACTTCAGTCACCCAAAAAAAATCAGACATGCCAAATTAAATCTATTTGTTAATTGACATATTTGCCTCTTGAACTACTCACGTTTGTCAAAAAAAATAAATAATAATAAATATACATACATACATACATACGCCATGATGACAGTAAATAATATTTTACTAGATATTTTTTAAGACACTTCTATACAGCTTAAAGTGACATTTAAAGGTTTAACTAGATCAATTAGATTAACTAGGCAAGTTAGTGTAATTAGGCAAGTTGTTGTATAACAGTAGATTCTTCTGTAGATTATCAAGAAAAAAATAGCTTAAAGGGGCTAATAATTGTGTCCCTAAAAAGGCTTTTAAAAAATGTAAAACTGCTTTTATTCTAGCCAAAACAAAACAAATAAGACTTTTTTCTAGAAGAAAAAATATTATCAGACATACTGTGAAAATCTTCTTGCTCTGTTAAACATAATTTGGAAAATATTTAAAAAAGAAGAAAAAAATTTGAAGGGGGCTAATAATTCTGACTTCAACTGTATATTCATTCATTCATTCATTCATTTTCTTGTTGGCTTAGTCCCTTTATTAATACGGGGTCACCACAGCGGAATGAACCGCCAACTTATCCAGCAAGTTTTTATGCAGCGTATGCCCTTCCAGCCGCAACCCATCTCTGGGAAACATGCACACACACACACACACACACATTCATACACTACGGACAATTTAGCCTACCCAATTCACCTGCACCGCATGTCTTTGGACTGTGGGAGAAACCGGAGCAAACCCACGTGAAGGCAGGGAGAACATGCACACTCCACACAGGAACATCAACTGAGCCGAGGTTCAAACCAGCGACCCAGCAACCTTCTTGCTGTGAGGTGACAGCACTACCTACTGCGCCACTGCCTCGCCTGTGTGTGTGTGTATATTATATATATATATATATATATATATATATATATATATATATATATATATATATAATTTTTTTCATGTATTATATCATGTATACAAAAACACTCTATGGAGAGCTCAGATAAATGTCACCAGAAAACAAAACAAAACAAAACACAATGACAAGAACTGACAAGAGGTTGAACAGAAAAGGGAGTATCCACTTCATTTTCCACAGAAGAGCAGGTGTGGCCATCATATTTCATTTTATCATGTTTTACTTTATCATATTTTAATATTTTTTAACACACAGCACAATCAGTTTAACTGTTTACTGCCATTTTTATTTCTTGTCATTCCCCCTTAGGAATAAAGGAATTGATCTAATACAATCAGAGAAAACTGCTTACTTCTGCAATGCAAAATACTATGGATAAAATAAGTTAAAAAGGGAACTGAATGGTAAACTGGTGACCATAATTAATAACTAGATTACGCAACCAAGAAATCCTGTGTAAAACATTTCCTAGAAGCAACTCATCCTCAATGAAACGTTTGAGCAATGCTTACTTTTTTTTAATTGTGCATGACAAACGGTCCATCAAGTGCAGGTGAACAGGTTTATAATTGACACAATTTCACAAAAAAAGCTTTTTGAAACATTTCAGCTAAGCTAATTCACTCTACTAATTACAAATGACTAATCAAATTATGTAAGGAATAACATTACACCCTGATAACCAATTTAACATGCCAGATGAAACAAGCACAGTGTGTCACAGAAGAACTGATGATGATAGTGTCAAGTACATGTGTTGTTTTTTTACCACTCTCTGTGATGGAGAAAGCACTGTTACAAACCCGCAAATAAGAATATGGGTTAATGGAAATCAGGCGACTGTCAGTGGATTCATTCACAAGAAGATGTTTGTTCAGCCAAAGAGAGGTCAACATCTCATTTGCTTCGCAACACATTATGAACACCACACAGCAGTTTACAACACAAAAGCAAAAACTTCAATAATCATGATATACGTTATAGTTTTCATGACTTAATATATACAGTACGGTAACAGAACATCACTAAAACACCATAGTCAAACACAGAAAACAATTATTTTCTGTGCGTCAGTGTAAGGTGTGGAGGTACTCTGACTGCCAAGATGGACAGTTTAGCAAAACCAGCAAACAAGCGTATTTGTTAGCATTAATAATTATATCTAAAAACTAAACATGTTTTAATTAGCAAACGTAAACTTTTAAAGAAAACCCAAAGAAAGTGATTTTTTACCTTTGGAAGAAAATGTAGATTATTTTCAGCAAATTGTCCTGGTAACGTTGATTTCTCTGCAGTTTTTCACTGTTTTGTTTAGTTTAATGAGGTTTATAAAGTCGACAGTAATGCGTTTTAGCAACAACCAAAAACAAAATAAGGCTTCTCGATTAGGTCACAACGCACGCGGTGGTGTCACGCAGAGTCCCTGGTACTGTCATATCAGCTGACCACTAAATAGCAGAGCGTGGTGACCACGCCTCGTTGTGGACGCGCCCCTACGATGCCACGCCTACTTTATATACATATAACTAATTTGGAAAACATTAAGTGGTAGAAAATATGGTTACTAATAAATTTTTATAAGTAATAAAGTAAGACATGTATCTTAAAATTCTACACAGAATTTATTCTGTTTAAGGGTTATTTGAACGGTTTGAAGTGGATATTGAAAACTCTTGTGGGATTTTTGTGGTTTTGTTAAAGAATCTGTTACTCATCTGTTTTTTCAATGTGTATACTCAAGATTATTTTGGATTGATATTTCTAACTTTATTTAAAGGATATTTGGTACACGACAAATTGGATTTTATGATGTCATGTTTGCTTTAGTACAAGATGGAATTGATTCAAAAAGTACAACTTATTTTCTTATACAACTAATAATATTACTTAGAAAGTACTATATTCATGTTAAGATATGGGCCAAAGCTAAGCCCAATTGTGAACATTTTATAAAGGAAATTAAACAATATGGTACTATATGTAACTTCAGAAACAAAAAAGCCCCCCAAAAAAAGCCAAAAAAAAAAAAAAAATTGAAGCATTATGTATTTGATTATATATATATATATATATAATTATTACTATTATTACTACTATCTTAACAATTTATTGATTTATTTTTACCCCTGGCTTCTGTTTATACTTTGATTGTATAACCAAAATGATTTTTCAAATTTTTATTTTATTTTGTTCATAACTGTTGTGAGATGTATTCTCTTGAACTATATATATATATATATATATATATATATATATATATATATATATATATATATATATATATATATATATATTTATATATATATATATATATATATATATATATATATATATATATATATGTGTGTGTGTGTGTGTGTATGTAAACAATGACTAATGACTTGTAAAAGCTAATTAAACTGCTAAAAAAAAGGACGTTTTTATAACCCACCCAACTGTAAAAGCCAAACAGTGCATATAACATTTTGTCAATTTTATTAGCCCATATTTTTGTAAACCTATACTAAAAATGTGGGCAAAACAGATGTTTTTTAGCAACATGTACCGTAAGTGTAACAACTACACCAATAGGGTATAGTGTTTTTTTCCCATACCAATAAACTTCCGGTGAACAGTTAATGTGACTTTTTTAAATTTTATATAGTTCCTTTTACAGAATCTATGTTGTAATGTAGTTAAAATGTAATCAGTTCAATCGACTTCAGAATTCATTTAGATGTTCAAGCATAAAATGAGATGAAAAGTCGTTTACATGCACACAGCCGTCTGGATCAGCAGGCTAGCACAGAAGCTCCATTGAAAATACTGTAGTAAAATTAATGTTCTTATTTTAAAGACATGGCGTGGAAAAATATAACTTAATGCAGTGCTTCTTGTACATTCCGAGTCCCACACTGTCACTGACCCTACCAGATTACTATGGCATAAACACAGCAATACAACATACAAAAGAGAGAGATCGACTTAGAATGTCACTTACCTGTTCTGTAATGATGTGTTAGCTGTAGTTTAATACTTCCGCTGGGAAAATGCTGCTTTTCTCCCCTAATGGATTATTATGAGGTCGCCATAATCTGGCGGAACATCAACCCTATTTGCTCTGCTCGTTGACAGAGTAGGGTCTGTCTGCAGACTGCAAGACAGGGACGTAACATGAAAGGGCATAACTTGTAGTATGTTAGAGGCGTAACTTAAAGTTATGAAGACCCATGTGTCAAAACTATGTTGTCGACAAGGTGCTGTACATCAGTTAACGTCTACACCTACTCCACACCTAAACCTTACTATCACAGTTATTACGTCTATACCTACCACAACCCTAAACCCAACCATCATTGTTGTTAACGTCTACACCTTCCATAAACCTAAACCCAACCATCATAGTTATTAGTGTCTACACCAACCCCAACCCTTAACCCAACCACCAGTTATTAACGTCTACACCTTCCCCAACCCTAAACCCAACCTTCACAGTTTTTATTGTACAGCCGTGAGTTGCAGAGGCTATCATACTTGACGCGCTTGCCATTGTACTGTTATTTGCAACCACAGGGGGCGACACTGAGTAGGCTAACTGTCACGACAAAAGGGATAAAAAAAGTCAGCAAGTTGCATGAAGGAGTTTCTAACTTAATAAATATAATAATATATCAAACGAATGGATAAATTTTAAGATAACTCATGAAAATATTCAGTGAAAATGTTCTCTGTTAAGTACTTCTGCCATCTTGCCAACAACATATTGTTGTGGCATCTCGCATCATTCAATTGGATCTCGGTCACTGCAAGTTAAGCCTCTAACTTACTACAAGTTACACCCCTTCATGTTAAGCCCCCGTCTTGCAGTCCGCAGACAGATACACCTGCAATGATAGGCTGGCTGCTGACGCACTGAATCTCCGAACTTATGAATATTTAAAATAGTCACTTTCCTTATAAATAAACTGCATAGTTGCAATCTAAAAAAAACTATTCTCACCTATATATGTTGTCTAACAGCAGCAATATATTTCAAACTGTAGTGAGTTTATTGATCTGGTGTCACTCAATGTGGGCGGAGTAATACACAAGAGTGAAGAGGCTGTAAGTGTTCTGAAATGGCAGAATATTGCACGGCTATAAGTCAATCAAATTCGAGAACCAGACAGAAATGGCGGCTGTATATCGGCACTGGTGAAAGGCATATATTCATTCATTCTCTCATTTTATTTTCGGCTTAGTCCCTTTATTAATCAGGGGTGTGTACAGTGGAAGTCAGAATTATTAGACCGGAAAGCAATATTGATAAGTAATGGAGAGATTTTTTCAACACATTTCTAAACATAATAGTTTTAATTACTCATTTCTAATAACTGATTTTTTTTTTATCTTTGCCATGATGACAGTAAATAATATTTGACTTGATATTTTTCAAGACACTTCTATACAGCTTAAAGTGACATTTAAAGGCTTAACTAGGTTAATTAAGTTAACAAGGCAGGTTAGGACAATTAGGTAAGTTATTGTATAACGATGGTTTGAATATATAAAAAATATATATAAAATATATAAAAATATATCTTGAAAAGGGCTAATCAATTTTACCTTAAAATAGCTTTTAAAAAAACCTGCTTTTATTCTTTTGTATATGTGTATATATGTATATGTGTATGTATGTATGTATGTATGTATGTATATATATATATATATATATATATATATATATATATATATATATATATATATATATATATATATATATATACACACACATAAATATATACACACACAGTATATAAACTTTGAAAATGAATGCGCGTATGCCATAAAAACAAGGGACAGAGAAACACTTGGCCTAAGCTCCTCTCTCTCCACTCAAACGCTGCCCTCCACCTGACTGAGATTCTGACATGACTTTCAGACTCATCACATCCCTCCTTGCCCTCGGGTGTGTGGTAAATGTAAACAACCTTAACAGAACAGATAATAATAATAATAATAATAACAATATTAATAATAATAAATAAAATTAATAACAACCTTTGTTAAAAATTAACCATGTTTATTTTTGTGTGTGTGTGTGTGTGTGTGTGTATAAAGCCCCCCTTTGATTTTTTTTTTCTTTTTAAAATATTTCCCAAATGATTTTTAACAGATTCAGGAAATTTTCTTTGATGAATGCAACAAAAATAAAGAGCACATTGCTTTTATGTTGCATTAGTTAACACACCCTATACCGACACCTATAAAAAGAAACTGTCAAACAAAGTCATTATTTTTGTTTTATGTGCACACAATAGGATTCTTGTAGCTTTATAACACTCCGATTGAACATCTGAAGGCATATGGTCTGTTTCGAATATTTTGGGGGTATTTTTCTTTACTTTGAAAGAGCCAGGATCATTGCGAAATAAGGATCAAGGAGCTTTCACATTTCATCTAATTTGTATTCTGAAGATGAACAAAAGTCTCAAGGGTTTGGAAACACATAAAAGTGAGCAATTAATAACAATTTTTCAGTTTTGGGTGAACTATCTCTTTAAAAAACACATCTGTTGCATAAAGCATCCAATTCATTAAAAGAATCTTGATGAAGAAAGACTTGATTTTAGCTTCTTTTATAGTGCATTATCTTTTCTTCAAGTAAATTTCTGATTTTAATGTTTGTAAGGTAAAAAAAAAACAGGAAACAGCAAGAAAAAAGTAGATTTACTGTCCCTTTATCAAATATTCTTGTAATTTACATAAAGTAATAAAATTTAGGAATCAAACACAACAGTTGAGCACAGACTCAGTAACTCGCAGTGCAATTCGTACACAAACACATAAAGGTGAAATACCTGCCGGCTGTAATAAATGTATGCTTTAACATCAAACAAAGGTGCTAGATTTGAGGGAGGGGGATGGTTCGGAGGCCCTGTTGTATTCTTCTGGGTTTGCTCTAATGAAAGACTGTCTGCCTCCAGCGTTTGTCATGCTGAAAAGGCCAGAGACTGTCCCGTATAGCATTCTTGAAAGGGGTAGACTCCACACTTAGGCCGAGGAGCTCCAGTCGAGAGCACTCTAACTGGGCATTTTGTGGCCTCTGAGCCCCTGCTCCAGCAGGCTGCTCCGTCATCTACAAACACACAACAGGTTAATGATCAAAACAGGAAACTACACTGCTGGAAAAAAAAAATATTATTTACAGAAGTTCTAATGCTTTTGTTATGGTTTTAATAGAAATTATGTTGATTTGATTTACTTATTTTCAGACAGGAGTATCATACATAAACATTCTTTAACAAAAAACACATTTCAACATGGTTGAAAATGGTGCAAGATGAAGCACAAGCTTATTATTTTCCCACCCCATTACCACACACATCATTTGTTTATTACTTCAACTTATTTCTTCTTTTACTTATCTCTTCTTTTTACATGAGACATATGAGCTTTGCATGAGACATATTTGATCTTTTTGGCATCTTTGCTATATTATATGTTTGATTTCATGTGTGCATTTACTTTTTATAACACAGACCCCAATAATAACATAGTACTGCAAACAGCCATTAATTGAAATGTCATCATACTTCTCTTATTTTATTATTTTTCATCACCTCTATTCATCATTATATTCCTTTAATAATATACATATATTTATACAACTATTTAAATTGATTAATGTCCTAACATTGTTTGAGAATCTGTTTCAGACTGTTCCATAATTTCACACCACATACAGACATACACAAACTTTTTAAAGTCGTCCTTGTTTTCAACCTCCTAAAATGTTCTTTTCTCAGATGATAACCCCCTTGTCTTTCTTCAAAACACTTCAGTATGCATTTTGGAAGTACTTTCTTTCTAGCATTAAACATAAATCGGCTGTTTTAAACTTAACCATATCACTGAACTTAAGTTTCTTCAATTTAAAAATAAAGAATTTGTATGCTCCAATTACCCCATATTTTCTATCAGTCTAATTAATTTTTTCTGCATAAGGATCATAAGGTTGGTTTCAATGAAAACTGTACTGGTCCTTTGGTGTCTTTTACTGGTACTTCTTTGCTTTCTATTGGTGGGATGTTAAAAGCAATAAACTCTAACAGAGTATGTCCCAAAACGGTACTGTTTTACCTGTATTTGTAATGGAAATCATCTGTGATGATTCTTTTGTTTTTGTTTGGTTTTAAACAGATTATACATTTTTTCCACAACTGCCGCAAGTCAAATAATGGATTGCAAATCCGGTTTAGGGAACTTTCATTCTAAATAACTGAAACAAATCACTTCACATAATAAGTTTGTGCTACAAAATAATCCATTTACATCAGAGATATCCAGACTTAATCCTGGAGGGTCGGTGTCCTGCAAAGTTTAGTTCCAACCCCAATCAGATACACCTGGGCTAACTTATCAAGCTCTTACTAGGCATTCTAGAAACATCCTTGCAGGTGTGTTGAAGCAAGTTGGAGCTAAAATCTGCAGGACACCAGCCCTCCAGGACTGAGTTTGGACACCACTGATTTGCATTGTCAAAACTGACTGACAGGTAGGCATGGGACGATAACCTTTTTTAAGGTATACCATGGTTTGGAAAAGTTAATTTTCTGCCATATCATTCCTATGGTATACAGTTAGATAGTCAGAATTATTATAGTATTAACAGATGCTACTCCCTTAATTCACATAAAGCATTATGAATGCTTGATGAATGATGGTGGATAAAAGATCTTTTTAACATGAACATTACATATACATAATAATAATCGTAGGACAGAAGATATGAGGATGATACCTTTTCATCCTCAGGATTCAGTTTACTCACTGGTATTAGATGGCTGCTGGGCAAGTTGAAAGCATCTGCTATTGCGCAGGTCATCTCATATTTGGTCATCTGCTCTTTGGCAGAGTAATGGAAGATTCCACGCAATGACTGGTCCTGAGGTCAACAGAGACATGACATTTTGAAATAAGTGGATTGCAGTAACTTATTAACAATGTCCGCAAAATTAAAATATTAAGAGAAAATGTCCACTATTATCCTTTTTTTCTCTCTCTTTGCATAGATGATACACACTGTACACTTCTTGCTGTCCTGACTCAAATTACATTTTAAAGTCATCTCAACTTACATCAATCAAACTGAATAAAAACTGACTAATCCTATTTAAATAAAGCTAAAGTAATATTTGTTGTCATTGTAGATGGCTATATGTTTTAATAAACAAAGTTAATATGAGGGGGCTACAATCTATATGGTGGCTCAGTGGTTAGCACCTCACAGCAGGAAGGTCGCTGGTTCGAGTCCCATCTGGATAAATTTTTATTTCTGTGAAGAGTTTGCATGTTCGTGTGCTTTTTCTCTAGGTGCTCAGGTTTCCCCCACAGTCAAATCATAGTAACAACAAAAATACACACAAAATTTATTCAGGAATTAAATACCAGGATGTTACATAAAGGTTCAGCATAAATTCAGCAACATTTTGTCTGATGCAGAAAAGCCTATTAATGCTTTCATGACCTCTCGAGTAGATTATTTTAATGCGTACTTGGTGGTTGCCCTTCTGGCCTAATTAACAAACTTCGTCTATAGTGCAAAATGCAGCTGTTTTCTAGAACAAAGAAATACAATCATATTACTCCAGTTCTTTCATCATTGCATTGGCTCCCTATTAAATATCGTATAAATGTAAAAAAAAATATTGACTACCTACAAAGCCCAGTTTAGCTCCCCAGTATTTGAGGGAGCTCCTGTATTATAGCCCCTCACTTCCACTACGCTCAATTAATTCTGGACAATTGATTATTCCCAGAACATCAAAATCAACTGTAGGCGGTAGATCTTTCTCATATCTGGCACCCAAACTCTGGAACAGCCTTCCTAGCACAGTTCGGGCAGCAGACACACTCTGTCAGTTTAAAACTAGATTAAAGACACACTTCTTTGCATTAGCATACACATAAAACACAAATGCTGTTGAAATCCTAATCCTCTAAAGAATTGTTAGTCTGCATTATTTAGGGCAACTGGAGCCGGGAACACTTCTCTAAAGACATTATAATTTTAACGGCATCTGCACTTATGTTAGTCTTTTTTTCTTTTTATTTCCGAGTTTTCCATAATCCTGGACCAGGCCGTATCCTGAGCAGCACCTCTGGTGATTATGGAGGAGTGGAGAGCATGAGACTGATCCATGTAAGACCCCAGTGACAGACGAGTCCTCGCATTGATCCTGAAGGGACAGCCTGTACACCAGCCTGTGACCTCTCCCACCTGCAGCTTCTCCATTATGGACATCCAGCGGTCTTCAGCCTCCGGCACCTAGACTGCAGCTCTGCACAAGAGGTTTGGCCATAGGAGTAATGGTCGTGCCCAACTGAGTCTGGTTTCTCTCAAGGTTTTTAATTCTTCACTTTCGTGAATTGGTGAAGTTTTTTCCTCGTCGCTGTCGCCACTGGCTTGCATGGTTCGAGACTTGTAGAGCTGCACATCGATGGATTTGCTCTTCAGTGTTTGAACTTTCAAAAGTGAAAATTAAACCACAATGAACTGAGCTAAACTGAACTGCAACACTGAAAACTGAACTACATTTACTATATTCTTTTATGTGTCACTGCTTTGACACAATCTACATTGTAAAAGCGCTATAGAAATAAAGATGAATTAAATTTAATTTGAAAGACATTTTATTTTGTCCTCCATCAATAATGCAACTCATAAAGTAATACATTTAAAAAAAAAAAAAAACAGCTTTCCTGTAGATCTTCTGCCTGACCAACTTGAATACAAGCTAAATCTGTGTACTGATATATTACACAAGGAATTAAATTTAAACATGACTGCTCCTTAAGAGACATCTTCTGTGGCTTTTTCTTTTTGCCCTAAAGCGAAACACCAGATTTCACAAAGCAATGGTAAACATAACATCTCTGATGTCCCTTTAGAAAGCTTAGTTCTAAACAAAACACTCTGAGTGAATGTAAAAATATTTCCTCAAAGACTCTTAACATGAGAAGAGTGATAAGAGTCATTGTTTCCATGTTATTCTAAGATTTTCCTAAACAGACATGACTTCAAACCACACAATGAACTTCAGACGATTCTGTTTTGTCTTTTTTTCTGCCACACCTTGACTGGAATGACATCAAGTGAACTTACAATGATAATCTTAAATATTCAGTACATGCTTTAATTGTTTGACATATAGGTTTGCGTGATCTTCCTCTAATCCTACCAACAATGGCAATGGATAATTTCGCACAGATCTTAAAATAAGTTGAGGTGAAAGTTAAGTGCTGAACTGTGATGGGAACAAACCAGACCAAAGATAGTATCAATATAGGACATATGCTTTCTGATATTCAATAATTCAGTATATTGTGATAATTAACATGCACAATATTGATATCATTCACTCATTCATTTTCTTTTTAGCTCAGTCCCTTTATTAATCCGGGGTCGCCACAGCGGAATGAACCGCCAACCTATCCAGCACGTTTTTTACGCAGCGGATTCCCTTCCAGCCGCAACCCATTTCTGGGAAACAATATCGATATCATGGGCACTAAATAATAATAAATAATTTAATGATTATTGTGAATAATTATTTTTGTAATTTCAACTTTTGAAGTTTCATAATATTATTAAATTGAAGTATTGACAGTGGCTTTTCATCACATAACAAATTCTTAAAGACTTAAAGGTTCCATGAAGTGCTTTAAAATGTGCATTTTTATTCGATGTTTGACATAATCTGAACCGAAACATAAAGAGAGGGTGGGACATAGTGTAGCTCCTCCGCTTTAGAAAAAACAGCCAATAGCGTTTCGTTTTATCATTGCTCTGCCAGTGAGAGTGGTTAAGCTCAAGTCCATAAAATGAAAAGCAAATGCGAAGCTTGTTAAAGGGGGCGGGGCATGTCGGACACTAGAGAGCATTTGATTGGTTATGATTTGATGTGGTGACGTGAATAAAACCATTGCTCCATTTAGGCAGAAGTGATAAACTACAAGCTTTACATGTTTATTTCAGCTTTTTATTTTTTATCTTATAAAAGCGAATTGTCACTGTTTTGGAGCACACCAGCTTATAGATATGCTGAAAACAAATAATAATGATACTAACATCTAAGGATCTTTAGTATCATTTTATGGGACTTTTAATAGGCAATTTATTTTCAAACCTTAAAATCGTCATGTTCATCTTGCTAAAACAATGAAAATTCTATGACTGTTTATATGCCATTTGATCATTAACTATGTACAGTAAGGTTAAGTAACTGATTTAAGTAAACGTTATGACATCTACAAAGGCATTAATCTTAAAAATATTAATTCTATAGTTTATGCTTAATAAGGCACTAAGATCAAAAGTAATATTAATAGTTTCAAATATAGTTGGTAACTTCTGAACTTAACTTCAGGGTATAACTATTACATGGCTGTTTCTCATTGTTGATTTAAATGCATTAACTAACATATATTGTGTAATTTACTTGCAGATGTTTTCCCACTTCAACACCTGCATACCATGTACTTCTGAACACTGAATTAGAATGGCAGAACTAATGCTACATTAAATGGTATCACCTTGTGATACCAGTGTAATTATAAAGTAAATCATCAGGAACTGTTTACTCAATATAAAGTGTGAAATGGTCACAAATTACTGTGTAATATATAAAACCTAAGCCTTTGTGCAACTGTTTAACAACAGCAAACTTCTTTCAAAAAGTATAAGTGTATATAGAAATATACAAATACCTTATAAGTTAAGATAAACTGCAGAATCATCTCAAATATTGACATTAAAGGGGTAGTTTACCAAAGATTGTGTTATTAACGTCCTGTTACACAATTAAACTTACACATACTATTCAGTGGGTTGTTACATGTGTGTAGTTACACCAGTATTACACAATTAAACACTATGTACCAGTGTGTACATACACTGGAGTACTACGTACTACTAACACATTTAGTTACCGTGTAAGTTCACAGGTATAAGCAACAATATAAAGTGGGAATAAGAGACTTTACTGTAAAACCGATATCTAATGTACTTGTTAATTTTTTTTTTCTGTTTAATTGGTTTAAAGTATTTAGTCACTTTCAATATGTGTACAAAAAGTATTTTGGGGTTATTATGCCAGTTAAATGAATCTTTTTTGCAGCTTTAGGTCAATATTGGGATGATACCGTATACCATGATTAAAGCTTCAGCTTGTCATAATGATGTATTAGTTTTCATTTATTACATATGATTTGTTAAACTATTATAAATAGTCTTATCAGTGCAGAAAGTGCATTCAGTCATGATTAAAAACAATAAACACTGCTCAATTACAATTAGAACAACTTCTTAACGATATATCTTCTTTACAGTAATTGAAAATAACTCTAGAAATAATAGATCTAGCTTAACATACACTCACCGGTCACTTTATTAGGTACATCTGCCCAACTGCTCGTTAACACAAATTTCTAATCAGCCAATCATATGGCAGCAACGCAATGCATTTAGGCATGTAGGCATGGTCAAAATGATCTGCTGCAAATCAAATCGAGCAGCAGAAAAGGGAAGAAAGAGGATTTAAGTGACTTTAAACGTGGCATGGTTGTTAGTGCCAGCAGGTTGTTCTGAGTATTTCAGAAACTGCTGATCTACGGGGATTTTCATAGACAACCATCTCTAGGGTTTACATTCACATACATTTACACTCGATTTCTGCTGCGGCATTCAGATGGTAGGGTCAGAATTTGCCATCAACAACATGAAAGCATGGATCCATCCTGCCTTTTATCAACAGATTGGACTGCTGCTGGTGGTGGTGTAATGGTGTGGGCGATATTTTCTTGGCACACTTTGGGCCCATTAGTACCAATTGAGCATCGCGTCAACGCCACAGCCTACCCAAGTATTGTTGGTGACCATGTCCATCCTTATATGACCACGGTGTACCCATCTTCTGATGGCTACTTCCAGCACGATAACATGCCATGTCATAATGCGCGAGTCATCTCAGACTGGTTTCTTGAACATGACAATGAGTTCACTGTAGTCAAATGGCCTCCACAGTCACCAAATCTCAATCCAATAGAGCACCTTTGGGATGTGGTGAAACAAGAAGTCCGCATCAAGAATGTGCAGCCAACAAATCTGCAGCAACAGCATGATGCTATCTTGTCAATATGGTCCAAAATCTCTCAGGAATATTTCCAGTACCTTTTTGAATCTATGCCATGAAGGATTAATGCAGTTCTGAAGACAAAAGGAGATTCAACCCAGTACTAGTAAAGTGTACCTAATAAAGTGGCCGGTGAGTGTATATTCTATTTGCCATGCAAAAGTAGGAATCACTATCAATACGAGTAAATAATGATTAGATGCTATTTATTTTGGCAGATACAGCCATTTGCGTTTCAGTACTGTTGTACATTAACAGGATACAATTATAAGAGTCAAAATGATTAGAATTCTTAAAATTCGACTTTTATCTTTATCAAACTTTCATTGGACAGTTTTACTTTTAGAACATTTACTTTATGGAAAATTAATCAACAATTTCCTCAGAAAAGATTTCTAAAGGTGCCGTTTACCAAATATCAGTAACAGACAAGTAGGTGTTATTGGCTGTTTGAATGCAAATAACCACATGTGTTTTCAAGCTACAACAGCCATCACGTGGTCAAATGCCCTTTCAAACACCTCTGGATGTGGTCAAAGTGTTAAAGCTCAAAACATTTCACCCCATTTACTCATATACTTATCAATTGTTATTGGATTGACAAAAACACATCTTAATACTGGGTGTAAACAACAGATCCACCGCTTGACCAAAACTGAGCACGACACCAGTGTTTGCTATAGAATATTCACTCTATAAGGCACTCACCTGAAGGGCTCTCTCAGCCATGTTCCGACAGACACGAGCCACATCATTGGTGTATGTGGGAAAGCGTTGCTGACAGTGGTCTATGGTGCAACTCTCGGCTCCCTCCTGAACACGTTCAAACAGCACGGTCACTGCGCTTTCCTCAACCTTCTCCACCTCTCCAAACAGAATGGGCACTCGCAGTACAGCTGCACCTGCACAAAAGCACAAACACACATTTCATGCTCTCCCAATATTATAGTGCAGGGTAATAATAAGGAGTAATAGTAAAGCAAATAATAAAAAGTGAAGGAGTTCTATGCATTTAATTTAAAGGGCACCTACTTTACCCCATTTTCAAGATTTAATATACAAGTCTTTTGCTTATCCAGAATTTGTCTGTAAAGTTTCAACTCAGATTATTTATTATACCTTTTTAAATCTGGGTAATTTGAGCTGTTAAGACTTTGTAGTTGTTTTTGTTGCATGTGCCTTTATGCAACTGAGCTAGTTCTCCCCGCCTACCATTCATATGTGCGTAAGAGCTGTTGTTGTTATGTAGATAAACAACACAGTGATAGACAAGACTGAAGCTGATCTCCCTTACTACAATTTTTTCAACTGTTATTTGTTATATTTGTTGTGAAGTTAATTTAAGCCTTTCTGCAACGATGACTCACTCACAGTGTCATTATAAAGTTAAATATACACAAATACACATATTTAACTTTGCACTGTATTTGCATAGTAAATGTGACAGGATACACATTACTATCTACTGCTGTATGGACTTTCGCTCTGTTAATATACAAAATAAATCTGATTTAACATCCAAGAACCAGGATTGAATTCTCTTCTTTTAAAATTGTACTGACACTATGCGGCTGTGGTGATGAATGAGGACCAGTGCTAGGTGGATTACCAGTGATCCAAATTTGAAATTTGTAGTACTATAATCTTTATTTAAATTTTGGATCATGTAATCTGACTACATTTTTTAATTATTTTTAAGTAGCATGTTTAAAATGTTCATCACATAATTTTAATTATTTTATACCATAATGATCTAAATATACAATGTGAAAAATAAAATACATTTTATTATTTCTTATCAATAACAAAGAGTGTATAAAACAAGACATTACATACAAGTTTCCCCAAGATAGGGATTGTGAGTTTGGAAATTATTTATTAAATCGTGACAGATACTAAAATAACGGTGATAAAAATAACTGCTTGATCATTTAAAAGCTTTTATATCTGTTTTTCTGAATGTAATGTGACCATCTGTGCACCGTGTTGCTAAATTAATTTAAATAAATAATGTATTTAGCTTGTATATTTTTGTGCAAATAACTAAACTATTCTGGGATTAAGTGAATATTTTAGGTTATTGGGCCCTATCATACACCCTGTGCAATGCGGCGCATGACGCGATGCAATTGTTATTTGCTAGTTTCAGCTTGGCGCAAGAGTCGTTTTGAAGCATGCGGTTTAAATAGCAAATGCATTTGCGCTCATAGGCGTTCTGGTCTAAAAAAGGAGGTGAGTTTTGGCGCATTGCCAGCACGTTGCTATTTTGAGGGACTAAAATAGTCTTTTCAATAGACCAGCAGAGGGGAGGTCTAAAGTCCAGCGCAGAGCGTGTTAGAGTGCGCCTCACTAAAACATTGCTTAATACACACAGGGTGTACAGCAATATCTTTACAAATGAAAAAGAATTAAAGGATTAAAATATTACAAAAAATATTATTTTCTAGCCTACATAAATATAAAAACCACTTCTTTTTATGCCTTCTTCATCTCGGGGGTGCTTTTTCAGTTTATTCATGACAATTTGCTTTTGTATAGTACTATTGTTATAAAGCTTTATTATTTGTTACTTGCATATTTATATTTGTTTTTTATTAAAAACAAGCTTAGATTTGCTCATCTGTCAGGTTTTAGACCATATAGGGCACAACATGTGTATTTGGAAATAACTATAATAAGCATAACTATAATAATTATTATTGTTCATTTATTCATTTGCTGGAAATTAGAACTGAAATTAGAAATGGTTTTGAAACAAATCTTTGCGCTTACAAACAAAATTAATTATGTATAGGCTAATGGATGTCTGTGCGTACAACACGTTTTCCTATTCACGAGATTGAAAGTGAAAGTAAAGAATGAGGAGGCTCATCTCTCATTCTCGCACTGTAGATGGTCTGTTTAACGGTTTTCTCTCTAGTGAAATGTTCAGTTTTTCCACTTACAAAGTCCGCCATGTAAGCAAATGTGCTATGGCGTGGCGCAACTGACTCTAAAAGGGAATGGGAGATGAGACTCAGATTGGTTTATTCTCAAAACACATCTATAACTCATCAACAGAATAAACTCAACCCTGTAAGTCCATGCGCCGTGGCGCAAAGCAGATTTTTTCGTCCTTAAAATAGCAAAAGTGGATTCTGACATGCCCTGAATGCTTTTGCACCCTGCGCTTTGGACTTTGTGCATGGATCGTCAAAATAGAGCCTATAGTGTTTAACTGGAAAAAAAAAAAGTTTGTATTAAATGAACAAACATACAAATAACACTAATGTTTGACATATATAAAGACTGAATGTAGCAAGATTTATGATAACATACCCAACAAATTAACTGTAAATTATACAATCACGCAATTAATAAAACAGTAAATGCAATTTGATAATGTGCATACTAAGTAACATAACCTAATTAGTTGTACTTAATACTTGGAATCCAAATTTTTATCTGGGCAGACTTTTTAAATGTGAATCCTTCCAAAACTGTACAATTTATCAAAAGAAAACCTTAAAAAACTGTTTAGGTTTTTATCCTATATATTATCGTTATTATTATTATTTATGTATTTTACCTTGTGTATTATTTACTGCTGTTGGTGACTTTTAATTGTTAGAATATTTTTTTTTATAACTATAGAAAAGTGTTATTGATAAATTGTGGTAAACTTGATCTTTTTTTATGCCATGACATAGCCAAAGAAGCTGAAATGGCGATAAACTCAAAATTCTCTCTCTCTATTTGTAATCTGATTACTTAATCCAGATTTCAACTGTAATCCAGATTACAAAGTAATTAGTTACAACCTAGCAGCCAGCACTGATTGAATGACTTGGATGAAGATTAACAGTTCACATCTGATAGTAAAACTGAACACACCTGGGCAGTGTCTGAGAATCTCCCTCTCCCCCTCTAGCTTGGACTTTCCATACAAATTCAAAGGATTGGGAGCATCATTTTCTCCATAGGGAGGATTACGTCCATCAAAAACATAATCTGTGCTGATGTAGATGAGGAAACTGCCACCTGTGGAAACATATTTTAATAAGCGCTATTCCATGTTTAACCATATCTATCATAGATTTGTCATTTGACTAACCAGCTTCTTTTGCCAGTGTAGCACATGCGTGAACGTTCAAGTTCATGGCTGCTTCAGTGTGACGCTCCACCACGTCTGGCCTCCTCTCAGCGGCGCAGTGCACAATGACATGAGGCTGACATTCACAACATATATTTTACACATTAAACACTGTATGATTGGTGGTAGGAGAGCAATATCAGATGATCTCACTGGTTAGGGAAATAATATGATGGATATTAAGGTACCTGAAAGCTCTGAATGACCCCTCGCACTGCATCTTCGTCCAGTAGATTACACTTCAGGAAAAAAGGCCTGGCTCGGTTGTAGCCACATCCCAAAGCATCCCAGTCATTATTCTTAAACTCTTTGTAGACAGCACGGCCCAGTAATCCTGTTGCACCAGTCACAAGCACACGCCGGTATGGTGTGTAGACCTCATCCTAAAAGCAAAACAGTGGTAATTTACCCTAATAGAATGTTAATACACTACATACAAATATTTTACACAATTCAGTTTAGATGATGAGACAAGGAAGATTACAAAACTATTCAACAGCTTACTTTATACATAGGATTAAAATGGTAAATGTTTTTTTTTTAAATATGATTTATAGACAAATTTATAATACAACACATAGACAATTTGGTTTTAAAATTGATATTGAGTTAGAATGCTGTTTTTGTGAAAGCTTTAATAAAACTATTTCACATTTAACTTGGTCTTGCCAATATAATCAACTTTTTTTAATTAATGTTGAAGCTTTTATTGCTCATAATATTTTTAAATCATTTTCCTTGTCTTATAAACATGTGATTTTGGATTATTATGTTAAGGATCACTCTTTAAACAATGTTGGTTTTATAAACATTTTATTTTATTTATTTATTTCACATACATAAATCCAAGTTTGCCAAAAGCAAACCTCTCTTCATGATGCTAGAAAAAAAGAGGTTCAAATGTCTATAAAATAAAAGTCTGTATATGTATATATGAAATGTGTCTATAAATATATATATAAAAGTCTAAATCTAAAAATCTAAAAATAGAAAAGCAATTAAAAAAGTTATATGCTCCACCATCTTTGTATAAAAAAATATCTGTATATATGCATTTCCTGTAGTGAAAGTACATTTAATAACTTTTATTAATAACTACAGTAAAATTGGAAAATGTGTGTAATATATCGACATGTAATTTGATAATTATGTACCCTGTCCTCTGTTTTTTTATTTTATTTCTTTTATTTTTTATTTAATCCTTCTTGTTAAGGAATGTGAAGTGATTTGTTGTATAATAAAACTGTATGCTGGTTCTTAAGATAGAATAAGATAGGATAAGAAGGTATTGATGTAAAAAGTTCAGTAAAATATCTTGGCATTGTAATAAGTAAAAGTACCTCTGATAGAATTACCAATAACTTTTCTAAATGAATTCAAATGTCCATTTTCAACTGCTGGCTACAAAGAAATGTAACTATTTATGGTCGTGTGTTATTGACGAAAGCCGAGGGTATTTCATTGTTTACCCTGCTCTCTCTTTCATGACTAGAAAGCATGTTCATCTATTGATTCTATGTTATTTAAATTCTAGTGGAAAAACAAGACTGAATATGTTAAAAGAAAGACATTGGTAAGAAATATTTTAGAGGGAGGGGTAAATGCTTTAGACTTTCCTACTTTTGATGAGGTTTTTAAAATTGGGTGAATTAAACGTTGCCTGAATGCTGACCCTAATTTGTTATGGTTTTACATTCCTAAATTTATATTTGATAATTGTGGAGGTCTAAATTTTTTATTAGCCTGTGATTTTAGCTTTAATAAACTCCCTATAAAACTTGCCAATTTTCACAAACAAGCTTTGGAAGCAAGTAAGCTTCTGCCACAATTTTCCCCCTCACAAATCTATAATATGGAATAATTGGAATGTACTGCAGAGTAAAAATTCAATTTTTATCAAATTATGGGTGGACAGAGGAATAGTTTTTATTTATTAAAAACCCAAGGTAACGTTTGCTCTTTGAGTTTCTTCATTTTATGGAATGGATATTTCGCCCAGAGTATATTGGGTTATAAAATCTATTTCTCCAAAACTATTACATCTGACTAGAACCTGTGCTTATACAGACTTAAAATGTGAAATGCCCAAATTAGATATTGGAGGGGTGGAAATTGCTGATATTTAATGTAATAATTGGTACGTTAGAAGAAATTATGCTAATAAGTCTAGCTTGTACCCAAAAGCTTGATAAGTGGAAATTAAATAACCCGGTTCTGTCCACCATTAAAATTTGGCCTGGTATTAATAAGTTTTTAGTGGCTAATAAGATAAAAGAACTTTATTTAAAAATCCTTCATAATCACTATCCCTGTAATTCTTTACTGGCTAAATTTAATATAAACAATTCTTGGCGATGCACATTCTGTAATTCTAATCTGAAAACAAGAGCGCATTTATTTTTAGAATGCAATATTGTAGAAAGAATTGATCTTGGCTTGTCCGATCAGCTTACAAAAAACTTTTTAACTTTAAGAAAATTAATTTATTGTTTTGGGAGTCAGATTGTAAGGAAATGAACAAAATGTTAAAAATTTTAACGCTTTTTTGCTGCCTTTTCCATCTTCACAAATGTTAAGTTATTCAGTGTTTGTCTAATTTTAGAACATTTTGCATTGACTTGAAACTTTATTATGAATTTGTCTGCCTATCGCAAAAGCTGCTAAAACAATTCAACTGCTGAAAAAATAATATTATTATAATCATTACCTTTAAGTTATCAGATCCCTTTTGGTACGCCTATGTAACATTCCAAATAATCGAAGTATAGTTTGAGATATTTATGTTTTATTTATTTTGATATACATTTATATTTTGCTTTCTTTAATTATCTGTTTTTCTTTCATGTACTTTTTTTTCCTTATCCCTTGTATCATTTGTGTTACTAGATGTACAATTAATATGTAGAATTTGTATTCAGGTTACACAATATTAGCACAAATCAATGTTTTATGTATTCCCTGTTAATTATCTTATTTAAAAACTCTAGCTGTGCATAGAGCCCGTTACATGTAGAAAAAAAAACACATAGAAGATCTCAGGTCAAATTTGATTGACAAGACTGAGAACCAATGAAAGCCGCTTGTGAAAGAATCTGAACACGCCTTTACAACATCATTGGTCGATTACATTAATTGGTGTCTAATGGCGATGGAAACACAATGGCTGTAGGCAGGCATCAAGACAAGCAAAAAAGGTAAAATATTACACAGTTTTTTTTATACATTTATCAAACTAGCTGTCGTAGTGGTGATTGACTATGTTTCTGAAGTTGAAGTTAAGTGGAGCGCGTGAAAAACGGTAAATACAACTTACCTCAGACGTTGGAACTTCGCTTGCTTTATTGAGGTAAATTGCACATATGCTGATATTGGAAAGAGTTAATCTTGTTAAATTAATTTGTTTTGTTTGTTATTTCTTTTAGAAAGTCAACTGAGTACACTATTTAGACCTTTTTATATGACTTTTTCGGTATGGGTTAATATTTGCAATTTTGTGTTGTTGTAAATGGCTGCTTACACATATTTCTATACGTTAAGCTCAAAGTACACAATTGTGAAATTGTTTTTTAACCAATTGGTTTTTATAACCATTTAAAATAAAATATAAATGTTATTTAATAGAAAATCGCTTAAAACCTGCAGCCTCAGTCTACAAAAAACAACAACTTGCTTCTGTGTGCAGGCTACGGCGCAAAAGATTAAGCGCCACCCTCAGGACATTTAGTGGAACTACAGCTGGGTGGATTTTAAACTTATCTCATTATAGATGTTCACAGTCCCTCTTTGCATTTGTATAACATTATTACCAAAGATAACTTGCTCTAGTTAGAGATGCGTCTTAAATTACATTAGCTCGACTTTATTTTCCACAAATTTCCATTTGTTTTAATCTCCTCTCAAGCAAACAGTAGAGAACACTGACTTGCATAATTGTAGACGCTTACAATCTTGTTAATATGATTAACCTACAGCGGGTTAAAATGTAATGCCACTGAGCATACAGCAGTATGTCACTGTTGTTTTAATAGGCCAATGTTAAACATCATGCTAACTAATTGTTTCGTTCATTTTGCTGTATTGAGATCAAATTGTTCGTATTTATCTAGTTTGAAGACTTGGCAGACTTGAGACAGGTTTGCGTTTATCTGCGCTTCTGTCACAATCAACATTTAAAATAAAAGTATGTCATAGGCATAGCATAGCATTTGTAAATATTTTTTGCATTACAAAACATTAAACAAGCCAAGCCTGCTTGGAACATGAGACATTCATTTGAAATAAACTAAGTTGTTTTGGCTTGCAAACCATGGAAGGCACTTCCTTAAAATGGACCAAGAGTCTTACCTGGACAAGCTCAACGTGGCCGGGTTCAAAATGTATGCTGAGCTCTTTATCTCTGATACTCATTTCAGTGTGCCTACAGCTATCATATCCTGGAGCAAAGACCTCTATTTCAAATGCGCCACTCAGTCCTTAAAGCCTCTTGGAACGGCTAGCCTCCTGCTGTCAAATTAGGCCTGCGTCCGATATGATCTGTAAACCATACGCGCTTTAACACTGACATTTGTTTATGTTATGTAGAGCAGAGAATCTCTATCCCATCCGTTCAGTGTAAACAGCAGCACTTAACCCAAACAAAGACAAACCTTCTGGCGCATCATCGCTGCGCACTTTTACGCAGTTCATGCGGCTGAGTTCCGATTTAGTTCGCGTCAGCTGTTTTATCTGATCCAGTACACAGGACTATCATCAATGTCATATATTATTATTATATATTGAAATACTTAAGCACTTACCATGTTTTAAAATATGCCTTAATCAAATGTAGAATGACAAAGAGTTCCTCAAAACATGCGTTATCAGAATCTAAATATAGCAGAAAGATATTACAGCCACAAAATTAAACTAAACTAACTAAACGAATACAGATTACTGTTAAATACAAGTCTTTCGAGGAAACATTTATGTAGGAATTGGATATGACTTTATTAGCGTTGTACAAAGATGCAGATTAATCTCTACAGATCAAATACTAAAGCTAAAATTAACATCACGCACACGTCGTTTAAAATCATTTGATAATTACCTGATCACCCCCGTAGTTAAAACCAGGCATATTTTGGATAAAATGCGTGTCAAGTGTGAAGCCTTCAGCATGTATTTGAAAACGAGGGTTGAAGTTCTTGTTCTGCAACAGCCAGAGTTGATTTCAGTATAAAAGTCCCAGCCCAACACGGATAAAAGTCCTAGTTAAGAATGTGTTTTTGTTTTGAATACTGTACGTTGTTCTTAAGGAGAATACAACCGTTACACAATTATTACAAAACTAGACATTCGAGTAATTTGTTTATATATATATATATATATATATATATATATATATATATATATATATATATATATATATATATATATATATATATATATATACTTTATAATGTCATAACACTGTGTTGATTGTTTTTGTTATAGATAGGTAAGAAGATATGTGGTACATGCCTAGGTTTTGTTAACATGTTCACCAATTTTTAGGCAGCATATTTAATTGAACAAATTATTTATAAAATGTTAGGTCAACAAGTAACTTAATAAGAATAAGTTGTTTCCGCCCGGTTTCGAACCGGGGACCTTTCGCGTGTTAGGCGAACGTGATAACCACTACACTACGGAAACGCTGCGAAAGTACTTCTTGATAAACTGTGTTCTAAACGTAACCACACACACACATACAAGCTCCTTAACCCAGGGTTCCCACGGCTCATGTTATTTCTGCGATATCATGGAACTTTAAAAAGGTCAGGGTATTGTCATGGAATATCAGGGGTTTTAGTTTAGCACAGTATATTTTAGTTCCCATTATTCAATATTTAGAATATTGTTTTACGTCTATTACTGTGGTCAGGCTATTTTTCAGCTCCATTTTATTCCTTTCATGCTTATCAACTTGTAGTGACTTTAATCAGATGGGGTGTTAAAACTCCACGTTAAAAGGTAGATGACAGAAAAGATAAATGTCGTGTTTCAAAAAATACTATATATAGAGGGAGATTTTTTTCAAAAGCATAAGTAAATAACCATTAAGTTATATGTATTATCATATTAAACATTTAATTATTGCTTTTATTTTAACACTATTTATTATATTATTAATGTATAAGAACAACAGCAGCTTGTTTTATGTTGATTAGATAGCTTTTGTAAACTAAAATATGTATCATTTTTATCACATGTATTTTTTCTATTTTGTAATCATTGTAGTCTCTTCATCTAAATTGTTGTAGAAATGGGCTCTTGGTGAAAATCAAGGAAAAGTCCGAGAATTTGATAATTGGGAACCCTGCTAAAATGCAGCCCCGTAGCTGCAATCCTGAAACTGTATAGCCTCTGGTATTCTATTACACACTTGAGGTTACAACAGATTTCCAATAGTGCAAAACTAAAGGTTGTTTCCGCCCGGTTTCGAACCGGGGACCTTTCGCGTGTGAGGCGAACGTGATAACCACTACACTACGGAAACTGGTGGTCAGGGTTGTTGAGTAATGGTACTATGTCGTAATAACCACTACACTACGGAAACTGGTGTTCAGGGCTGTTGAGTAATGGTACTATGTCCTTTAGTTACAGAGACCTGAAACAATTTATTCACAATTAGTGCAGGTGGTATTTAAATGCTTTTTTGCAAGGTAATACATTTTTATAATTTTTCATTATGCAATGTATGGTTGTATGCTTAAGTTTTCCTGATTTAAATCTGCGAATAGTTTATAAAATCCTGGTAAGCTTTACTTTCCTTAACTTTTCCCATTCATTCTCTATGGTAGTGCTTAACACTACCGATGCAATATACTTTTGGCCACACGTAGATTTTTGGCGCTGTTTCGTCATTTCCGTGCCGGGGAATTTAAAAAGCCCAGTGTTGACAATAGGAAAGGTATGTTTACTGAATTGTCAGGTAAAAAAAAAAGTTTTGTGTTGTATAACAAATAATTACTGTCTAAACCATCTTAACACAAACTTTGCATATGGTGTTTGCTGTTTAAACTAATGTGATCAAACAGAAAAGGTAAATATATAAGTATAAATATGGTATAATATATAAATAATATTGCATTATGAAAACATAGATTATTATTAAACAACAATAGAATGTGAAATGAGATATTGAGAAATATTAAATGTTGAAATAAAATGGAAATTGAACTGCATAATAATACCTGTTTTGTTTTCAGAGGATTTTGCTAAATAAATGTACATTTATTTATTGATACATTTAGATTAATTCATTTATTGATGATTTCATTGATACATTCATTATTTAATTATTATCTATTACAATCTTTGTTTAAAAAAGTTGCATTAATTGTTTATTTAAAAACTACAGCTGTTATTTTATAAGTATTTTTGTTAGTAAAGTTTAATGTTTCAATTTTATTTTCGTATTGCGTTCTTAACATGTTTATAATAGAATAAATACTAAATAAAATATATACTGTGTGTTAACAGTGCAGTAGGATGTAGTACATGTAATTAATAATCTATAGCACGCACGCACGCACGCACACACACACACACACACACACACACACACACACACACACACACACACACACACACACACTTATAAATTACTAAAAATAAAAGATGGCAAAAAAGTGTTCTGTTTAGTACTAGTAGTATTAAAATTATTATAAAAACAGATTATTAATAGAATACAAAATTTAATATTGTAAAATCTTATTCATGTTGAAATTTTATTGAAATTAAATTACATATTGATTTATTTTATTTATTAAATTATTTATTTGTATTAATTTATTTATTAAATTTAGATAAATTTATTTATTGATATAAGAAAAAATAATAATTACATTATTTTAGATTACCAGTTACATTATTTGTTTTCTTAAAAAAATGAAATCATTTGAATTTCAATTTACATATATTTTTTAAATAATGCAACACATCATAAACAATAATTGCTTTTTGTTTATGGCAAAGCAAGATAAAAGGGAAAGTGTTCTTCCCTGGCAAGATTAAAGTGTGCTTCAAAGGATCAACGAGATTTCTAAGATAAGATTTATTTTCTATGTATTGTATACACTGATCAGTGATTATATATATATATATATATATATATATATATATATATATATATATATATATATATATATATATATATATATATATATATATATATATAAACAACCAGTATAACACACACACACACAAAATTTCAGCTCAATTTTTATATTTATATTTTCTTTGTTTCTTTATTTTTATTTCCTGATATTAAAATTGTATGTAATATTTTTCTGCCATATTTTAATTTGGCTGTACATTTATTTTTTTTTTGGACTGTGATTTTTCAGTTTTTTGTTAAAGAAAATGTTAATTTAAAAGAGAGATCTGTGAAGGGTATACTGAGCAATATATATATATATATATATATATATATATATATATATATATATATATATATATATATATATATATATATATATATATATATATATATATATATATATATATATGTATAGCCCATTTTTTTATATTTCTTAACTGCTGTTTAATATAGCAAAGACACACTTTGTCTGATAATATTTTTGCTTCTGGAGCAGTCTTATTAGTTTTATTTCGACAGGAATAAAAGCAGGTTTTAATTTTTTAAACATCATTTTATGGAAAAAAAATTATTAGCTCCTTTAGGCGTTTTTTTTTTTTTTTTTTTGATAGTCTACAGAACAAACTATCGTTATACAACGACTTGCCTAATTACTCTAACCTGTCTAGTTAATGTCACTTTAAGTCTTGAAAAATAACTAGAAAAGTATTATTTACTGTCATCATGGCAATGATAAAATAAATCAGTTAATAAAAATGAGTTATTAAAGTTATTATGTTTAGAAATGAAAATTCTCTCCAGTAAACAGAAAATGGGAAAAAAATAAACAGGGGGCTAATAATTCTAATTCTAATAATTCTGACTTTAACTGTATATATATATATATATATATATATATATATATATATATATATATATATATATATATATATATATGTGTGTGTGTGTGTGTGTGTGTGTGTGTGTGTGTGTGTGTGTGTGTGTGTGTGTGTGTGTGTGTGTGTGTGTGTGTGTGTGTGTGTGTATATATATATATATATATATATTTATATATGTATGTATAAAGAATATCTCTTGAATGAACGATTCATTAATATAGAGCATTTAACAGCATATTCTCAAAGCAATAAACACGTGTACCACTAGTGGTACGCAGGCTTCCTTCTAGTGGTACGCGGAGGAATGAAATATGTCATGTACATGCTACACACATTTCAAAATTTATCAAAAATAATGTATATAATTTGCCATATATGACATATAGCCTATATTTCTGAGGGAATCTGCCACATGTTTTTAACTTTGCAGAGTTGTAGCTGCTTTACTGGGCCTACTACGCTACTGTATTTCAATGCTGCTAATTTTGGTGGTACTTGGAGAGACAATTTTTTTCTGAAGTGGTACTTGATTAAAAAAAGTTTAAGAACCACTGCTATGTTATATTCCAAATACATATTTAGATCACATTTCATAAATCCGACACAGTAAATGAATGAATAAATAAATTCTTGTTATCATTCATTTATATGAATAATTAATGACACAAGCTTAATTGTTGCAAGATTTATTGTATCTTTGTGCAAAACGATCATTTATTTTATGTTAATTATACTTTAAGTGTGTCTAGATGAAAAGCAAGTACAAGTTCGTTTTATATTATTTGTGGCCGAGACTGGATTCGAACTCATAATGTTGTGAATTTTACTTGTCTCGCCTACGGTCGTTCCTATTGGCTAGACAGCAATCTACACCAACGTGCAACTGGCCCGGTCTTGTGGCAAACATGAGAACCACTACACTACGGAAAGCTGGTGGTCAAAACTGTTGAGTAACGGCCCTATGTCTATAGGTTACAAAGACCTGAAACACATTGTATTCACGATTAGTGCAGGGTGGTCTCACAAAGTCTTAATTCAGGTAAACCTTAGCATACAACCATACATTAATGAAATGCATAATACATAATGAAATGTTATATAAAATGTATTACCTTGCTAAAAAGCATTTAAATCTTCAAATATCAGGATGATGTGCAGTATATAAAATCAATAATATCCTGCTATATTTGACACCATGCTGCTTCGTTTACTGCAGTAACCAATGCAAACACCTTTATTTCTGCAGTTCTATAGACGCCAACTTGCTGAATAAGCTAGATTTAATACATTTGTTTTTAGTATATCAATAATGTTTTAGTAAGTTAAAATCCTGCCAGTGTTTCCGGTTGAAACTTAAAGTGGTGTTAAATCCTATGATGTATTTGGGTGATAAGTTGTTGGTGTGAGTGGCAGTTTATTGTTCTCCCATTTTGTTTTATTTATCTCTCTGTCTCTCTCTCTCATTGAGCAGCGCTCCAAACCAGTCGCACATGCTTCCAATCAGAGCAAGTCGGATCTGTTTCTGTTGATAGAGCGTCCAGGCTTTATAGAGTGGAGGACCTATGACGTCACTTTGTAGGCGAATCGGCTGCTAGCATAAAACTGGTTCCCTCGATAAAATGCCTATAGGATTTTCCCATAAACTTTTCGAAGATTGCGAATAATAAGCTCTGTTCAAACACTGTTCATTACACTTACACGTTTTGTCCAACCGGATAATCCTCACACAAAAATACAACTTTGAGCACTTTGGATCTTGAATGCAAATGCAAGAATTGAAAAGCTAACATTAGGCTATCAACGGACTACAGTGCCCTCGGGGCGCTCGCCTATGACATCAGCACCACCCTGCGCAGGCAACTTTTCAAGCTTATTTTTAGAAATATGGTTCGTGACAAACATTTAATCTCTCTGTTATTATAATCCACGCTATATATAAACATATATATACGCAAATGCACACAGACCTACTGTACGTGCATTTTGGATAGTTTTAACGTGGAAAATACATCTGTTTTGCTTTACGGTTGTTCTTAAAGTTTTAAAACTGTATGTATAAATGTGCCTACGGAGTATTATCATAAGACTCATTTAAATAAATGTATCGCTCGCGTGCACACAGCCTGCTTCCAAAAAAGACGACAGAAATGAGGCGTGAGGAACAAGTCTTTTAAATGCCTGCAAGTTCCATCATGGACACAGAGCAACATTCAATTTTCCTTTTTTTGTCACGAAGTACAGCGAGAAGCAGCCCATACAGTCACATATGCTGTACATTTTATAGAGGAGTATAAATATTGCAGTTATGACAGAGTTAAATGTGTTCAGATGAAAAAAAAACAGACGCAAAATCACTTGATCATGTTAAAATGACAGTTATATCATATGTATTTTTACACATTTATTCACACGTTTGCATTACTGAGAGCAGGACAGAGAAATGCTGCACAGGTAAGCAGTATCTTCATAATATTGTTTATTAAAATAAAAGATCAACAAATAAATCTTTCTCGACAGCCTTTACAAGTGAAGGAATTATCTACATACAATCTGAATTCCAGTTAGAATAATACTACAAACTATAAAATACTATTCATGAAAATACTTAAATCACAGACAAATCCAAATGTCCAACGCAAGCGAGCTGCGCTCTAGACCAGTTCAGCTCGATGACGTGTAATGTCTCCCATGCCACCTGTAGTCCCATTTAGCAACTTGATAGCAACCATCTTTTTAAAGAAGCGCAACCAATTTAAAAAATCAAGAGTGTAATGTAACTGATGTGTTTTTTTTTTGTTTTGTCGTAGAACAAAACGTGAAAGTATCTTGAGTTTGTGCCAGCCACGAACCTTATTTAAGCGATTTTACTGAAACCCCATTCAAAAAACCAATTGATTTTGGGACGAGGGAACTGGAAGTGCTAAAATGCTAACTCGCTTCCGGGTTTTTGCATACAAATTGGTGTCATAGTTCCTCCACTCTATAAAGAGACAGAGCAGCAAAGCGCAGAGAAATTCCTTGTTTTTTCGCTATTCCAGTGATATAGTGTGATATTTAAAACATAAAATTGTGAGATTGTAGCATAAATAAGAGAGACTTGTAACTTTAAGTGAAAGAGTTAAAGTAAGTCGTGTAGGGTGCCAATTTATTTAGTGTTTATCCCCTTTTAAGTGTTCTCCTGTTTGGGTTTAGTAAGGGAGTGAGGAGAGAACATTGTCATTGATTTGAGTTTTTTTTTTTTGCAATTAGAAAAATCAGACTTATTGTCTATTTAGAAAGCTTTTGTTTTGTTTGTTATTTTGGCCTCACCCTCTCCTGATGATTTTGGCCAAACAAGTTTTTATTTATTTTTTTATAAAAATTTTATTTAAGTATTTCTCTTTTTGTTTACCCTTCCAGAAAATGAAAAAAAAAAGACTGACTCTGATAAACAATGTATAAAAGACAACATTTTTATATCTTAAGTGAAAGTATGCTGGGATAGAAAAAAAGGAGATTATTCACGCACATTATTAAACATGGATTTATTATTATTATTATTATGTATTCAAACAAATTAAATTTGATATCTTTATTTATCTTAATTTTTTGTTGTACTTTTTCTCAAAACCCCTAGAAAGGTGGTACATGTAACAGTGGTTATAAGGTCTTAAAATGAATGGAAAAAGTCTATATTGTGTGTATTTCACTCTCGGATTTCTGTATATACTCTGTAGTGATTTGTGGGTACACATGATGCAGTATTTGTAATAAGCCACAGTTTTAACTGTATAAGCATTTTCTGTTTTAGAGAAATCAATTTTACCTGGTGTTTTTGCACCATGGCCATAAAAATACTTTAAATGCATGTAAACAAGATTTTATGGCCATATATGTTAACTCCGTTTGAAATGTGTGGTCTAAATATACAGAATTTATGTTACTGTTGCAGTAACACATCTCAGTACTCAAGAGGGCAGTAGAAGTACTTTGAGATGTCTGCATGATTTATTTGTAGTATACTGTACATAAGAACTTTCTCATTTAAATTCTGAAACATTCGGCAGCAACACATGAAACTTGTGAAGATAGAAACATTTGCATTGATGTATGTTTAAAAATTGTTGAGCACAGTGTGAAATCTATTTTGTGTGAAAGCAACAACACATTTTGAAAGCAATTTTAAAAAATAAGCGAGGAAAAAAAATAGATTTTATACATAGTTATATACACAGTAAACCTTTAAAATGTAAAAATGATCAATTTTATTTACACAAACTTCATATAATGCACAAGTAAGATGCAGACAATCCCTCACAAAAACAATGAATAAAAGATCAAAGTATTAGTCAGTGTGAGGGTTCATATAAACAGACAAGACTTACGACAACAACTTTACATATCAGTTATTATAGTTTTTCATCCACTCCACTGGTGTATTATTTACTGACAAATGGAACAAAATATTTTTTCATTGTCATTTCCTATCGACCAAGTGAATAGAGTTTCCTGAGTACAGATTTGTCCATATGTACACCACTACAAATCCAGTGCAACGTCCACATCGCATTCCTCCCTGTATTACAGGCGAGCACTTTCATTTGAAACATCCAGTTGAACTTTGGCAAAGCATACTCCTTCCATGTAGTCCATTCAGTGTTCCTTTAGGGCTGAGATGGGGGCTTGGCTTGCCCTGAAGCCCCTTCCTTTTAAAGCAAACATTTAATGAAGAATAGATGGGGTTGATTGTTTCAAATGGTGCCCAGGAATAAAAGACAGCCAGTGAAGAAGTCATCATTTGTAGATACATTGATCAGTCTGTTAGAAAGTTCAGGGTTATTTTGGTTTAAGACCCATTCTCTCCATAAGGATAGCAGCAGCATTCTCTGTGCATCCACAAGCATAGAGTTCATGTCTCGTTTTAATATCAGTCTCAGCACCTACTTTATGATTCTGTCTTGATTGCTTTTCTAAACTTGTTATTGTGGCAGTGAAAAAGCCCCTCTTTTGTTAATGCAGCGATACAGATATTATTTTTGCAGGGGGCTCCTGTTTGAAAACCAATTTATTAAATAAGAGATGACTAAAACAGGAAGAAAAAGCAAATGTTACTTGCAAAAAAAAATATTTATATATATATATATATATCAATATATACAAACTCCATGCTCCAGGTTAGTCATTACTGCAAGAGAGCCATAGGAGAAAATTGTTAGAAGACACGCACAGAAAGCAGTCACTGCAGTCATACTGCAATATCACCACTGTTATGACAAATATGATGGAAAAACCGATCTCAGTTTTCATATATGATTATACCTTATGCCAGCATTCTGGTATGGGCAGTCCATCTCGACCCTGTCAATAAAAGAAGGAAATCAATGATTTGTTAAACAGCTGCTCCTGATGGAGTGAGGAGGAGGAATGAGGTGATCACACATGAAACCTGCCACCAATGATTACGTGAGACTAAAAGGAAGTACACTAACCCACAGAGGAACACCTTTGGCAGTAAGTATAAATGTGAACCACAGGACACATCATGTTCACATCATCAGCTGTGACGGACAGCTCAGATGGACAAAATCAAAAACCCAGGTGGGTTGATTTATTTTTCCCATGTGACCTTGATTTGTATATGGCAAGGCATAGATTTGATAAGAACACTTGCACTAAAATTTGAATTGGGGATCGTTAGCTATGTTTCCAACCAAAAATGCAAATAAAATTTATTCGCAAAACTGGAAAATATTCAAATAAAGCAGCGATGCAATCCAATGACTTAAAGAGAACAAAATCGTCACTTCCTGATAAACTGGTGCCAAAAATCAACAGTGAAGATAAAAAATAATTTGCTGCAGTAAGAGACGCTGCGTGATTTTTTTTTTTTATTTAATAAACAACTTGCGCCTCAGAAGACAAATGCCAAAATGTAATGAACACGTGGCGGCGTTAGAAGGCGCGAGATGTGGAGCACAGACGCTCTTGATTCTGAAGGTAATTAGTAATGCAATAACACTAATACTAGGGAATGCACGATACATCGGCAGCCATATCGTTATCGGCCGATAAATGCTATTTGTAAGATAATCGTTATCAATCCGATTTCTAAATTAGGCCCATATCTTCAAGCCGATAAATTACGTAATTGTAAAGACCTGCCTGTCTCGCGCATGCGTGGGCGGAACTTGTTTAGACTTGTTCAGTGCACTATAATGGAGCTCTCCTCACACTGTTTATTCCATCAAAGTCCGTCCTATCTTTATGTGTTATCGCTGTGCGTTAATAACTCAGTAAGTAACCATGTTCCTTATCATTGTAGATATGTTTGATGGAGTGTCGTTGTGTATTTTGCTTTAAATCGCCTCAGGAAAAAATATTACATGTGTAAAAGATAACAGCAGTGATGCACATGTGCTAAACCACTCGTTGGGTTGTTTGTAATCTAATATGATTATTTGTTATTATCAACGTACTGCTTGCCATGTGTTGTTGATGTTTGATTGTATTTAGTTTGATTGGAATATTCATATTGATTATAACGAGCACACGTGAGAGCTGTCACCGCACACATATTATGCTCTGTGTTTGAGTTGAGTGAAACTCACAGCGGTTTATCGAAACTTTTCATAGATTTTTTTCCCCGCAATTGACAGCAAGAACGAACATAGAAGCGTTGTCTGATTGACAAGCAGCAGCTACATGTGTTCAAAAGAATGTAAAGCGCCAAATAGGATGAATCTGTGCTGCACTTTCTAAAGTAATACAATCTATATTTAGCTTTTCGCTTGTATTGTTGCTCTAAACTGTCAAAACACCTTTAAAAAGGCTTTTTTTTTGCACATGACATATATGTACATTAATGTAACACGTTTTATTCAAGACAATTTTAACTGGTTTTAGTCCTTAGATCTTTTATTTTATTTAAAATATATTTAACTTGCTTGTTTATTAAATCCCATTTTGTTATTTAACCTGTTATTTTTATGCAACAGTCAAGTTGTATGCTAATTTGCTATGTGAAGAAAAAGAAATAATGTATTTTTTGCATGCTGATTTTTGTAAAATCGTGAATATAGGTCTATATATTCACCTTGCAATTTTGAAATTATAGCTTTTTTGTTTTGTGTATAGATTATCCAGTTCATAAGAGTAGTTCAATCTTTTATGAAGTTTGCTGTATAAAAATATAACATTTTGAAATATTTATCATTATTGGCCTATACATATCGGCTATTGGCCTCCAAGTCTGAAGATTATCGGTTATGGATATCAGCCAAAAAATCCATATCGGTGTATCCCTAACTAATACTGAAATGGTTACATCGTTTTAGAATGACCAAAACAACATTTCAGTTTTACAGTGTCGTCAGCCTGCTGTTTGTCCATTCACACACATTTTTATCACCACATGATCTCTTTTAACAAAATCACATGACATTTCTTTAACGCAGATATTGGAATTTGTATGGTAAAAGTGTTTACAACGTAATATATGTGCATTTTTTAAAAATCAAATAAAACGTTTATCCAACTCAGTTATGCGCATACATTTTAATGCACATTTTCAAAATGTATGTGTATCTTGGCCTTTCCATCAATCGTTTTTTATGCTCATATCCAAAATGCGCATAAAATAATTGGATGGAAACATAACTAGTGACTGTTTCCCCTTATTCAAAATATTGCTGAATAGACTTAAGTGGTTTAACTAAGCACTAGGGCCAGATATATCTACGTTGGTATATTTACTGAAAACAAATAGCAAATAATTTTAACTTTAAACATTTTTTTAGACTGTATTGCATATGCAGGTTTGCTTCAGTTTAATAACCTTTGGTACAAAATGATTTACAAATTATACTCTTTAAAAATATGTTTATGGTTGACAAAATGTTGATTTCACCAATGAACACTTTGCATAGATATAAAATTCAGTACATTTGTACAAACTACATTTGTAGTTTTGAAGCTGGTCTATGCCTTGCCATCTAAGGGTGCTTTCACACCTGTGAATCAATTCAGTTGTTCCGAAACAGAGATTACAATTGTTACATTGTTGCTCTTTGCTCTTGGAGCAGTTCGCTTTCACATTACAAAGTTTCTAATCGGACCAAAAGAGAACAAGTCCCAGGCGAGTAAACTCTCCTCACATTGGTCAGATTGTCAGGGTTTATTTTGCAGCGTCCCACTAAGCTTTCAGGAGAGGTGGGGGTTTGATGGTGATTGACAGGGTGCGCGCGCGATGTGTCTGAGGAGAGATGTGGTGGGGAGGGGTGAGAAGGGTGCGCGACGTAGCCTATTTGAGGACCGGGAGGGAGATGCGAGATTAGTTAGAGATTATCTCTCGTTTGCGGGCATCCAGAGACTCACGAAACTTCCCGCCCTACTTATAATTCTCTCTTCATATCGCCGTATGCGTATTACATATCTATAAAACACTGTGATATTACCGCGCTCAGATCGGATTGCTTTCTCACTGTAATCGAACCGCTCCAGGGTTCGTTTCAATCGAGCCGAGACGACCTCATTCAAGCGATCTCGGAGCGATTACTTTGGCGCAGAACAGAGCGCGATTGCCCTGTTCACATATGCCAAACGAACCGCACTAACTGGGCAAACGAGATACGTTCCGAAACTAAAGTGTAGGTGTGAAAGCACCCTAAATCAGATCTCATGGTTGAAGACAAGGATCCACAGTAAGGATGGAAAAAGCATATGATGTGACCACACACAAACACAAATAATAATACTGTACCAAAGGGCAGGGGGCATCTGATGGGGCCTTTGCCTCCCCACCATGTACTTTAAACCCATTGGTGTCCTGTCAGTGAAACCCATGCATGTCAAATCCTAGCTATAGTAAACTCTTCGAACACGTGCACACAGTGTGATCTTTTGCCATACACATTAAAAGGTGTAGAAAAGCACATTGCATTTATCTTTCCAAACAGTTTCATAACATACCACAGGACAAGGCTGATCAAGCCCTGGAGGTCCCTGCTCTCCCTTCTGTCCTTTTAGACCTTTCTTTCCTATTGAGCCTCTCTCGCCCTGCATGGAGCCATAAAGAAGTACACAGAAGAAAGGTATGCAAAAAAGCCAGGCTCTGATTTTATATATAAACAAAATATCATATATACATGTATAGCCAAACAGTATTATACACATATAGAAATGATTGGAAAATAAGCATTTTTTCGCTAACCTTCTCCCCCTTGTCTCCTCTGTCTCCCTTTTCTCCTTGAAGCCCTGGGAAACCCTGTCACAGGACAGCCATGTTAAGTAAGAAATTACTTTATAAACTTAAATAACTCACAGCACATTGATCACTTACATCTAATCCTGGTTCACCTTGTTTTCCCTAGAATTCAAACCACAATGAGAAAAAAAGTCAGATCTCAGAACATGCCATGTGTTACTATTTTCTTTAACTCTGGTACACAAAACACTGACCTTTTCACCTTTTGCACCTGGCAGGCCTACCAATCCATTAGATCCTGGAAAGCCTTGAAGACCCTATGCGCAACAAACAGAATTTTAGTGCTCCAGTTTTTTAATAGGTTTCTGCTTATCATTTTGCAGTAAAACTTACCCTCTGTCCAGGTGGACCTCTCTCTCCAGCATCCCCCTTTTCTCCTTTTACTGCTTCACCAGGTTCTCCCTGTTACAACACAATTTTATTTTAAACATTTAATCAAAACATTTTTTTTTACAAAAGCGTTTCACAGTTTCACCCACAGAACACACCTTGGATCCAGGCAGTCCATGATATCCCTGGAATATTTGGAAGAAGGTTTTGTATTATTATTTTATATTGCTTAAAAGCAACTTCTAAATATCTTCATCCTTTTTAAAGTCAAGAAGTATTAAACAATTTTCCTTACAGCAGGCCCAGGGGGTCCGGGAGGCCCTGGAGGGCCAGGCAAGGAGATAATCTGGGCCTATAAGACAGTTATCAAGATCCATGCTGGTAACATTTGTATGTAAAAAAATTCTCAAATTTTGATAAGAACGGTTTGTTTTAAACTTACTAGATTATCCTCGAGCCTAGAGTCTCCTTTTTCTCCCTTTTGACCTGCTGCCCCCTATAATTCCATGAAAAATCATGTAAAACCCATATAGCTGCAGTAAACATCAGCTGCTATATATTGTTAATACTCACTGGAGGCCCTGTCAGCCCAAGTTCCCCTTTTGTTCCTGCTGCTCCAGGCTCCCCAACATCACCTCTCTCTCCCTTTTGGCCCTAGATAAGATAACACATTACATTATGCAGTAAAGGTGTCTGAATGAGTACACACTGTGTAATCACCTACCTGCTTTCCTTCAGGTCCAGGTGCTCCATTCAACCCTATTTCTCCCTGTTAAAAAAAAAAAACGTATTTAGATATATATCCACAACTCAACGTGTCTCAACAATATTAACTGTTGTATGGCATTGTTATTCAGCGAAAATGTATTACTTACTTTTGGCCCTTGCTCTCCAGGAGGACCTGGGGGCCCCTATTGATATGGGGAAAATATTTATACAAAAAGTAATTGCTAGAAATCATTAAACTTCCTTATCTTTATATTAAAATTTCTGTTTAGAACAGAGGTCTTCAGCCCTGATATTAGGGACCCTCTGTCTTGCAACATTTAATCTGCTTCAGCACACTAAGAACCTTCATTTGCTGTTTCAGGTATGTTTGATTAAGGCTGGACCTAAGCTCAGCTGAATAGTGGGCCTTCAAGTGCACGGTTGAAGATCTTTGGTTGAAAAATGTACCTGCAGAGCTTTGAAACGAACAGCAAAATCATCAGTTTCTGAGAATCCAGTTGCTCCTTTTTCTCCAGGCAAACCCTGAGGAACAAACAAACAGAAATGACAATGTTAAGCAACATAGGGAATGGAAATGTTTAATGGGTGAGAGACTTTGAAAAATTCTGACCTGGGGTCCTGGATCTCCTTTTTCACCCTATAAAATAGGACCAGAATTACTATATAATGTTACTATTTACATGTAATAAACTGGATTTTCGTGCAACATATTGCCAGCTTTTGAAAACAGCTCACCTTCATGCCAGGGGATCCATCAATCCCTCTCTTCCCCTCTAAACCTGGAGCACCCTGATCCCCCTGTATGACAAATCAACAACTGCATGAAATTATGGTTGTATTTGTTTGTATCAAAAAACAAAAATGTTTAAGTGGCTAATAATCTAACCTTTGAACCTGAGGGGCCCTGTGGTCCAGGCATGCCATTTGCACCATTCATACCCTAAATGAGAATACAATGGATATTTTTCTTGGGCATATTCTGTGTTATGAAAAATAGTAGTGAATATTATGTAAGTATATTCACAGCATGGACACTTATAAACACTTAATCTCAGCTAAAATGCAATTGATTTATGGATTTTTAAAGTCAAAAGCCATGGGGCTCCCATTTAGACACAACATGCACAACAAAATGTACAAGTGAAGAATTCAGATGCAAAAAAATCATTAAGAGGCATCTGAAGTTGTCTTTTAAATCAAGCATTTTCTCAGGCTCCTGTGTACATATGTTCAATAAATTTACTTTTGTTTTTTTGGCTAATAATAGTTTTCCCCCATTGCTTTTAAAGTGAATAACTGAAATGGAAATATGAGCCTGGGAAAATGCTCATTTAAGGAGACAATTTCAGATGGCCCTCTTCAAAATACAAGTCATGTCAAGGAACAACAGAAAGATGCAAACACACGTTAAAGCAGAGGCCTTTACTTGGCCTCATATGCTACTTGAAAGCATTCAGAACTAACCAGCTTATAAGCTTGTTTAAACAGCACTAGAAATTTGTGCATTATGTTCATGCAATAGCTGATTGTCAAGATCTGCTGTTCAGACTATTTACACAGGTTGACGAGGAATGGCTTGGGCTGGTCAGAAACAAACACAGAATTTGAGAAGTCTTTGCTTTGAAGTAAAATATATGCAGAGATAAATAATTTCCTGAACCCTGATAGCAAGTCACTGTTTTCTCTGCAGACATTGATGTAAATGGAATGAAAAATGGGGCCAGTTTTCCCATGCTTTAGCACTGTTTTGCTTATTGAATATTTGAACTGAAAACTTTGTCAATTTTTTTTTACCCTGAAATAATATAATTGCAACTAGGAGTAAAAACATAGTTCAAACTTTACCGCTACAATATCAAATAAAAAAAATGATTGCAAATATATTTAAATATTTATATATATTTATATTTTTGATAACATTTGAAGTGAATAAAAATTGTCCTTTAGAATTGTCTTAAAAGTATTGAATATAATATATAAACCTTAATATATTAAGTATTTAGATTGGGATTTCATTAAAGTACATACATACACTCAAAAATGTATACATGTTTTTACTTGTTCAAACTACTTAGTTAAAATGAAACAACACAATTCTTAAGATTTCATTGGGGCAACTAAATTTTTTTATGTTCAATCTACATAAATTTGTTAAAATTGTTAACTTAATCGATTTGTGTTGGGGCAACATGAATGAATTTTGTGGAACCCTGTATTTTTTACAGTGTAAAAAGTTGGTCCTCCCTTTACATCTATAACAACTCACTTGAGAAGGTTTCCCCCAATGTTTAGGAGTGTGTTTATGGGAATTTTTAACCATCTTGCTAAAAGGGCATTTGTAAGGTCAGTCAAAGATGTTGAGACCTGGCTAGTCTCCACAGTCTTCCCAAAAGGTGTTCATATTGGGGTAGAGGCGAGGAAATTATATAGGCATGTCAAGTTCCTCCGTTCATCCGAGTTACACATTCATCCTTGTCCTTATTGACCTTGCTTTGTGAAGTGGTGGGCAATCTTGGTGAAACAGAAAGGGGCTGTCCTCAAACTGTTCCCATTAGGTTGAGTGCATGAAATTGTACAAAATATATTGGTATACTGAAGCGTTAAGGGCTCCTTTCACTGAAACTAAGCCCAACCTTTGAAAATATATAGCTGAAGATGTTCAGATACTTTAGAGACCACTGTGTCTGATCACATGCTTTTGGACAAATACATGCACATTACCTGCATGCCAGGAGGCCCTCTTGTTCCCTGTGGGAAAATAAATTGCATCACTTAAGCTAGTGGTGCCCAGCTCAGGTCCTCGGGGCTCTCCATCCTGCACATTTTGTATGTCATTTGACAAAAAGATTATTTCATGGAGTTCTCTTTCTACTAGCTGATGATGTGAATCAGGTGCATCAAATAAAGAGAACACACAAAGTGTGCAGGACTGAGCGTTTTGAAGGCCAGAGTTGGGAACTACGAAGTGAAACAACTACGCAAGTCTTATTTAAAGGTGCAATAGGTGATTATCTTCAGAAACAGTTTTTATTATGCTGGTTAAAAGTGGATTTATCTGTATTTTAATATTCTGCTGAAAGTCTAGAAGCAAGATCTTCTATTGCACCTTTAAGCAACAATATGTAAATAAAGTTGTAGATTAATTAAAAAAATATATGAATTATATATTTAAATAGAAATTAAATTTATTAAATTATAATACCTCATTTCCGTCTTTTCCTGGAAGACCCTGTGTTTTAGAATACAAACACAAGAAATTAATTATATTTAAAGGGAAATACATGCAGTTGGTCTACTCTAATTACTCTCCTTTATATGTCAGGATCTCTTATGTATAACTACTTAAAAGTAATATAATTACTCCTAAAATGATACAGTGAACAAAACCCCCAAATTACCCTTTTGTCTTTAAATAATTGGACACACCCAGCAGCTCTGAATTTAAGCAAGTTCTTTCTCTAAACACAGACAAGATTGTTCAGCTAGTGAACATGACTTCAGAACAAACTAAATTAAGATTAACCACATAATGGCTATTTAAACATATTTCAGAATTCATTTGCAGATGCTCTGTAAGCTTGCAAGGACATTTTCAGGCCAGTTAGGGATTTGACATTGAATAAATATTGCAAAACACTTGACTGAAATTCAATTTAATTGTAACACTTTATGTATGTATGTACTTTATGTATTATGTACTACAGGCACTGGAATCATCGACTATTCATATGAGCTGCAGCGCCACGTCTGTTTGTCGTACTCCACAGCACTTGTTGTGAGAAGGACAAAGGCATGGCATTAGGCCTAATGAGGTGGTTTCACTTAGCCATATATAAACACAATTTGAGATACAATAACAGGAAATGGCCTTTGAGCTTCTTGACCCCAGAACATCTGCTCCCAATATGAGGCAGAGGCAGGGTGAGAATTTTTGCCCTTCATCATTGCACCATTCTTTGTTTGGTTTAGATGGTAGTCTGAAAAGGAAACAAAGTGCGTAGCATATGTTCGGATAAACTAGCGTAGGAAAACATTGGAAACCTACAAATGCCTACAAATGGGTAAATAAGAGTTATGTTGTCTTGGGCTGCACATTAAATCACCAAGTATCCTATATCAGGGACTCTCAATGTAGTTCCTGGAAGCTTCAGAGTTTTGCGTGAATATTCTTTCAATTAAAAGAATATCAGATTTGAATAAAAATGGATTGTTCTTTCTGATTATCAAAAAAATTGTATGGGTATGAAACAACATAAGGGTAGAAAAAAATGAAAGAAACCAAATATTGCTCAAGTAGTTTTTAAAGATTAAGCCTAGTTAAACTTTAGGGTTTTAAGGAAGTCATGCCAGGATGTCCCATCAATAAAGAGACACAAGGTCTAAGTCATATCAAAAAGACTTTGAACTAGTTGAACTAGGCTTCCCTAAATTTTAGTTAAATCCATGACACATTAATTGGGAACCAAAGAACTAGATAGCCATGACATAATGAAAACATTTGTGTATTGCAGGGGTAAGCGAGTTCAGTCGTGGAGAGTCAAAGTCCTGCAGAGTCATAGTCCTGCAGAGTTTTATTCTGGCCTGGATAAAATCGCACCTGCCTGTAGATTTCTAACACTCTGTATACGCCAGATTGTATAATGACAGAAATCGAAATACTTTCTTTCATTTGTAAGAAACAGCTCACTGAAGTAAACAAAATGGCACCCCTTCCAGTGCACTCAGTGTTTGGATTCAATCATTCGATTTCATTCCCTCATTTAAGTGGACTATATTACTGGACTAATAGGGAATATGGGAATTTTAAATACAGCCTCAGACCTTGATTAGCTTGTTTAGATGGCTAAGTTCACACTGCAGCCAAATGTGGCCCGAATCTGATTTTTCTGGATCCATGTGCAAAGGAGGGAGAACTTTCCTTCTGAGAGAAAAAAGGGCAGGTGCTCGAGCCCAAATCCCCCTTCTGTACGTGTCTGCTGTTTATAACGAAATAAAATGAAATAACTCTGCAAACAGAGATAAACCAACTCTGCCTTCACAGTTCAGTCTGCGGCAGCTCATTAACCCTTGATGAGTTCAGTACACCGGTGGTCAAACAAACGCGCACCACGGTTGTCAAATAACAAATGATCAGTGTTTTCAATCACAAGTGACTAATTATAGATTTCAAATGCCGAAATACACAGTAGTAGCAGAACAACCTTTTACAGTTGATGAAATACACCACGATTGTCTATGAAAAGGGCAATAATCATATTAGCATGATTTGACAACATGCTTACTTTATAGAGTATCGCGTGTGCATAATTAGACATTTTGTGCAGTCCGTATCTGTACTTCTGCGTGTGCGGGTCAGGTTTATTCACAATGCAAATCAGCCATGAAAAAAAAATTGAGAAAAAAATCAAATTTGAGCACAAAGCCTGGCAGTTTGAACGTAGCCGATGTGTTTGATTATGGTTGGGAGCAAAATTCTGCAGGGCTCAATTTACCTACGCCTGGTGTACTGGAGTGACAGGATGAAGTAATGTTAGAAGAGCCATCTGTTTGTGTACTCTTTTAATTGCTGATTGTGTGCTTTCATTGTAACAGACGATCAGAGTGGCTTATCTCACAGCTATGAAGACGACTGGACATGATCGATAATTGAAAAAGCCTAGAAGCCACCAAGAATGCTATTGAAAGCACACAGCAACATAACTTCCAATTGCACTCAGTATTGCACTCAGTTTGTATTCTACAGTTACTAGCTTTATATAAAATATGCATTATTTTTAAACCAAGTTACTGTGATAGTGAAGCATATGCCAAGAACGCAAATGTAGAAGCAAATGCAGTATGTTTGAACCCAACACTGAGTACAGGGTTCAGCTCAGTGAGAAGCTGCACCTGGTCTTCTGAGTAGGGGTCGTCAACACAGTGTGACTCATATATGAGTCACAACAGCTGTAGAACGAGCAAGTTCAATACTGACATAGACACAAGAGACTATTTGAGATAGACAGTGAGGGTCTCACCGGCTCTCCTGGGTGGCCCTGCGGTCCATCTCTGCCTGTGTTTCCTGGAGGCCCTCTGGGACCAGGTGTGCCTGGAGGTCCTGGAGGACCTGGAGGCCCAGCCTGACCTTGATCACCCTTACAGACAGAGAAAGAACAAGAATGTGAATTTTATCTTTACATAGAGTTACTGACTTCAGTACTTTACTTTGCCTGCATATTAATCATGCTTCATATTGTCTGTCACATAGAAACATCATATAGGCAAACTCTATTGCAAACTGTTTACATTTAAATAATTAAACGCTGCATTGTCAGTTTTGATTAGGTCACAGAATTGGCAGCATGGTTTTATATATGTTTAGGGGCCAGAGACTTGCATGAGTTATTACTTAATAACATTTGACCAAAGTCAAGCTCAAATGAGGTGTATGACCACTGAAAGGCCAAGTCAAGTTACCTTTGTTTTTACAGTGCTTTATACAGTGCAGATTGTGTCAAATCAGATTTTCAGGAAAAGTACAAGACTAACATGATCATACGTCTTGATTATAGTAAGCACTCTAGCAACTACAATTTCAGAACAACCGCCTAAAAACACATAGCATAAAAATAAGGTATGTGTTTTACTAATAAATACACCTACCAGACTTTCATCAGCTTAGAAATTCCAAAAAAATTATTATATTATATCATATTATGTTATATTTATGGTTTTGACAATCGCAAGCTCTTTGGAACACTCTTTGATAGTTAAATATTTATAGAAACATAAGGTGTGATCATTAGCACTGATTTGATTACAAAAATCTGAAATATTATGAAAATATAAAGTTTCCACTAGACAGCAACAATATTAATTGAACCTACTAAAACCAAAATCGAAAGTATGACCAAAGGATCAGCTCCAAATAACATTAAAAGGTTCAAATAAAAATTAAATATGTTAAAGTGCCCCTATTACAAATTTCTGAAAATTACCTTTCATCCGGTTTGCAACACACCTCTAAGTGAATGAAATCATATTGCAAAGTTTCAAATCTGAAAGTGCACTGTGTATAAATTGGTTGTCTCTCAAAAGAAAAAAAAATACTCAGTTATACAAATATTTACTTGTTTCTATTAAAGCTCTTGCAGCAGTCAAAAAACGTATGGCTGCATACCTGCGTCCAAAATAACTAAACTATTAGAAAAAATGGATCTCAAATTAATTATTCCTCGAAGATCAGGTGCTGAAGTCACCAGTCTGAAATATGGGGAACCAACACACTTCCATATTGCTCAGAGGAGGACAAAAGCAACAAACTGTAATGCCTTCATTCCTTTTTTAGATTTATGATTATTTAACATTTTTACATTTTACAAACATGTCAATCAACCCTTACAGAAATAATTGGAAAATAAATAACTTCAAATAATAATAAAATAAAACCTAATTGCACAAATAAATTAGGGGCAAATGTCTACATTTATGCAACAATCTCAATGTTACAATTCATATAATGAAAGATTACAAATCGTCACCCTGGAATTATAAGGTTCTATCTGCGTTCTGAATGGTTTTGAGATATTGAGCTTCAAAGTTTTTGCATTCCACAGCAAACAGTATGTGTGTAACAATCCAGAAAAACAAACAAAAAGTGCTCAGGGGTAACTCAGATATTTGTGGGTGCTCTTTGGGTAAGGGATTCATCAAAACAACAACAGGAATTTGTCCAAGGCACTCGAAAAATGTGGAAAATTTAATTTTATTATTTTTTTAAGTTCCACATTTTTCGAGTGCCTTGGACTGATTCCTGTAGTATGTGTGTAACATTTGTTTCTTAAATAAAAAGTCTTAAAATGTAAAAACGTATAAAAAAAAAAAAAAAACATCCCATAATGTAGATACATTGTCATTTAATAAGAATATGTCAGTAACTCAATTTTGACAAAAATGTCAGATAGAATCTTATAATTCAAAGGTGACGTAATGTATTATTATTGTCAAAACTAGCAAGGGTGATCAGTCTAGATCCAGCTGGAGAGTTTTAAAGAAAAAAAGCTTCCAAAATTAAACAAATGTTCTGTTATGTCTTTGAAGAGACGATCTAATCTTCTCTAGTTTCATAAAATACAAAACATCTTTTAGCCACCGAACATGCAAGGGTGGCCTGGGCATATTAATTCCTATTATATGATTAATTCGTATTTTAATCCAAAAAATGTTTCTGATATTTATCATAGAAATATTCTTTATAATAACAGCACATTTTGGCTTCAACAAAGTTGACCAATCACAACAGACAGGGTCAAAGAACCAGTCACTGCAAATTAGCATCACTGAAAAAAGGGATTCGAAAAAATGAATTGTTGAGAATGCTGACATAAAATAAGATACAAATAAATGCACATAAGACAATGCAAGTGTTTTTTTTTTGTTGTTTTTTTTTTTTGGAAAATATGAACGGGTAAAAAATATGAGCCCTTCACAATCCATAATAGGGGCACTTTAAAGTTAAACATGCTAAAATAACAAGGCACTTTTTTGCTAAATAGTATATTTCAGGTTGATTATTTGCTGTTGTCTGGCAAACACGTTTTGTCTGTATTGCCAATAAACATAACAATTAGCCTCTCTTTGAAATTCAAAACAGGCTTGCAACATATTGTAAACTGCCAGAATGAGCTAACTGAGGAAACAGACACAAAGAAGAAACTGAGTGGGAAAAAAAAGAGTCTGGCTCTACCTTTAGGAGGCGCGTGTGAAAAAAGTGGTGGTCAGCCGTAGCTGAGAGAAAGCCATGCTCAAAGCGAGGAAAGACCATCTGACAGTGGAGGACAGATATTGAAAAAAAAATGGACAGAGCACATAAGAAAGAAAGAAGGGATGCCAGTAATTGCAGCTGTAGAAACAGAATCAGCCTGTACCTCATTGAATGGGGTTGTGGGAACAAAGCAGAGGTAGAAAAAACAAAGCAAAATGGAGTAAGGTATGAAGACACAGATGTTTGTGAACGCAGACAGCCACATGTGTCGGGAGATGCAGGCATGATAGACTGGGAAGGACAAACCTTAACCGTGAGAATCTGATTACTGAGTAGGCCTGCAGAGGCAGCGTAGGCTGGTGGTCCCTGGGAGATCAGAGGTCATATATGGAAGAAAACGGAGGCAGGAAATGACATAAGGGGAGAAAGAGGAGATGGTTTGGGGAATGACACTGTTAGGATACAAATAATGGAGGGTGATGACATTTCATATTGCATTTCTATGCAGAACTGAGCTTCAACTTGAAATGGAATCCTGTGAGAATTATTCTGGCTTTTCTTCTGTTTTAAGAAACCTATCCCACATACACCTTCTGGATATGATTAACATTCAATGGGTGCACATGGTGATGAGGTTTATGTTTAGAGTTGCGGTTAGATAGGTCTGCAATGGATTCACGAAGAAAGGCTGCTTTTTCCCAGGAGAAAAAGCATGATTTTCATGATTTTCCTTTTTCTACAGATTGTCTAGGGTCTCTGTATGTGTAAGATTGCACTGCAGAAACTGAACTGAAAAGCTGTAGAGAAAAACCACAGCATGCCTAAACTAGATTTCTACATTGTCAGCAGAAATGTGTCCATGCACAAGTTTCTGTTGTGATGCTAAAGTGGTTATCATGGATTTTTATATATTTGTATGGAGTTTTTAAGCAATAGTTAATTGTGTCGTGCTCAGTACGCCTACTCAAAACACTTTACACATTTGGAGGAGGCATCTCCTCAACCATCACCTGTAGCTTTTAGTATGTTTCTTGGTTTCATGGGGTTGTTGAAAGATGTGTTCAGAATGTGTCGAATAAATCAATATACCATGAAGTAAAGGCAATTTTAGGGGGGTAGTAGAGAGTTTTCGTATGCATCTCTTTGAATGCAAATGAGATTCTGCAACCTCCCACTTTACATAAGAATTTAACTTATCTAGCAACTCAGCCAGGCCTTGCCCACTGTTGGCCACTGGTTTGAAATTATTATTCAAATTTAGGATACTGTGACAAGTGTGTTCCAGAAAGAAATTTCAACTCTAGAAGTAATTAAAGGGGTTCAAAAACTTCTTACTGATATAAAGAAAGACTGTTTTGTGGTGAACTTTCCCTGTTAAAAAAATAGCCTATTAAGGTTAGGTATGTTTTGAAGCTGGATTAATTTGGTCATGTGCTGATCCTAAAAAGATTTATGCTGGTAATTTTTGGGTCCTAAAATGGTTTATGCTGGTCATGAGCTGGTCCTAAGCAACTAATACCTGTTGAGAACCAGTAAAATATCACATCAAGCCAGCCCATGAAGAGTTAAAAAAAAAAAGAGTTTAACCAGCAGCCATCTTTCAAAACACCAAACCAAAAATGTGTGTGTTTTTTTTTAACAGGGTTGTGTCTTGTAACTTTGTATATCTCAACCAGTAACATTACACACCGAATTAAACCCATTAATGGGCATTTCCAACTCCATTCAAAGACCGCATTTACACTGGATAGTTCAAGTGACTCAATTCTGATTTCTTTCTCTCATGTGGCACAGATCGAATATGGCCCATGCATGTACATTTAAGCAAGAAAAAATCATGTGGATTCCGATTTACTCAAATCAGATTCAGGCCTTGTTCATATGTAGAAATGTATCTAATATGAATCGGATTTGTGTCTGCTGTGTAAACAGTAAATCAGGTTTTCAGCTGTCAGTGCAAGTCGCGCATCATTAAAAACCGTAGCGAATGACGTCAACTCTGACACTTTCATTTCAGAACAGACTTCAGTCCCAAACCTTAAATTACATAGACTAGGACAAAATACGCTTTTATATTGTCATGTAGCATACAGGTATTTAAGCATGTTAACGGAAGAGAGAGAGAGAGAGAGAGAGAGAGAAAGATAGAGAGAGAGAGTGTGTGTGCAACATCTGCCATGTAAACAATACACTGTAAAAAAAACCCGTAATTTTACAGTTTATTTCCGGAAGCTGGGGTGTCAGTGTTTTGACGATCTGTGCTACCTCCTCAGAATGTGCTACTGGTAACTTAATATTTTATGTTTCATCTACCAAAACAGGGTTAGCACATCTTGTCAGCTTCCGGTAGCACATTCTGAGTAGGTAGCACAGATCGTTAGTAAAATCGGAAATAAACCGTAAAATAAAGGCTGTTAAATTAAGTTTACCCTAAAATAACGGACATTAAATTACAGAAATGTCCTTAAATTTACATTTTTGGTAAATTTCTGTTATTTAACCTGTTATTTTACAGTAAATTTCAGTAATTTAACACCCGTTTTTATACGTTTTTTTTTTCTAAATAAACCGTAAATTACAGATATTTTTTACAGTGTAGCCTATAAACCACAGGTGTCAAATCCAGTTCCTGGAGGGCTGCAGCTCTTCACAGTTTAGCTTTAACCCTAATTAAACACACCTGATCAAACTTATTGAGTCCTTGCATCTTGTTTGAAATCTACAGGTAAGTGTGTTGAAGTAGGATTGAAACTAAACTGTGCAAAGCTGTGGCCCTCCACGAACTGGATTTTCACACCTGTTTTATAAACTAATATAAAGCATTGCATTGCATTAATCATGCCATGGACATTTCATTAAGATCCCTACTGGTTTAAAAAAAGCCTAGATTAAAAGAAGATAGCCAAATTAGAACGTGTCATAAGTGAAGTTTCATAAACTAATTTCGAGAGGGGCACGTGACATGATCAACTTCAGCTGATCCTAACTACCTGATCGCTAATCATTAGCTAGCCGAACAAATCATTCCAAAACTACTATCCTGCCTAAACTTCATTTCTTATCTCTGTTTTCGGAACCCCTGCTAACACATTAAATACATGGTCATTTTTTTCTGGGTCATTGCGTCTTTGCAGAGTGCTGTGTAAATGCAGACAATCGAATACGAGTCACTTTTAAAAAATGATGTAAGCCGGTCATCAAAAAAAAAAAAACTGCATAGTCGCAAAATTGCAATTAAAGATCTGCAGTGTAAATGCAGCCTATATGGTGCACTGCACTATCCTTCATATGCAATTTCTGAACATTCTTCATGACTGCCTCTGATGGCACAAAGAATACTTTGTGAGTCTGAACTGCTTCTTCTGTGTCTGGGCAAAGGGCAAAAGCCACAAGTCAAAAGTAAGCGGGAGGTCAACTATCCACCTGCACTACAAACTCAAGTCCTGCCATCTGGAAGGAAACACGGCTTTAATCGACTTCCAGGTCAAGGGGCCCTTGTCCCATGAGAACTTTAATGGATTCCAAGGGGTCGTTCTCCTCCTGCTTAAGTGGAGTTGAAAAAGCGCTAATTTGGCTCTTACATCCACACAAAAAAGAAGAACACGGCCCATGGGAAAGGCTGCTTTCCTTTTTCCTGACTGCTCATGTCACCACTCCAAATGATTTGGTTCATTTTTCTACTGCCAGATTGATGGCGCAAAGCAAAAACAGCGCAGCGTATACTACACATGTTCTTAACATAAAGTGAGAGAGCAGCCAAAGCACATGTTTCTAATTGTGTTGAATGGTCATGAGGCATGGTGGAAAAGAAGCACGGAGAGCCAAATGATTTAAATGATAGCTCGAGTAGATATAGATAGAAAAGTGGTATGATCTTCACTGACGCATTCCTGATTTGTCAAGCCTCACAGTTTTTCATTGTGGAGCAGAAGAAAACAGACTCAGTGGAGGCTGGGGAACAGTGATGGATACCATATTGAAGCTGTAATTTAAATTAGTTTAACAGATAAAGATTTAACTTCTATCAACATCAGAGTGTAAAACATTTAGCCACCTTGCCCTGTCATGTAAAAGGAAACGGCTTTAATGGACTTCCAGTGCTATACTCGGATCAGTGCAATCTCTGTTAAGTAATTATATATAATGTATTATTTATAAGGGTTATCATAATAATATTCTACTGTAGAAACACTCACCATGGGCCCCATGTCTCCCTGGTCCCCCTGTGAAGAGAGCAGCTCTTAGTTTTGATTTATTCTTTAAATTTCACTGGGAAAAATGAGACTGAAATGATTCAGTTATAGTTAAAACTATCACTGGTATGCCTCGATGGCTCCAAAAATGTTACATTTATCATGCTGAAATGGATTGTGTGGTGAATATACCTTATCTCCTTTTGGTCCCGGCATTCCCTGGCAAAAGAAGAGAAAGATTCAGAATGACAGATTAAAAATTGTTCTCAACACCACAGACTTTTCCATTGCAAACCACAAGTCACACCGCTTACACCTTCAGAAATGACTGGCAGATGTTTTAGTGGTTGAATGGAAATGTTTGAATTAACGATTGGCAAAATGAAAAACAATACATCATAAAACGTGAAATGAGGAATATAGAAAAGTACAGATAAAACAATGTTATGACATTCCACTCCTGATGACTGCAAGGATTCCATTTTTTTTTTTTTTTTTTTTTAAGAAGAGATCTTATATCACAAGTGTGGAAATGGATGATATTTTTCTGGTTTTTAACTGCTCGGCAGGGAACTTTGCTTAAGACCACAAGAACAACAAGACACATTCTGGTTATCACAGTTTCATTGTACTCTGTGGGGCCGTGTTCACTGTGGCTCTTCGAATGCTGTAATTTTGTGTGCCATTTCAGAAGTATGAGCTTCATCACTAAAGCAGCGCAGTGGTGTCATGGTATTTTTCAAAGTATGTTAAACATCTTGTCTCAAGTGTATTTAATGTTGACTTAAATAAAAATATGGATTTGTGGTCAGTTACAAAATGATACAGCAGGAATCTTGAGAGAGAAGTTTTGGGAGAGTTTTACCATTAAAGATTACCAAGATATGCCATAATATGGTGACTGGACTGGAGGTTGTTATTGTTGGACCTAACAATAGCTATGTTTTTCCATCCAAAAATGCGAAATGACTTTATGCGCAAAACTTAATCGCATAAAAGACATGCGAATAAAGCCAATAGTATCTGGATGCAGCCTTTATGATGCAAGCTGAGATCGCATCACTCAGCGATGCAATGTCAGACACAACGCACTCAAATAAAGTGAGTGACATCACTGTGAGGGGTAGGGTTAGGGGTGGAGTTAGGTGAGCCCATTAAAATCATTGGATGCAGCTCAGATTGCACTGCACCAGGGCCTCATGTATCAACGCTGCATATGCACAAAAACTTTGAGTACGCCAGATTACACGCTCACGTTTGCATTTACTAACGATGAAATGAACGTGAGAATGTGCATTGGTCCACGCCAACTTCATGCCTGGTGTACATTCATTTTTTGTGTGTGTTTGTTATATTTACATTGGCGACTCCTAGAGGCAGTTGTGTTTATGCACACTACAAAGTATCTTTGAGCCTTGTAATGGCAGCTGTATGGGACAGGTTCATCCACATGTCTAGCAGGTATATAAGGTTTCCATACCATGCAGTTGACCAGCCAAACATTAAAGCGCAATTTGCAGTGGTCACCACCTCCAAATCACATTCTGTTCAAAGTTTCTCTTTTTGCTTGCTTTTGCCATTGCTTTTTCGTTGCCAAAGTATAGTAATTAGCATATTCATACGGGGAGGAGGCAGGGAGGGGGTTTTGTGCTCATGCACGTGCGCTCAGTTTCACGTTCATTCGGATGTACAAAGACAACATGAGTGTGATTCGGCATACACTACGGTGGCCGGGAAGTGCAAAACAACATTACAAAGTTTGAAACACTTTAACAAAGCTCGAGACAAATTTACATTTTGACAAACATGTTTACCTATCAACAGACACAATTACATAGCAAAAACAATTTTACCAAGGACGAAACAAATTTACATTTTAGAAAACAAATTAACAAGACGCAAAAAACTTTTACAAATTCGAAACAAATTTACAATTACAGATTCCCTACGGAAAGGGAATGTACCACACCTCGGAAGTGATGCGGGGAAACGTTGTTGTTGTTGTTGCTGGTGAGCGCGGTAAATTCGCGCTGTGGAGTACATGCAAGGCCGGAGCAAGCTGAACTGCCGCTCTAGGCAGAGGACGATCTTGCCGCCCTCAACCCCAATGTGAAAACGAAAGTGACAGGTTATGAAAATTAAGTGAGGTGTCGTGGACCTTTATTCTGCTGCCCTATGTGCGGATATAACTGAGGACGCGCGGGTGCTGAGGGAGGGAGGTGTCGCCGACGTTGCTCTCTCTATTCTGCCGCCCTATGCGTGGAAATAACTGAGGATGCGCGGGTGTCGCGGACCTCTATTCTGCCGCTCTATGCGCGGAAATAACTGAGGATGCGCGGGTGTCGCGGACCTCTATTCTGCCGCTCTATGCGCGGAAATAACTGAGGACGCGCGGGTGTCGCGGACCTCTATTCTGCCGCCCTATGCGTGGATATAACTGAGGACGCGCGGGTGCTGAGGAAGGTGTCGCTGACGCTGCCCTCTCTATTCTGTTGCCTATGCGCGAATATATCTGAGGACGCGGGTGGTAGGGGGGTGTTGCGGACTCCTCTATGAACGCGCCGGCCCTGAGTACATGGCGTAAACAAAGTTTATGGTGACCGAACATGGACTGCGGTCGAGGGTTGTTTTGCCCGTTTTGTGGCAAACACATGTGCAACTTAACACGGTTTTGCTTTGCGTGTGGTCGGTGTTTAGAGTTTATAAAGGACGCGGAACAGGCGGAAACGCCAGACATGCTGCATCAATGTGTTTAATATTTTTACGAGATCCCCTCGGTACGTCGTAATCATGAACATGATGTCAAGTCTACACGGTGTAAACCTCTGCTTGAGGACTCTTAACAGTAAACTGAAGGAAGCCTGTGTTATGGTTTAACTGGTGTCTGTGTTAACTGAGGCCCCTTTTCAGATGTGCAAACTATCCACGTTTGCAGATTGGCAGATTCGTCACTTTTTCACCCAACACTTTTTCACTTTTTTGCCCATACCGAATAAAGATTCTTATTACTTGGTGTCAGTGTATCATTGTTGATTTAATATTTGTGTGGCAGAACAGCAAAAACCAAAATTAATCTAAAGAAATAATTATAATTGACATGTCATCAACAAGATTCGAACCCAAGTCAAAAGGTTCTACACGAGTATCCACCAACTTATCCAACTGAGCTACTCCGGTGTACAAGTTGAGATTGGTTTTGGTATCTTTATCAGTCAACATATGCCGTGCTTTAAATGTTTCCATGTACTTGCATTTCCATGTTTTTATGCACTCTCACGCTGATATTTTCTCAGAATAGCTCTAATTTATTTTATCGCAGTTAGTCAAACTATGATTTTTATAGTTGTAGACTTGTGGAAACCTGTACAAAGTCACACACGAGCTGGACATTATTGATGTTTTCCAGTGTGTGTGTTACATTCCGGGTCAATACCTGTGTGGTACATTCTACGTCACTTCCGGGGTGTGGTACATTCCCTTTCCGTAAGGAATCTGTAATTGTAAGTTTGTTTCGGGATTTGTAAAAGTGTTTTGCGTCTTGTTAATTTGTTTTCTAAAATGTAAATTTGTTTCGTCCTTTGTAAAATTGTTTTTCCTATGTAATTGTGTCTGATGATAAGTAAAAATGTTTATCAAAATGTAAATTTGTCTCAAGCTTTGTAAAAGTGTTTCAAACTTTGTAATGTTGTTTTGCACTTCCCGGCCACCGTACTACACAGTGTTTCATACATCTGAATATTTTACTGAGTATGCACATTTACAGCTTTGTGCGTATGCAATGTTTTAGTATAATTTCAACGCAAGTCTTCGTACATGAGGCCCCAGGTCTGCATTCAGACCCCTCTCAATAAAGCAGTGTTTCCATCCAAAGAGTCAAAGCAAACAAAATCATCATCCCCTGATTAACTGGCTCCAAATATTAAGAGTAAAAACTAAATTTACTGATGTAGGAGACGCTGCGTGAATCTATTCTTTATTTAATTAATGACTACGCCTGATGGCAATCCTAACACGTAGTGAAAGCGCGGTAGCGTTTGAAGGCATGAGACACAGAGCACAGACACTGTTGATTCTGGAGGTCATTAATAATAAAGTAACATTAATACTGAGATGGTTAAGGCATTTTAGAATGACCAGAACAACATTTCAGATGTTTTACACTTTACACATATTAAAATTGTGCATAAAAATAGGTGGATGGAAACGAAGCTAATGATGGCAGTGGATCAATCACTTGATTTTCTCTTCTGATGGTGTGATTGTGACACAGATGGGAGAACATTTACATAACATTGAGATGTTGCACATCTCCCCTGTTATGTAAAGTACTTCACGTGGATCCCTGGGTCATGTGTGCCTAGTCCAAAACACACACCTCATTCTTTAATCTTCAGTAAACCTTCAAGTAAACACTCAACTAAAGTACCCTTCCACTTTTAGCATAAAAACATCCATCCTCTTGAAACCATTGACTCTAAACTTTGACGTAATTGGCAAAAGCTGCTGGTGTTTCACTGATGTGCTTTACCCAACTTGTGTGCAGTTCTGAGCAATTAATTGCTTCAATGTTTACCCTTCTAATGTATTTTAAAAGAGGCATTCAGGCACTTTATTTCTTCCACACAGTGACATTGAGGCCCACCCTGGCCTCTCTTATGTAAACACATATATGTGTATAAGAGGTGAACTGGGCAGGATTGCACCAGCCATTTGTAAAGGCTTACTAAATTTTTGAGGTAAAGTACACAATGGGATTCTTAATAACTACCAGGGTTGGGCAAAAATACAATGAAATGTATTTTAAAATAAAATACTAAATACCTTAATTTTAGGTTTATCAAAATAAACTACAAATACAGCAAAAACAGCATGTATCAAAATAAAATACTGTATTTTGTATTTTAAACATGCTAAATACTTTTACAAAGAAGCATGACATTTCTTTGCAAATCTTTCATTATTTAGACCTATTCGATCAATCCCTTCCCTACTAAACTGACTTAATGAAGTAAAGAATGTTTGATAGCAGATGTGCCCAGTAAAATTGCCATCATCTCTGTATATTGATTATTCAACTTCTTAATGTTTTAATATTAAGATAATAATATAGATAAAGAGTTAATACCTTTTTTTTTGTTCACAGAGTTTTTCTGAAATCTATTTTCTCTTTAATACTCAATGTGAAAGTGTATTAGGAGTTTTTGATTATTAAATATGTGTTTCATATGTTGTGACATCTCAAGGCTTCCATCTTTCCTCTTCATTAACTATACAGTTAACCTACTGATCAACTACTGGCATTTGAAACAGTCAATGAAGTATTGTAAGAATCACAAAGACCTATTTTTTATGTTGTTTGTTTTAACAACAGACGATTCTTCTTTCATTGAAGAGTCAATAACATCCAAATCACCAATCAGAGGGTGCATTTATATGATGTTTTCATGTAGATTTCTTACAAAGTATTTTTCAGTATTTTGAAAATACAAAAAATACAAGACAAAATATTAAGCCATTTTCATCAGCCCCATCAAATAGAAATTGCAAAATACTATTTTGATTTAAAAATATGAATTTGAAATGCATGTCTCATAAATACTGCCCATCCCTGATTACTACTACAGTAGTCAATATCTAAAGTGGATCAAAAAGTATTTTAAAATTCTCCTGAGACAAGAATGGGTGTTGTTAAATAGTTTTAGGCGACTTTGATGAAAGATGTTCATCCTGGTCTGTAACTGTATTTGCACATAAATTTATTGTATGTTATATAGTAATAAACATTATATTTAATTATTCCAATAAGCAGTTTTTAAAGTTGATAATGCTACAGCCTCAATGTAAATAAAAAAAAAATAGTTTGTGTGAAAAAGGTGACATTAAGCACATTTGTATGATGTGTTCAGTTCATAGACATGCACATGTGTTTACCAACCAAAACAACAATATTGCACTTGAGGACCATATGTGTGCAGGTAACTCATGGCCCTGGCATGCATAAAACAGCATTTCTAGTTGTTTTTGCAGATTATTTTAATATAGATTGTTTTGACAGCCTGTACTCTTACTCTTTGTACCTTTTGACAGCACATAGTCTTTTTAAATATGCTGAGCAAAAACTTTTCAGCTTTTAGTACAACTTGTTTACAGTGATAATACAAATGTAATAAACATTGAAATGATAAAAGACTACTATTATTAGTGTATTTAAAGTTGTCAAAAATGTTTTTTTTTTGTTTTGTTTTTTTAATCTGAATATAACATTAACAATATTTTTGCTTTCTCCCAAGGTCCTTCCTTTCTCAATTTCTGTCACATGATGGAATTTGGTTTCTCGCCACCTTCAATCTTTGGCTACACTAAACTGATTTTTTATGGATAAAACATTGTTTTGTTGTCTTTTTTTCTTTTCTTTACATTTCATTTATTGTGTAACTTTCATGTTTAAAGCTTAAAAGCTGAAATAGTCAGTGTAGAGGACTATACAATTACTTTTCTGGAATACTTGAGGAAACAAAAACAAGTCTTTAATTAAATAGCAAAGTTGAATATTTATTAATATTAAATTACTTTTAGTGCAGATATTCAACTTAAGTTTTAATGTGTGTACTGCTGGTGCAACTGGCCTTTGGCGCAGGGACGTGCAGTCAGGAGAGGCAGGTGAGGCAGTGTCTCACCCATCATCATCCTCACCTGCCATCATGAGATGTATAATAATGATAAAATAAATATTTGTCCACTGATCTATGCTATAAATACAATTTCCATATGATTCAATTGATTTCAATAATTTTTATGATCAAAATCGCTGTATTTTTCATATCTTCCCTTCAATTACAGCGTAGGAAGCGAGGTGAGGCAGCACCGAGCTCTGTCTCGTGTCAGATTGCGTAATACCTTGCAAACTGGCTTGAGTCTGCCCTCTTTGCTCACTCATTGTATGCTACCAATGTAATTCATTCATTCATTTTCTTTTCGGTTTAGTCCCTCTATTAATATGGGCTCGCCACAGCGTAATGAACCGCCAACCCATCCAGCATATGCTTTACGCAGCAGATGCCCTTCCAGCTACAACCCATCCCTGGAACACATCCATGCACACTCAATCCCACTCATACACTACGGACAATTTAGCCTATACCCAATTCACCTGTACCGCATGTCTGGACTGGATTGTGGGGGAAACCAGAGCACCCCAAGAAATCCCACGCGAACATGGGGAGAACATGCAAACTCCACACAGAAATGCCAACTGACCCAGCCAAAGCTCGAACCAGTGACCTTCTTGCTGTGAGGCGACAGCACTACCTACTGCACCACCGCGTCGCCCCTGCTACCAATGTAATGCTTTATTAAAATGTTTTTAGTAATTCTAGACATTTTTATTATATGTCCTCACTTTCCATATAATAGGTGATGTATTTCACTCATCTGTCACTTATTTATTGTTAGAATTTGACATAAAGTCACACTGGAAAGACATGAGGTGAGGTAGGCAGTAGCTCTGCCGCACTGAAGAGGTCATACGTGAGCTCATGTTAATCCTGGTTGCTCTTCTTCTACGCAGTAAAGTTCAATAGGAGTCTGTTATTTTATGTTTTTGCTCTGACTGACTGCAAAAATTGTGGATATCAGGTCAAAAGTTTCTCAAAATGGGATTTTCAATCAAAACTTTAATAAATAATGGACGGCCAATGCTGGAGATAAAAGATTTGCTTCAAAGGACAGGACAGAAGATAACGCGATCATTTCAAAGTAATTCAAGTCATGTCGAGACTTCATTTACAAGTACTGTAAAAGTAAGACCAGTGTGCGAATGTTGTGTCTATGAATGAGAGAGAGAGAGAGTAAGCAAGCAAGAGAGAGTGCGCGCATCTGCCGTGTTGTTGTTTGTGTGTGTGTGTGTGTGCGTGTGTGGATGAGAGAGTGCATTCGCCGTGGTGCTGTGTGTGTTGCTTGTTATAGTTGTCTGTAGCATACAGCTGGGTGTTTTTTTGGGAACATATTTAACCACTATGCATTTTACATTCTGCCTTGGCCCAATATGTCTGTCATGTGTATAGAAAGAATGCTGATATGATATATGAATTACAGTCTGTAGTTGGCAAATATATTGAGTGGATATGTTTGTAAATCTGACTTTTGACTTTGAAAGGGTCATTGCCTCACCAGCCACAAACCTCAACGCACGACACTGCTTTGGAGTAATCAAAGAAATGAGATCTGAAAGTTGCTCTTGGACGGACATCACACTTTTATGACTGAGGTGATTGATTGAAAAATGTGACTCCCTCTTCCTCCCCCGAAGAAATCTAAGATGCATTGCACACTAGTCACTCACAATAATACAACTGCTTTAATAATGAAAAGATGAAAAAACATACCTGACTGCCTTTTTGACCTGGAGATCCCTATAAGAAGAGTGGAATTATTATTTTTTTTACAATAAAATAAGCGGCTTATCACAGTGCAGTAACATCCCCTTAGCTAAGTGGAGTTAAACCAAAGATGTTAAAAACTAATCTAATCATTACCTGGTTTTAAAAACTGCAGAAGATAATACTTACAGGCTTGCCATCCATACCCAATGGGCCCTGGCAGAGACAGAAATGCATTCATGAGTTATGATTATTTCAGAGCACTCCTAGTAGAGTTGTGGAGTAGATTTTCATTCTATTATTTAAACATTTCTTCTGTGTTGTTACATACGTATATGAGCACAAAATCAAAAGGAAATGATTGAATAAGAAACAAAAAATATGGTACATGTTATCCAATGATTATTAAATTGATTGAGGGAGATATTAAGGGTTAGCCAGGCATTTTTACACTCACGTCATTCTAAACTCATACACATGCTAATCTTCAGAACAAAAATATTGTTTTTGTGTGTGAAATCTGAGAGATATCCGTTTAATGAAAATCTATTTTTACAAAACTCTGGCTGATTCCTCAAGACATTCATCAGGGATCAAAAATAAATTCATATAAAGCAAGCAATCCATTCCAACAAACATGATCACTTTATATGATAGATGCAATTTAAACTTTTTTATTTTCATATAAATAATGATCAGCAAACAATGCTCTGTGCATTCAAATGTGGTGATGAAAGAATAAGGGATAGGTCACCCAAAAATGAAAATTTACTCAAGTGGTTCCAAATCTTTATTTCTTTTTTTAGAATTAAACACAAAAGAAGATATTTAGAAAAATATTGGAATCTGTAACCTTTGACATTCATAGTAGGAAATACAAGTACTATCAAAATCAATGGCTACCCATTTCCAAATTCTTTAAAATATAATTTCTGTGTTCAACCGCAGAAATAAACTATTGGGTAAACTCTTTTTAAGCATGCTTGATGATAACCAATGAGGATAAATCTCAAATGTCACTGCACATTTGAGCTTCAGAAGAACCAATGAGGTCTATTTATTAATTTATTTTCAAGCCTAATCTCACGAGGAAACGTAACTATTTTACATTTTGTCATTTTAGAGGGTAATTCAGTTCAGTCGTAAGAGTTCAGTCGTATGATATTGTACAATTTTAAAAAGGAGGCGTGGCACCCAACCCCACCCCTAAACCCAAGAGTCATTGGGATAAGCAAGTCATCCTAAATTGTATGAATGAGATTGTACAGATTAATACAACACCTAAATCAAAAAGTTTCGAATTGCCATGAGATCGTGTTGGTATTTTCTAATTACTAAAGTTTTGAAATGTGAATTTTTCTATAGTATCTGGATGCAGCCTTTGTGTTGCAAGTTGAGACTGCATCACACAGAGATGCAGTGTTAGACACAGTGCACTCAATGGAGCTGGTGACGTCACTGTGAGGGGTAGGGTTAGGGGTGGGGTTAGGTGAGCGCATTAAAAAGCATTGGATGCAGCTCAGATTGCATCTGCACCAAGTCTGCAGCCAGACCCCTCTCCAATATTTAGGTAAATATTACAATCTTGCAGATTTCATTTGTGTTCCAAAAAATAAACAATAGTCTTATTTGAAACCGATGATGAAGCAAATGATGACAGAATTTTCATTTTTGAATGAACTAATTCTATAATGTTAGTCTGCTGGATAAAATATAATTAATTAAATTTAAAAATCTGAGTTTAGGAAGACTATTTTGTTGATTCACTGAAAGATTGAGTTAAAACATTTTGATTCATTTGTATAAATAAATATAACATACATGTATAAATAAATCAATGCATCCCTTCAGAAAATAAATATAGTGAATTTCTATTTCATGGCGGCTGAAATAAAGTTGCTTCTTAACTATTACTTTACTTTTGTTAGGGATGCACAATAGTTTTTGGAAAAACTAATTTTCACAAAAATTTTTTGGAGTATTGACCGATACAGATCCGATTCTGATATTGTGCTGATTTATTTATTTATTTTTTTAATTATTAACATAATACAGTTTCTATAGTTCTGGTAATAAACACAAATAATATATCTTCTTTAGTAAAAACAACAGACCTATAGGCCTACTGTCTATGACAGACAACACAATCTAACTAAAAACATGATGCATGCTGTAAACTATAGGCTACAATATTCGAGCATTTGTTATGACATTGAAATGATCTGTTGTTGTCCAGCTTGTGTTTCCTTTTTTAGTATTAAGATTTTTCTTTGAAATCTGTAATAGGCTACCCTAATCAATGGTTAAATAATCATCCTTTTAGCAAAGCCTGATATTTTCCTGCAGGTTTGACAGAGGGCAGTTTTACTTCATAATCCCTTGCCTAAACTCGCTGTGAGTGAGGTGAAGAAACCTAAAGCATGTCTGTATTGTTTCTGTTTTTGTCCGAAAAAGTCTCTTTTTGAAGCAAATTTTGTTTGGTATAATTTGTTGGTTATTTCTGTGTGTTATTTGTTGGTCAGCTTTCTACAAAATAAACATAAATATTTAAGTTGAAGTTTAAAACAAGGTTCGCTTATATGCTTCAGTGCACAAACTGACAAACAGGTCTGTTAAAGAAAATATTAATATAAATAAAATTACAGTGAAATATTTACAGTTTAAGAGTCGCCTATATTAGACTAAACAATTTTCTGTTATTGACAATCCATTTGCGCCCTTTTATTGATTTAATCAACTATACTGACCACAATGAGCCAGGGTTTGCAAACTATTCGCAGCACTGAAAGTATTCCCCTCAGAAGAATAAACTCGGAAGGATGAGAGAACAGAAACTTATTGTAAGAATAATCTTCTGGAGCGGCGCAAATTACATCTGTGCAGCCGGTGCATGAACGAAGTGCTTGCATCACCAAGACATAGCGCTCAGCCCTCTGGTATACGGAAACTTCTAAAACAGCAGCACAAATAAGGGAAGAAATCAGTACGTTGAGGATCTGTCCAATGTATTATTGAGCCTTTTCTAATTGAAAGTTTTAGGTAGGCCTACTTTGTGAAGAGCAGGTAATACTAATCTCTACTCCAGTGTTGTGAATGCAATCTGCTGCTCTAACAGACACAGCGCAACATGATTTAGAAATAGAAATGATAAATATGTTGCAGGTCAAAATGAACCCATTTAATGCCAGTCTAAATTAATTTCTTCACCGATTACTTATATTAACAGGAACAGTTAGTTTTGGAGAAAGTTTTTCAAGTTGTCATGAACGTGACGCGCAGTTTGAAATGTGAATGAATGGAGAATGATTAACAGGTGCAGCAACGAGAAGCATGAATTTAAGCACTTGGATATTCATCTGTACTTCATATTAAACCATAGAATGGATGTAGGATATAGTAGGGTATACCCCTTCAGCAGGGATCACCCCTTAGGATATAGTAGGCTTATATAACAACTTTCTAGTGCCTTATAATAGGCTACCTTTGTGGCTTTTGTTGGCTTATAAATTACACAGAATATAGCGCATGCGCAAGATCGGATTTGGACCGGTACCAGCTGACCAATACCTGATCCAGCAAAAATATGCGTTATCGAATCGATATCCGATCCAAGTATCGGGATCGGTGCATCTCTACTTTTTGCTGTATTGATTAGCGGATCATTTTATATGATTAGAGGAAGCTAATGTCTCGTAGTCCATCACTGGCTTCATAAGCTAAACCTACTGGACAAAAAGTTGCTGTCCACTGTCCTGAAGGTGCTGAAAGCAGTCAGAGTAAACAAAGTAAATTGAACTAAATGTGAGCACTTTCTGTTCAAAGAATCGTCATGATTGTCAAAATGTCATGATTTAATTAGATTTAAATCCATCTTTTGAATCATCATCATCAACATTCAGTTTTTGTGTGTCTACTCCCACAACAAAAATAACACAGAGAAAAGATCTGTTAGTCTTGTTCTTCTAGTGTATGCTGGTAGTGTTAGGATAAGTGACGAGAGTGTGCAGTGGGTTGCACATGTCGGTCTTTTCAGCCTGAAGCAGAAGAAATGGATGACTGGAGTGGTGATGGGTCTGAGTGCAGTTGGAAATCCGGTAAGGGCCACATGTGGTGCAGTCCTGCGCACGGTTCAGTTTGGAGCAGCGCTCTTGTTATGCTTGGAGAGACTTCACACAGAGCTATATTTCCCAGTTGATCTTTATACGGAGCAGAGGCTGCCAACGCATGCAACTGATCGCATCTGGATCACGATGGCCTGTCAGGGAGGCTTCATGCAACTAATGCCTCTTTTAAAAGCAAAGCTATTAGAAAGAACAATAATTCTCTGTTCTGAATGATGTTGTGTAGGTGTGTCTCTATCTGAGAATAATTATTGCTATTTAATAATAATAACTTAGAATAATAACCATATTACACAATACACTGTAAAAATGTTGGGTTCCACACAATGGATTTGGGTTGGGGCAACATGAAGGACTTAAGTTAACTTATTAGACTTTTACAAATTTAAGTGGATTGAACATAAAATAATTAAGTTGTCACAAAAAAGCTCAAGAATCGTGCTGTTTCAGCTCATTATAAAATAAGTTTGAACAAACCACAAACATCATTTTTTGAGTCTATGTTTTTTTTACTGGAGTCTGTGGTCCCATGAACATTTTAACAACTCTGGAAACTTTCCATTCCACTAGTTTGTTTTAATGTTTCTTGTATGCCACCATGAAACCCCCTATGAGTTTATGAAGGTTTATAACCTTTTAATTTTTATGAAGATTTTGAAAGTTTATATTTTCCTTTTGAATTCATTGCTTTCTCTCCCTTCACTTGTTTGAGACAACCCATTTGAGTTATTTGATCCTGCAGAACAAAAGAAGATATTTTGAAAAATGCTGGTATCTATTGACTTCCACAATATTTTTTTTTCTTGATATTGAAGTCGATGGGAACCAGCATTCTTTGAAATGTCTTCTTTTGCATTCAACAGAAGAACCTCGTAAAGATTTAAAACCACATGAGGAAGAATAAAATGTAAGCAAGTTGTTAATATTGGGTGACATACTGTTGAAGTGAGAATTATTAGCCCCAATAGAATTTTTATTATTATTTTTTTTAATATTTCCTAAATTATGTTTAACAAAGCAAGGACATTTTCACAGCATGTCTGATAATATTTTTATCTCTTGGGGAAAGTCTTATTGGTTTTATTTTGGCTAGAATACAAGCAGTTTAAAAAAATTTAAAAAGCATTTTTAAGATCAAAATTATTAACCCCTTTAAGCTATATTTTTTTGATTGTCCACAGAACAAACCATGGTTATACAATCACTTGCCTAATTACCCTAACCTGCCTAGTTAACCTAATTAACCTAGTTAAGTCTTTAAATGTGACTTTAAGCTGTATAATTCTAACTTCAACTGTATGTGATACATAATGTAATATACAGATAGATACATATCAGTCTAATACAATTGACATCATTATACAGATCCCATAATATATCATGTAACATTATATTTTGATGTACTAATTCTGTTGACAAACCAACCAAGAAGATCAGAGTTTTTATGAGCTTGTGTGAACTGTAGCCTCAGTCTTCTGTTTTTATCTGTCAGGTGTGTCACTGCTGTGTTTTTCGTTTGCTGTTGTAGCTTATCTGCTTCAAGTTTAAATGTGTTGTGTGTTCAGAGATGATCTTCTGCAGACCTCAGTTGTAACAGTGATTATTTATAGTTATTGTTGTATTTCTATTAAATAAACCAAGTTTGCCATTCTAATATAACCTCTGGCATCAACAGGGCATTTTTACCTACAGAACTGCCACTCACTAACTTGACATTTTCTGTTTTTTGACCATTCTCTCTAAACCCAAATGTTTGTTGTGTCGTAATCCCAGTATATCAGCAATTTCTGAAATACTTATGCCAGTCCATGTTTATATGCCTAGATGCATTGATTTGCTGTCATATGGCTGGCCCATTACACTTTAAAAACATAGTTAATTAGTTGCATTGCTTAATAAAGTTTGTAAACCCAATTTAACTTGGAACTGTTATGTTGACAACTTAATTTTGATAATTATGCTTATAGTTTGTTTACTTAATTTCAAGGCAACAGGTCTCACTTTTTAAAGTAAAGTCAACTAATTGCTTTTAAAGCTACTAGTTTACTCACTTATGTCATCTAATGCAGAGATTTGCACTAATAAGCAATTAAACAGGTGTACTTGATATTGTGGATGAATAGTGTACGTGTAGGTCTGTAGAATAGTGTACTTGAAACATTTTACTGCCTTCACTTGCTATCAGAAATAATAAGAACACGAATATGAGCCTGTCTTTTAATTTGAAATGTTGTCAGAAAAAATAGGAATCATGGATTATAACAGGTTTATTTTTGTATATTTCCTTAATGGTAAATGTGTTGTACATCTTTGCTTCAGAGAAGAAAATGTAGCATCCCATTTGTTGACAATCATGTAAACATTCACTGCAATATAGACGATCAACTTCTGGCAATGCTAATTTCAGTTTATAATGCTTCAATTACCCAATCAAATGTGTAAATGTGCACTTCTTTAACAAGATATTTCTATATAGCTATTGTGGATAAAATGAATAACAATGCAATTCACAACAGCCATCATTCTATTCTCATCATGTTTAAAATGAATTAAAGTTAATCTCAGAAACCCAGTTATCAAATTTATAGAGTTCCCCGGTAATAAATATAGCTTGAGAGGTCATTCTACACATCCAATTTCCAACAATGAAACTTTTTTATTTGCAATAATTACAATAACAGAAGGCAATATTGCTTGTAGTATAATTGTCTAAACCGGGGATGCCCAAATATTTTCTACAAAGGGCCAAAAACCTGATTTTTGATTGAACATGATTGAAGGCTGTGGGCCGAACATATACTAAACCGTATTATTTATTTATTTATTTTATTTTTTTATATTTAATGCAGTTTCATTTTTAACATTTTATAATGAACTCATTATAGTGAAAGCATAAACAACTCCATTTATACCACAATGGAGTTCAATGTTAAATACAGTAGTCGAGCTGCACCTGCCTTTTCTTTGATATGTTCATTGATGTCAGATGTACTGTACATTAAGTGGCAGTATTTACATTTTAAAATTCTGATTAATTTACAACATTTACTAAATCATTTATTTGCAGTTGCCTTTTTTTAGCTCAGCAATAAAACTAAGAAACCAAACATTTTGTTAAATTCAAATTTCAAATTGACCATTTCTGTTAAAGACATTCACCCCTAAAAACCAACATTCTCCCTATCTTTTCAGACTAGATTGGCGGGCAAAATTAAAGGTTACCATGGGCCAGCTTTTGCTTGTGGACCTTACTTTGGGCATCTCTGGTCTAAACAGACTACCAAAATGAACTACAACTAATCATGTTGATGCATTTCGTCTTGTTAAACGCCAACAAATTCTATTTAACACTTGACCTACTTTTCATCTTCATGATGATCAAAAAATAAATAAATAAATAAAAAATAGGGGATCAAATCTCTGACAGTTTAAACTCAACCAAATATGATCAGCAGGCTTGTTTATGTGTGAATGAAATCAAATGTAATGTCAACTGATGAATTTAATTACCATTAACCTTGTCTGGCTATTTATATTTGGCAATACTTTCTAATATGACCAGCAGGTGGCGTACTTAACACTCACTATCAGCTCAGGTGGACGTGAGACCTCAAGCTGTTTTTGTGTGTGGTTGAAGCAGAAATGATTAGTTGATCAGTAAGTGTATTGCTGAAGTAATAATTACCGGGTAACCATCCCGTCCTGGAGTGCCCTGTTAGGAATCAATGCAGAACATAAACATAATTAAAAAGCATGGAGACCCATCAAACCTGACACAATGTTTGTGCAAGTACAAGAAAGGACATTAATAAAGTGCTCCGTAGTACATTGTATTTAATAGTGCGTTTGCAATACATAAACACTACTTATGAAACAAATAGCTCATAAAAATGGAACGTGTTTTGGGGCAACTAAAATGTTTACACACTCTTCCTCTTTATTACTGTGGCTTTCTGCTCAAATATGATGCAACCGCAGCAATAAAAGCTGTCGTGCTGCTGCGTCGTTATGTTGTACACATACACACTCGAACATGCACAAGTGTTTACTATGCATTCTGTGTGAAGGCATGGAGAGATTTGTATCAGCTGTTTTTCTTTTTCTGAAAGGGGATGTCTGGTTATTAGGAAACAGGCAGTCAGGATGAATGCCAGACAGTGAAAAATGGAGTGTGGTCGATTTAAAAACTGTCTCCTGGAGCATATATCCTCGCTTCCCTCTTATCTCACCTCATTTTGCAGTTTATATCAAAGTTGCAAAGCCAACACGGATCATGCCATGCTGTATCTGCCCACCTCCAGACAAACTCACATTTGTTCTGAATTAAAGCCCCGGTGATAACAGGGTACTTACGGGAATTCCTGAAACACACACAGACACACACAAAAACAAATGTAATGGCATTCAATACTGTGTGCAGGATGTAATAAATTACACAATGATTTATATGTTGTCTAATTTCTGTCAAAACGAAGTATAATTATGTCCTTGTTAGTGTAGCATGTCAGTTGGGATGCCAGAACTGATGAGGCCAGTGTAGTATGTACATACAACGAAAACACATTCAAGTGAAACCTGGTTCTGGCTCATAGCACTGATCAATCAAAGGACGGCGGCACAGATATAAATAGAGCCTTTTTCTTTTCCACTTTTGAAAAAGACCAGATTTGGTAAAAAGTCTGTCCGTGATTAGGGAAAGTGGATATGGGAAAGACATCTGAGCATTGACCAGTGATGGGTGTAATTAGCTACAAAGTAACTAATTAAATTACTAAAAAGTAAAGTAACGGATTACTTTGCATTTTAGGTAACTTAATCACAAGTGCTTCTAACATACTTGCTTTAAAAACTGAACATAAATTCAACTGTCTTTTATTAGTTAGAGGAATCAAATTAATTGTGTTTTTGCTATACAAATATTTCCCAGTACTGGGTTGCAGCTGGAAGGGCATCTGCTGTGTAAACCATAGGCTGGATAAGATAGTGGTTCATTCCCCTGATGAATAAAGGGACTAAGCCGAAGGAAAATGAATGTTATACAAAGACATTTTTCAGAATATATACAGTTGAAGTCAGAATTATTAGCCCCCCTTTGAATTAATTTTTCTTTTTTAAATATTTCCCAAATTACGTTTAACAAAGTAAGGACATTTTCACAGTATGTCTGATAATATTCTTTTCTTCTGTAAATATATATATATATATATATATATATATATATATATATATATATATATATATATATATAGATATAAATATATATATATATATATATATATATATATATATATATATATATATATATATATATATCTATATATATATATATATATATATATATATATATATATATATATATACAGTTGAAGTCAGAATTATTAGCCCCCTTCAATTTTTATTCTTCTTTTTTTTTATTTTTCCAAATGATGTTTAACAGAGCAAGGACATTTTCACAGTATGTCTGATAATATTTCTTCATCTGGAGAAAGTCTTATTTGTTTTATTTCGGCTAGAATAAAAGCAGTTTTTAATTTTTTAAAACCCATTTTAAGGACAAAATTATTAGCCCCTTTAAGCTGTATTTTTTCTCGATAATACAGGACAAACCATCATTATACAATAACTTGCCTAATTACACTAACCTGCCAAGTTAACCTAATTAACCTAGTTAAGCCTTTAAATGTCACTTTAAGCTGTATAGAAGTGTCTTGAGAAATATCTAGTAAAATATTATTTACTGTCATCATGGTAAAGATAAAATAAATCAGTTATTAGAGATGAGTTATTAAAACTATTATGTTTAGAAATGTGCTGAAAAAATCTTCTCTCCGTTAGACAGAAATTGGGGGAAAAATATACAAGTGGTCTAATAATTCAAGGGGGCTAATAATTCTGTATTCAACTTTTTTTTTCAAGATTTGCAATAGTAATTAAATGAAATAATAAGTTCAGTGTAATAAAACATTTAGGAATAATGCATATAATGTTTTCACATTATATTTTCTAAGTGCTAATATTTTTAAAAAGTAACAGGTATTGTCTGACTTAAATTGAAAGATCTAAAAGAGCTTAATTTCTATGCTTTGTCATTTGTAAGAATTTCAAGTAGTGATGGGTGGCAGCTGGAAGGGTGAAAAGAAACTTAATGAATGAATGAATTTGAAATGTAATTTTAGCAGTCTTTTAATGATGTAGTTAGTAATAAATTATGTTTTTTAAAATAACAACACTGGCATTGAACTAAACAGCAGAACTATAAATAAATTAGATTTTATATTTTGTTGATCTGTCGAATGAGGGGAATAAAGTGGTTTGAAGGATATTTGTAAACTATAAAGATTTTAAATTATAATTAAATAGTATTTAAGGGCTTAAATAGGTCATCAAATGATTCTTGTTCCAAGTACTGTATGCCTGACAAGGTGTTTTAATATATAACTATCTACTTAATGACCTCAAGTAGGCACTTTATGCCAGTCATTATTGTTTTCTAATAAAATAAAACAATATGAAGACATTTTTATGTATAGAAAAAATGTTTAGAAGAAAATATACTGTATACACTAAAAATAAGGATTCGTTTCATTGATTCTTTTTGTAAGGTAAGTGGTTGCAAACAATTTATTAGGGCTGAATTGAAACAAACAAATTAAATTTAGTAATGTTGAACATAAATATTTTGTTTGTATTTAACCCATAAACTACCCTTTTTCAACCACTTAAAATATTTAGAAAATCCAACTAATTATTTTTTCAGAGTAGTATAATCTTTGTTTTGATGCTTGAAAACTCCTCTCCATCTGTGCTTGTTTGTTTTTGCCTAATATTTTGAATTTGCATGCTATATAGCATGTTATGGTGTAAACACCACAAAAACACAATAATAAATGATATATAGTGAATAACATCAATTTGATGCTTTTAAGACCTCCAAGCCATTCTGAAAGTTTTGACAAAACCCCATCTATGTTAACTACCTAGATAAGTTTACCCTGGTGGCACATTTACTGTAAATCAACTGGACTGAAAACAATGATGCTCAGTATTTCTTGCCACATGTGTCTCATATTTAGTTTCAAGAGAGATATAAACATCTCAAATCATGGCCAGGTTGCCAAAATACCAAAGTCTGCAATATGAAGACAAGCGTTTCCAAAATGAACTCAAGATTTATTCAATAAATTCTTCTGGGCTTGAATTAAATGTGCAGCTCTTTACCCTTGCTGTATGTCAACAACTGTCATGTTTATGTCGAGCTTATTTCTGCAAAGGAACTTTATAAGAAACATCTGAGGCAAAAATGATATTAAAATGAAAAATCGCTGAAAACCCCATTAAGACTTCTAAGCCATGAAAGGATAACACAGTGTTTTACACTAGTTCAGCACTGCATACACTGAAAGGCTTCATGTAAGTAGAGATATTTTGCACTTAAAGGACTAAGACATAACTGTCAACCCTCCCGTTTTTCTTGGGATTCTCCCATATTTTACAATTCTATTCCACTATCATTACGTAAAGGTGTTATCCCATATTTTGAATCTTTATATGAAGGGTGGCAATAAACATTAAAGAGCCCATCCTCTTTATACGCAACTCATACCGTTGAACCACAAGGGGATGCCCCTTGCTCTTAAATGTAAATCTGTTCTGTGTTTTCATTTTATAGGCATGAATTCTTTCCTGTCCAATACAAGCACCGTATTCAATCCTCAAAACAGTCAGTTCATGTAGCGGTGTGTGACTGTCAAACACGCTTCATACAGTGATGTAGTCCTCGCTATACTAAGTCTCACTGAAACTTTCAAGTAAAATTAAAAAACAGCATGGGCGTCCCGTTAGCACTCCTATATTTCCATTCGCCCTCCCTAAAACTTTTGTGATTACCTCATGAACTGTAAATCACTCAATGACCGCCTCAGACCCCTTTAAATTTGATATAAAAATGGCGGCAGACTTCCGCTCCTCTGTTTTCAACTTATTTTACATTTAGTCAGCATATATATATATATATATATATATAGTTAAAGCTAATGAATCAAAGAAACATTGACTTCCGTCGTTGCTTTGCCTACTTTTAAAATTTGGATTGGGTTTGTAATAGTACACCACTGGCTTCATATTGATATACAGACACTGTTTCCCAAACATATTCTTTAAACGCGTTTTGAAGCACAGTGAAAGTGGACACTCAGGACTTATATAATATAATAATAATAATAATAATAACAACATCTAAACATGACGACCATAGTGGATTTTCTTTAAAAAAACAACAAATTTTGTCTTAAATAAGCATAAAAAGTTAGGAAAGCAATTGAATGAGTTCATTAAAGATTGGTGCATTTTTAAAGTGACACTGTTATGTAAAGTAATCAAACGAAAAATCAAAATGAGAGATTTATTTGCTGCTTTTCTAATGTATATATGTATTCTGATCTTTGTAAATAATAATTTAAAAAGGGTAGGGAGGGTATGCCTTATTTTTACATTTCAATGTTGACAGGTATGGGCTAAGATGTTTCCATAGCCTACATTCTTAAAAGTAGATTTTCACTCCTAAAAAGAAAGGGTGTTTCACACCAATGCAACAAGAACCAGTTTAGGTTCCTCAAAGAACCTTTTAATTAAATAGCTCTGATTTTTTTTTCTTCCTTCTGTAAGTGGTCTTTTAAAATCAGAACAATTGTCTACTAAAAAATATACTTTTGATGAATGCAATGGTTCCACAAAGAATTTTTAACATCCATTGAAACAAAACAAAAAGTATATATATAAATTGACAAAAAATATTTTAATCTGACTTAAAATGTTTTCAATCACTCTAACCAATAAATGGATCTTTTGAGTTTCATTAAAAGTTTCATTGAGGAACCAAAAATGTTGCTTCTATATATGGCATCCATGCTAAAACTCTCCTTTGGTCCCTTTCTTAAATTGTAGAAACTGTACATTCAACAAAAGTTTCTTTACAACAGCAAAAGTTATTTAAAACATTACATTTTCCTTTACACCAGTGGTACCCTAAGTGAAGGTCGGGAACCCCTGGGGGCTCGCGGGACAATAATAAGAAGTCGCTTGGTTATTTCCAAAAGTCAAATTAATTAAATAATTACATTAATTAATTAAATCTAGGCGATGAAGTGGCACAGTAGGTAAGTGCTGTCGCCTCACAGTAAGAAGGTCGCTGCTTCGAGCGTCAGCTGGGTCAGTTGGTGTTTCGGTGTGGAGTTTGCATGTTCTCCCTGCATTTGAGTGGGTTTCCTCCGCATGCTCTGGTTTCGCCCACAGTCCAAAGACATGTGGTACAGGTAAATTGGGTAGGCTAAATTGTCCATAGTGTGCAAATGAGTGTGTATGGGTTTCCCAGAGATGGGTTACGGCTTGAAGGGCATCCGCTGTGTAAAACATATGCTGGATAAGTTGGTGCTTTATTCCGCTGTGGCGACCCCAGATTAATAAAGGGACTAAGCCGAAAAGAAAATGAATGAATGAATGAATGAATGAATGAATAAATAATAATTAAATCTATTACAATTACCATATTTTAACAATAACCCACAGAAGATAAAAACTGTAGGTAATAATTACATAAAAAAAGCCATCAGCCTTTTAATTTTTTAATAGAATTGGTGTTTACATTAGTTTAACAACACAGCAATAGCATCAGCTGCAGCAGATTGATTTAATAGTGCTACGTTAAACTTTCTGACACCTTTATGGCAGTAAAATACATTACAAATAAATACAGGCCACAACTGAACATTGAGGATGATCTCTGAGTGATGGTCTCCAAAATTAAAACAAGAATAGACTTGTGCTGAAAACATTGTGTACACTAGTCTCATTAGCTGAGGTTAATATTAAACTAAACAAATTAATAATTGACCATATCAGTTATAGCCTATGGATGTCAGATTGTTGCACTTTTTGTGTTGTCAATATGCTCATGTTTATTTAGGCCTATTGTTGTGTGTGCAACAGTTGCATGTTTATAACCACCTCCGAGGAATGTGGAGGTTGGGAGTCACTGGCATTGTTATTTTGGGGGTCATGGGCTGAAAAGTTTGAGTAAGAAATATGTTAGTAAGTCATTGGAGAATCCCAACATGGTTTTGCTATATGACATTATTTCGAAATCTTTGGAACAAAGTTATTTTTAAGTGTAAATACTTTTCTAAAGCAAAAAAACAACAAAAAGACAACAACCTTCTGAAACTATTGTTTTAAGGAGAGTTAAAGAAATGCATGTTCAGCTGTGCTCACTGTGAATCTGGAGAATCTTTAATGAAGTCAGGCAAGACAGAAATCCAAAACATTCCAGTAGTGTGAGAACAATCCTGATGTCCAAAAGAGCGTTCTTGTGAATAATGTTAGGTGGTGAACTGTAATCTACCGTGATCAGTTTTGACTTATTCATTTCAGAAGTACAAAATCATGCGGTGCACACCATTAAAGCTGAATCAGACTTTCAATGGAAAATGTTCAGGGGTTCGTGGTGAGGTCAAGCTTCGGCATAACCCTTTATGAAGTGTTAAACGCACCATAAGTAGTTGTGTGCAATGAACTTAGTGCACAGGACAGACATTGGCACATCTCTCAGCTCTGATGCCTCAGGGATGTGAATAGTAGGAGTGGAATGTGACACCGAATGGATCCGGAGACACACAAGCAGTGCTGGAAGATCTTTCCCGGACGAGATCAGAGAGCCAAGCAAACAAGCGATAACTTCTACAAATGGCCGCAGAGATAAGAGCGCTTTCGGTCATATGGCCACGCAGAGATTTGATCCGTCTCTGTCATGGTGAACAGAGGAAAGGAGATTCCCACTGTGTCAAGTTCAGGTCACCCGGAGCCCTGCGGCAGGAGAGCAGCTTTTTATGGACACCAGGTTGTGTGTTTTGGAGGTTGTTGGTCCTCCAATCAACTGCCAAAGTCATCACACACAGAACAAAGTCACAGTTCTTCCCATCTTGAGTGTGTGTAAGATTCTCAAAATGATCCCTGTTTGGATGTGTAGAAATGTCTAAATATGCTGTATTTTGCATTCCCAGACCACTAGATGTCCATATCACACACTAAAGAAACATTACACACCTTTTTAACAGCTATTCAATGTCACCTCTTGTTGTAACAATGAATCTGATACAGTTATCATTTGAGGTTTTAGGTTAAGTTTCAAAAGGTGATTTACTCTTTTTCGATCATATACACAGGTACATTCATTCCTGTTTATACCATACATTTGAATTTGTATCTCAGTACTTCTGTGATAATTTGACATTTCATAATAAAATGAAGATGATAAAGGCTGAAGACAGACATAAATTAATAAACATAGCAGTAACAATCTTTGTTCTTTTGTGACACTACTATATTTTGTGTTTCTAATAATTGAACTAATTGCTTCGCAAAACGATTAGAATTTACTTATTTTTAAAAAAACATATTGCATGTAAGTTTTCAAGACTATTGCTGCGTTCACACCAGAAGAGTCAAGCCTGGGTGATTTACATGTTGTAATAATTATTCAATTCCATGCGTGTTCAATAAAAAGGTCAGGAAAGGGCTTTCTTCAATATCAAACATATTAGTAATTTATTGGATACAAATGAATAATTCGATGAACAGAATTCTGTTATCCTCAATGCAATACAAAGTGCGCAACAATTTTCATTTCCTGACTCCAGCTTTTATATGCAGCTGATATTAACAGAGTTTAGGGAAATTCGTCACTTGTCAATCCTTCTCCAGTCCTCTGTTGGCCGCACCCATACATACATCCTCTTTTTTCTACGAATTTTATTTTGCACAATATTAAAAGCATAAGACTTCTCAACAGCAAATATTCTGTGTTCAGTTTCACCCCTCTCTGCTCAACGGAAGTTTAGCTGCAGAGCTCAAGTTAATTTTTGTCAATCAGGTCTTTGCATTTCTATCAGCTTCATCTACTTCTGCAAGCATGCTTCATTAGTATGCAAGGCATATCACACTCAAGAGAAAAAGTTTAGTTAATAATCACCTTAAGCAATACAAACACAATTTTCATTAAACAAAAAAAAGTTTAATGAGAAAAAAATACAAAAATACTAAAAAATATATTCCTTTCTCCAACAAAAGACACAAATAGACATCCTGCGGCACGATTTGTGTGAATGAGGAGATGCAAATGATGCAATTTGTGCAAATGAAGCTGCACGAGTTAAGCATTTTGGCCATTTGATGCACTAATCGCTCAAATAAGAAAATATGAACTTCACACTGTATTAACCAATCAGGAGCTTTCTCTTGTAGGGCCGTGATTATGACGTAGTGTCTGTTGTTGGTTTCCCGAGGGGAAATCCTCTTGCTGACACCTGACAACAGCTGATCAAAGTGGGCTTGGTTCAGTCTGAAGCACTGCTGAAAACTCTCATCATCCAGGCATAGTTTGTGGCAGAGTTGATGAACTCACAGTGCTGGATGCACCTCAGAAAGGATCTAGTGGATCAGACATGGCGCTGATCCTGTTTTTCAGCCTTCTTAAAGCACATAAAGCACAGCTACTATCTAAATAAAATCCATGTTAGCCATTTAGCAACGAAGTCACCGGGCAGACAGATGCCCTGCCCATGACGCAAATCTGCATCTATTGTGAAGTGAATTTGACACGTGAATTAAGCTAGTAAACTTAAAATGTTCATGGGTCTATTTATTTGCGTGTACCGCATCTGGCGTGAATACAACATATTAGATTGTTTGTTCCATGGTTGGCTCTGTAAACACGCCAACACAACATCACCTTAGAATTATTAGGTTCTACCAGACATTTTTGTCAAGATTGAGTTATTGACATTTTCTTATTAAGTGACAACTTATTTACATTATGGCATGTTGATTACATTTTAAGATTTTTATTCAAAAAACAAATGTTACACACATTGTTTGCTATGGAATGCCAAAACTTTGAAGCTCAATATCTCAAAATTATTTAGAACACAGATAGAACCATATAATTCCAAGGTGACGATAAAACTATTATTCCTTTTTATTTTACGAATATCTCATTAAAACATCTACAAACTCATAAAACTGATTTAAGAGCAAGTAAAAACTATGAAACGTGTTCAGTGATTCACCACTGAGGGGCAATCTGAATGAACCATGTGATTCAATTCTCTTGTTGCTACATAAAGCAAATCTGCAATGTTTCTAACAATGTGATCTGTTAAATGTACCTTTTACGAAAAAGAAGCTTATTCCAGAGTGCTCTGATGAAACTTTTAAACTAAAAATAAGAAAGTATTTTCAGTCTACATTTAAGGTACTTAAAATAGTACTTAAACATACTGGCAATATACTTGGCCTATACTTGTTCATTGACATACTAAAAAGTATTGTGTATTCAAAGTGTTTACTTCGCTTGTAGCTGTTTTTGTTCTTTTGATTGAGTACATATTTTTGGAAAGGTTACCCAAAATCTAAGTACTTGGCCACATCACAATTTTCCTCTCTTCAAAAATTATTTATTTACTACAATTTTTACACAAGTAACCTACAAGTATATTTGGAAGTTCGCTTAAAAAACTTAATTGTGGACTACTTAAAGTTTACAAACTTTACACTTATTTAATACATAAAAGTATACTTTTATATATTAAAAGTGGGCCAATTTATTTCCAATTGGTATTTAAGTAATACATTTAAAAGCATTAGTACATATTTGTCATTATACCAACTACATGGAAAAGTGTATACTTCAACATAAATTTCATAGAATGAACTTAAAGTATACTTCTTTTTCATAAGGCTAATTGATTATAAATCACAACTCCACAGTTCCTATCTGTCCTGGAAGTTATGGTTGATGCTCCTAGTTAGATGGAAAACATTGACAAATTGTTGTCATTTAATGGATGTATAAATAAAGATCTTTTCGTGTGTGAATATTTGTGTCCATATATGGAGCACACATGTTTCTTTCTTGCTGTCAGTTCATATCTGCTTTAAGATCAGCTCCAGTCTCTGCACAGTGAGCATGATGTGATGGATTTGCTCCATTAGCGTTCATCTTGCATGACAATATACATGAAAATGACAGTAAAAGTGCATACGAATATACTATGGTTGTTCTGGACCACCAGAGAAGCAGGGAAAAAAGGGAGAAAACTCCCTTATTTACTGCCACCACCCATCCAAGAATTAATCAGAAATGGGCCGTTGCCTTACACATAAGGTTTCCAGATACACAACAATTCACTTTATATTGCATCCGAGGGACTTTAAATGCTATTTAATTGACCAGAGCTGACAGTAAACAGAGCTGCACAATACATTTTTTAAGTGTAAACGAGTGTTTTCAAGCCTGATTTGCAAGACAATTAAGACATTCTGAATTCAACAAGGTTCATAACTCCAGGTAGGAGCTGAGAAGGACCTCCCTGTAGGCTTCAGGAACTTTTTTCTTAAAAGCTAGTATAAACTCAGTTAGTTGTGTAATTTTTTATTTATTTATTTATTTTTTTTAGTAGTAGTAAAATGTAATAAAACTTATATGTATTTTTTTCCCCTTCTGGAACATCTGAACCTTCTGCATGTCCCTGAGTTGTCCTCAGAGTAAAAAGATGGATCTCAAAATAATACAGATATTTAGAAAAGTTTCAAATACACGGAAATGCTGAAAAACATTTTGGGGATTGGGGATTTCTTAATACCGAGCAGGCAGTTTAACTGGTAGGATAATCAAGGGACTCATGAAGGAAAATCACTAAATAATAAACACAGCTGTAGGTCAGTCAGGTAACAAAAAAGTATTGATTGTTTTTTGATCACATATTACTTATTAATAATATATAGTGCTATTGCTAGATGTATATTGGTTATGAAATGAAAGAGGTAATTGTATGTCACTTAATATTATTTATTAATGATATTAGTATATCATTAATCCAGAAAGCTAATGGTAGCTGCTCTGACAATAATACACAGAAACAATTCTGTGGAAAATACAACGTGCTGACTTGTTTCAAGGCTTGAAACTTTTTAAACTGACTATTTAAAATACTTTAGTCAAGTATATGTTTGTCAAGTATACTTGTTAAGTATAATCAAGTATAATGTACTTTAGTTAAGTATATTCTTTACCCTTCAGATTACAAAGAGGCATTAAATTCAGCTAAGATTACTCTATCTAGACTGTCTACAAGTCATGGCATTTTTCCTTCGGCTTAGTCCCTTTTTTATCAGGGGTCACCACAGCGGAATGAACCACCAACAATTCCGGCATATGTTTTACGCAGCGAATGCCCTTCCAGCCACAACTCAGTACTGGGAAAAACCCATACACTCTCACACACACACATGCACTAAGGCCAATTTAGTTATCCAATTCAATTATAGTGCAAGTCTTTGGACTGTGGGGGAAACCGGAGCACCCAGAGGAAACCCATGTGAACACGGGGAGAACAAGCAAACTAAAATGTCAACTGACTCAGATGGGACTCGAACCAGCAACCTTCTTGCTGTGAGGTGACAGTGCTAACCACAGAGCCACTGTGCTGCCTTCTAAATGTTTTTATTTTTTTTATGTTCCTTTAAATTATTTTAAGTTTTAAATTATTATAAGTTAAAAAGGTTTTTTAATTTAATTTAAGATTGTTTAAGATTTAAGATTTTAATTTATTTTTAGATTATTTATTTAAGTTATACAAAGTTGAACATATTTTAGTCAGTTTGATCAATGGATGTTGAGATGACTAGAAAAGTTTATTTGATTAAACTAAAAAACCTCAGAGAGCAAGATTTTTTTACAGCGTACACTTGCAGCTACATCATAATCATGATCATTTTTCCCTGCTGGATGATGGTGTTGTCAGCTTCAAAGCCCTCTCAGATTTCTGAGGTTAAGAGATCAACAGCAAAACTAACATTGCGCAGGGAAAATGACTGAAGAGGAGAAGAACGTCTCTCTCTGACCCCCACTGACCAACGTGATAGAAATGTCACCATGACTAGCAAAGAGAAAAGCTTTCTTCCAAACCGCATAATACCAACGGACATCTCCATCTGTTCAATGGCTCCTCGAGAAAATACAAATCAAACATGACATGAAGAATGAAAGGTCTGGAACACATAAGAGGATCCCGAGGATCGTTTTCCTGGATAACAGCTAAACATTTGTTTTTCTTCACTTTTAGGTTAGGCTCAGGCCATTTTTAAACTATGAGGTGTGTACAAATGAGCATAATAGAGGTACTCACCAGGGTTGCCTTTTCTTCCACGTTTTCCTGGAGGACCTGTGAACAGAAGGTAAATGAGGGTCAAGTGTCTATATTTAGTTCAAAATTAGAGAACAAACTACAATTTACTAAACTTTGGGGTCATTTCTTTGTACTATTTAAAGCAGAGATGCCCAAAGTATAGGGCCCATAGGCCAAACTTGACATATTATAACCTTTGATGTGGCCCACCATCCCATCTTAGGGCCCACTCACACTATGCTATCCGAACCGTGCCCAGGCCCATTTCCTGGATCGTTTGAGAAGTGTAAGTGCTCTGAATTGGGCTCAGGCACGGTTCACTTGGGCTCAGGCATGGTATGCTTGTAGTGTGAGTGCAAGCGCCTAAGCTCGAAACTGAAGATGAGACATGATTTTTTTGGGACTGTTTCATATGGATTTATTAATCATTCTTACTGTTTAAAGAACGCAAACTGTCGTAGATTATTAAAGATGCAAACCCCTCACTGCATGACAACTGAACCTTTAGCAAACCTCCTAATTCCTCCAGCACGAGGACTTTATGGTTGTTTATCAGCGTCAAAAGTGGCTGATCTGTTCTGCGAAATATTTGACTGCGTGTCACAGCATCCCAAACGACTATAAATAATATAACTAAAGAAATCACTACTGTGCTGAGCGAGAGTGCTAACTGGACAGCGCATCATCGATGACATAAGATGCCCAGACCCGAATGTAATGTGAGTGTGGGCCGTCTGGGGAGACAGGGGGGGGGGACAAGCGTACTTCGGCCCGGTTCAAGGCAACTGTACATAGTATGAGAACGCCCTCACAGGAGAGTGAGTATGATGGAGAGGGTTGGGGTGAAAGCGTTTAATTCAGGGATCTTCATTTCTAATTTGATGTAACTTTTTTGTTTGTTTATTGCTGAGCTACAAAAAAAAAAAAAAAAAAAAACTGAAATTAAATGTTTAAGAGAATTTGGACTAATGCTTTTTGACCAAGACTTCCCATCAGCAGAAATAATTAAAACATGAAAAATGTGGTGCAACAAACAGGACAAAATTTGGTCATGTTGGTGCCTATCTCTATTAACTCCTCTATTTATTGACAATACGCCATGCACAAAATCTTAAAGCGTAACTTTATCATGGAGAGGCATTTAAGTATTAGCGGGTATTCAATTTTGCCATGGAAGTTTTTGACATGAATTAAAAAGAACCTAAGATCAAAATCAACAAAAAGCCAGCACAAAAGAAAATACAATGAGGCATATTTTGGTCTTGGATTTTACGATAGGTGTGGTGGGGGCAAATCAGTGACCTGTGTGTGTGTGTGTGTGTGTGTGTGTGTGTGTGTGTGTGTGTGTGTGTGTGTGTGTGTGTGTGTGTGTGTGTGTGTGTGTCTCAAAACAGAAGCATTACTATAAGACCTGACGTACCAAGAAGACATTTCAAGGTAAAACATCTCTACATAACATTAACATAACACATGTATAAGTCAATTGATTTCCTCCAAAGGAAACTCTTGGAATAATATCAGCAGGAAAGTCGAATGATTAAAATACAACAGTTAATAGAAATACACAAATGGCTTCTTTCAAAGTTGAGCACTGAACTACTTAGTGTAAGAAACCACACCACAGCAGAACAGCTCATTCTCCCCGCTGCTCTAGACATGGTGTCAATTATGCTGGATGAGACAAGCGCTGCCAAACTGAAAGCTACACCAAATGACACAGTTTTGCAATGTATACACACCATTTTACATGATTGAGAACCAACTCAAGGACACATGATTTGCACTGCAAGTAGAAGATTTATTTTGTATGTCCACTTGTATATTGAGTATATGAAGAGTTCAGGTGCAAAATCCTCTAAATGCCATCAACAGTTTTCTTCTTGAATTAACTGGCTCTTGAGTGTAGGTTCAGTAATTTCACTTATATGGTGATAAATATGTTCTTTTCATTGCTTTAAAGTAAAATAACTGCACATAAACATACAGTGCATACAGTACAGTGTTATTTTTATTGTTACAGCCTTTTTCCAAAATGAAATGAAATTCATTTAATTTCTCAAAATTCTACAGACAATACTCCATAATGGCAATGTGAAAAAAGAGTTTTGTTTAAATTGTTGCAAATTTATTAAAAATAAAAAACCTGAATATCAAATGTACAGAAGTATTCACAGCCTATACAGAATCTAGACATCCTATAACAGGCTGTCTGTATAAACACACACCAGGTGGGCAGTGTCTTCCGTCTGGCCACTCTACCATACAGGCCTGAGGTGGATTGCTGCACAGATGGTTGTCTTTTTGTAAGGTTCTCCTCTCTCCACAGAAGAACACTGGAGCTCAGACAGAGTGACCATCGAGTTATTGATCACCTCCCTGACTAAAGCCCTTCTCCCCAATCACTCAGCTTAGATGGCCGACCAGCTCTAAGAAGAATCCAAGAATCCTGGTGATTCCAAACATCTTCCACTTACGGATGATGGAGGCCGCTGTGCTAATTGGAACTTTCAGAGCAGCAAAAAAAAAAAAAAAAAAAAAAAAAAAAAAAAAAAAAAAAATTCTGTAACCTTGCCCAGTCTTGTGCCTCAAGACAATCCTGTCTTGGAGGTCTATGGACAATTCCTTTGTCTTCATGCTTGGTTTGTGGTTTGCCATGCACTGTCAACCCTGGGACCTTATATGGACAGGTGTGTGCCTTTTCAAATCATGTCCAATCAACTAATTTACTACAGATGAACTCCAATTAAGCTGCTGAAACATTTCAAGATTGATCGGTGTAAACAGAATGTACCATTCTGAGTTAAATTTAGCAAAGGCTGTGAATACTTATGTATAGTTATTTTCATATTTAATATTATCAAAATACATATACTTATGTATGTTTTATGTACTCATGTGATTTTTCAGAGTTTTTTATTTTTAATAAATTTGCAACAATTTCAAAAACTCTTTTTTCACATTGTCATTATGGAGTATTGTGTGTAGAATTTTGAGGAAATAAAGGAATTTAATCATTTTGGAACAAGGCTGTAACATAAAAAATGTGGGAAAAGTAAAGCGCTTGGAATACTTGGCGCTATGAAAAATGGTTGTTTAGAAGAAAATGTCCGATTGCATTTAGAGGCTTTTCCATTTGTGGATTCCATTTGACTGACTGGATGGTTAATGTGACTAAACCTTAACTTATATACGTGATGTAAACCCTTGTCCTTTACAGCAGGCTGTGCAGTTATCACTGATCTCTTCCTCAGTGTGAGAGTAGTACATCCTTTTCCACAAGCTGGGCTGATAGTTCTGGTGGAAACTTCTCCAGGAGTTTCCAACACCCAGATAAGAGAGGTGGGAAAAGAGCCTTGTGACAGACACAAGCAAAGAAAATCTCTGCAGTCTCCTTCTGCAGCACAATAGCAGCCAAAGATTACATCACACTAGTCCAGCCAGACAAACACAAAGTATTCTTTCAAAGTAGATTAACAGAAATATACAGAGGAGGAGGAAGGCTGAATTTAGCAGAAAAGCAGACGTGAGTGATATTTGAAAAAGAAAGACAATATAAGATGCATCACTAAAGAGAGTGATTTTCTTTGTCATTTGCTTTGATTCATTTTACAGACATACACACTGTAAAAAATGCCGAGCTGTTGAGTTAATTGTTCAATGTTCACAGACCCATTGTTGGGTAAATTGTCAACCTCGGCTCACTCTGAAACTGTACCAGGGCCGGAGTGGGACTCTTTTTCAGCCCTGGAGTTTCAAGCCTTAGACTGGCCCACCTCAGTTCACGACTGACTATATTAAAATAAGGTCATTTCCAATTCAGTTTCTAATTACACTATCACGTCTTTTTTTTTTTTTTTTTTTTTGAGAAAACAGCTGCTTTAGAACTTTAAATCTTCAAAAACCCTAACAGTATTATATGTCTTAACAATAAAACTATAATTAAAAAAAAAAAAAACATACTCAGACAAGAATCAAACTCGGGTCGGCGGCGTCGTATTCTAACGTGCTAATCACTGGACCACAACAGTTGTAGTAATATTGATATGTAATATAGTAATATCTGAGTAATATTATCATTAACCTGTAGGCTGGTTATATATAAAAAGAGCAGAGCTGCGGTAAAATAATGAATAAGAAGACTGTAGTCAAGTAAGTAAATAAATTAATTTAAAAATTGTGACTGCTGAGAGCAACAGATTCTGGAGCTAGGGACACCGGCCCTCGCGGCCAAAAAACGGACCGGCCCACCGGGAATTCTCCCGGTCCTCCCGATTAGCCAATCCGGGCCTGAACTGTACCGCTATATACATTTCTGGGGATCACGAAATTGGTCTCAGGATTTATGTGTCTTTGTAGTTTTTGTTGTGGTCTGACTCACTGAATGACCAACACAATCTCACGGCAATTCATAACTTTTTCATTTAGTGGCTAATTCGTACGAATTCGTATGATCTAATTCGTACATTCGTACGATTTGCTTATCCCCCAATGACAGTTGGGTTTAGGGGTGGGGTTAGGTGCCACGCCTCCTTTTTAAAATCGTACAAATTTGTACGACTGAACTCGTACAAATTTGTACGAATTAGCCACTAAACTACCAAAACGTAAAATACTTACATTTTTTTCGTGAGATCAGGCTGGAATGACTGACCGATCGACTGATCCACCCTCCTCTTTCCCTAAACCCAACCAATAGTGTTTTCAAAAGTACCAATTGACCAGCGCCCACCCACTTCCCTAAACCCAACTGACAGTTTTCAAAAGCAATACAGAAAAAGAAAAGGCCTTGCCTGATTCTTACAACATTTTCAGATTTGACCACATTCTCACTCTGTTATTTAATTGATAAATTTTATTTTTGGCTTCTGTTTTTGTCTTACCCGCGTTCTGGAACGGTTCTTCTTTGGACCTGAATTTCGTCATCATAGTCAACTCCTCTCTGTATCTTTAAGTCCGCTGATAAAGTATATTGTATTTATTTATTTAAACTACATTAAATTTAATTATATTAAAGTCTGTTTTTTACCATTCGTTTTGGCTTTAACAGTTTATTGATAACTAATCAAAGAATGTTTAACTGAGCTCTGTGAAACATTTTGTATGTAGGCCTACAATCAAAAATGTAATATTAGAGCCATAGCTGTGGTGAATCGGCAATACTGTCAAAAATTAAACAATTTCTCTTATCAGAAAACAATAAACACAGTTATCCTAGGCGCAGCATTGTATTAGAATTGAGCAAAAATAAACAAAACATAGAGAAAACATCTCCACCTTCCACAGAGAAACAGCCATTGAGTCCTTCACCTTCAAAACTGGCCAATACTGAGAATGAAGCTCGGCTGCCCCCTACTGGTAATTTGTTTCCTGAGTTAGAGAAATTCTCAAGTGCTATGGTTAACCACAGTTAACCATAAGTTAAGTTAGGTCATAGCATTTTAATCCCTAAAACATGCATTTCTAAAGGCCATATCTGTACATGGTGAGCTACTCGATGAACTGGTAACAGTGGGAAAGCTGTCCATATGGAGGTAAGCAGTCACCTGATAAGTGCGAAAAGGAACAGCGTTGTACCGTCGCATTCATTTTAAAGACAAAATGCAGTCACATGAACTTCTGGCTACATAATTTGCAACCTTTAGAAAGGTATATAGAGGGACGTTTTTAGAATAAGCCTATGTTGGTAAATGTTTTTAATTAAATTTAAATGACACTTTTTTACCCAACGGTTGAGCATGGTTGAGCCTGGGTTTATATGGCCCATTTCCACTGAGTGGTACAGTATGTTAGGGTACAGGTTGGTACGAGTCACCTTTATCAAGCTTGTGTTTCCACTGCCAAAAGGGTACCGTGGTGTACGACAGAAAGTTGCAGTCGACAACATTCTCACTCAAGGAAATGTGTACAGTAAAGCTGTGTGGGTTGTTTACATAACATATGAGATGCACTTCTCACAAAACAGATACTTTATACACATAAACACTTGTGTACAAATGATCTTTACTAACCTTTGTATGAACATAATTTGATTATAACTGCAAATCAATGATGTGCGAAATAGCCTACAGTAACATTTACAATTATATAAAATAAATTAATGAATGCAACAAATATGAACACATACAGCCCCTTACAGTCTCCAATATAATACCAATTACAGAAAAACTACACACAGCATACATTTAGTCTTTATATGGGTTCAAAAACAACATACAACATATAACCCAGTCAAATGCAAAACTACTCATCTGCATCTATAATCTTCACTAGCACATGTATCCTTTATGAAAGTAATTACATCATTCCGAGTTCATAATAGTCCAAAGGGTGATGATTATAGTTCACAATGGCAGTTTGTTGATGTGTTAGGTTGCTAAAAGAATCATTTGCTTCTTTGCTTTTTGTTTTACCTTTCCTTTGTTTTTTTCGCACATCACTCTCTTGTTTGTCCGTTTCTGAAAGGATCGGATGTCAGAAGCACTTCAATAATCATGCACATGTTATTATCATTAGCTCAAGAAGTTATTTCAAATATAGATTCTGGGAAAATGCACATAAGCGAAATCGCTCACACTTGTAGACGGCCTTGTAAACAACTTTGGTGCACAGGGTGCTGCTCTTCTTCTTGGCTTTGTGGCTTTTCATCAAGACAACGACAAAGTTTGTTTAAACTCAGGTCGATCATGGCTCTTTATTATATGTATATACTATTACGGTGTAATGTCTAAAAATGTCACTTTGTTTTCATTCTCCTGTCTTGTGCAAGAGCGAGTGACATATCTCTGTAAACCAATAGCGTTCTGTTGCGCGTCTTGCTCCGCCTTTTTGTTTTGCTAGGTACCTTTTGCAAAGAGTACCCAAAAAGGGGTACAGTACGATTCGCTTTTAGGCACCTTTTGACAGTGGAAATGGTCATAAAAACGTACAGTACCATACCACTCAGTGGAAACAGGCCATTAGAGTGTAGTCTTAATATTGACACACTTTTTCATGTGTTTGCTTTGGTTAAAATGCCCCATAGTGGACCTGTGTCTATTTTTGTTTGAGTTCTGTCCTTTTCATAAATGCTCTCATCATACATGGGTAGGGCTCATCTGAGACCTTCTGGTTTCATTTTCTACACTGGGATGTTACGCATCAAACTGATCAAGTTACTTTTAAGTGAAGTACGGCATTTCTTGATTTGCCAAACAACTGGGTGCAATAAACATGTTTACCCCTAGACGATACTGTACACATTGTTCCTGTACTGAAATGATATTAGTCCAAAGCACACAAGCTTTTATTTGTCATTAAAGAGATACTTCCAACCTCATCTCTGAGGAAATCGTTGCGGCATATGAGACTAATTTAGAGCATTTATAACTCACATAAAAACTTTATTTTAGCACTATATTCGAGTCTGAAATTGAAGTAAGATATTTGTAATCATATCATACAAACACATCTTATATGGTGACAGTTTTCACTTGAGGCTTTCACACAAAAATGAAAATGATTGTCCGTGTGAAAATGTTTCATGTAGTGAATGACTGACAGGTCTGGTTTTGAATATGTGGATATCATATGGAAGACATTTTGCACACTCTGCTCTATGATCTATAGTAATCTATACCAACACTCTTATAATGTCTCACATAAACATCGGCTCCCCTCCACAGGGCATGAGCTGGGCGTGGGAGATTTATCGCAAGGAAAAGCTGGGTCAGACACTTTCTAGCTTACGCATCTTTAACTGTTGAAATTACCCTTGCCAAATATGCTTGGAGGTCGTGTTCACTTCCTGTTCTCCTAATTGAAACCACCGTAATGCCTATAAACAAGTTTACATTAAAACACACAAGCTGCATTAACCAAAACATGCCAGTTTACAACACAGACAAAATAAGAATTTAAATATCAGATTAAGCAATTAAGCCTCAGCGGTAAAAGGTTGTTTAGACATCCTCGGGTGAATTACCATTGATAACATTTGCAGTCAATTTAAAGGGTTTCTGCAGATTTCATCATGTCAAATTTAAGAACTTTTTAAGACTATTATGAATGAAATTTCACACTTTCACAGGGCAAAACCTTAATAATGCTTTGTATTACCAGTGGAATTTTTTTAACTTGCTCCATTAAAATTAAAATTCTGTTATTTCTTAGACACACATTTTAAATAATCTGTCAAACAAGCAAACTCGACTTTTAATGTTAGGAAAAAGGAATTACAAAGGATTTTTTTTACATATTTTTTCTTTTCATTAAACAATTGGCTTTGTATTGCTTAAAGATGATATTAACTGAACATCTTCTCGAGTTTTATGTTTTGCATACTGATAAAACATTTTTGCAGAAGTAGATAAATGCTTGTCTAAAATTAACTTGGGCTTTGGCTTGAATAGGTTAGTTAGGTTAACTAGGTGAGTTAGGGTAATTAGGCAAGTTATTGTATAACAATGGTTTGTTCTGTAGATTATCGAGAGAAAAAAATAGCTTAAAAGGGCTAATAATTTTGTCCCTAAAATGGTGTTTAAGTCTTGTGCTTTTTAATGTTGTGTGGAGAATTTGTAGAAAAAGAGGACGTACAGTAAGTATGGGTGCGGCCAATGGAGAACTGGAGAATGATTGTCAAGTGACGAATTTCACTAAAGACCACCTGTTAATATCAGCTGCCTTAATAAGTTGAAGTCAGGAAATGAAAACTGTTGCGCACCTCCTGAATGTAACTTTTGCATTGCATTGAGGAATACAGAATTCTGTAAATCGAGTTATTAATTTGTTGGCAATAAATTGCTAATATGTTAAACCTTAAATAAAAACCTATCCTGACCTTTTTATTGAACATGCATGGATTAATTGATTAATTATCCCAACAATATGCATATATATTTTTATTAGCTTAACTTTTCTTAAAAAAAGACAAGTTTTAAAAGCTAAAATAAAAAAAATGTAGGCACAACATATTTATGAATAAATAAACGGAGAACTTTTAAACAAATATTATTGTAAGGATGTAAGGAAGACAATTAAACCATATTGCCAAATAGTTAATAAATGTTAATTTTGTTAAATATTAAAAAAAAAAAATTTAATGGATGTATTTGCTAAGTGTGACGTCACGTGAAGCGGCTTTCGGGTTTAAGTGCTCTATCAAACTGTATAGGGAGACTCGGCAAATGGTAAGAATGAATATTTGCAAAGTGATTTAAAACTTCGAAAATCACAATCGCAATATATATATATATATATATATATATATATATATATATATATATATATATATATATATATATATATATATATATATATATATATATATATACAGTTGAGTTCAGAATTATAAGCCCCCGGAATTATTAGACCGCTTATTTATTTTTCCCCCAATTTCTGTTTAATGAAGAAAGGATTTTTTTCAAGACACTTCTATACAGCCTAAAGTGACATTTAAAGGCTTGAATAGGTTAATAAGGTTAACTAGGTGAGTTAGGGTAATTAGGCAAGTTATTGTATAACAATGGTTTGTTCTGTAGATTATCGAGAGAAAAAAATAGCTTAAAAGGGCTAATAATTTTGTCCCTAAAATGGTGTTTAAAAATGTAAAACTGCTTTTATTCTAGCCAAAATAAAACAAATAAGACTTTTTTTCAGAAGAAAAAATATTATTAGACATACTGTGAAAATTCTCTTGCTCTGTTAAACATCATTTGGAAAATATTAAAAAAATTAAGAAAAAAATTCGAAGGGGGCTAATAATTCTGACTTCAACTGTATGTGTATATATATATATATATATATATATATATATATATATATATATATATATATATATATATATATATATATATAGTTTATCCGTGTCTAATATCCTATGGCCAGAAAGTGATAAATTGTTAAAATATTGATATTAAAATATTGATGTTAAAATATTGATTCTTGTATACACCATGTTTTTATGTAAAATTCACTTTAATGTGTGATATGAATAAAAAGGTCATAAATGAGTAATTTCTCAATTCAAATGAGTAGCAGCTTGGACACGGAAACTTAACAAGCGGATAGCTTTTCAAGGACAATTATTGAAAAATAAGACCCGAAAAAGTAAAAGCATTCAAAGTATTTAAGACCTACTGTAAAACAGCAAATTTAAGACTTTTTAATGCCTTATATTTAGCTTTTGAAAACCATATTTAGTTTTAAGACATTTTAAGACCCTGTGGACACCCTGATTTAATCTAAGGTTGTGTCTGAGAGTTAATTATGCTGTTTGCTTCTTTCCTTTTTTTCCTGCTCGTGTTGTTGCTCTTCGGTGATTCAGCTTGTCAATCATCAATGAATCTATTTTCTAAGATTAACACCTTATGGAATCTGAGCAGTGTTCATTTATTTAACATTAACAATTTTGCTATGCCAATAAACATGTAATTTGTTTTCATTATTAAGTAATCTTCTAAAGTTCATTGGATATTTGTTTTATTTAGCTTTGAGCACACACTAAGAAATGTGATATGTAAGACGAGTTATGTTGTGGTTTTTCTGGGATCATACCAGCAGCCAAAAGATAACATAGAGCTAATCTATGCTTCCCACTGTTGGTGACCAGCAGACCAGCAATCTATAAAGTCCATCACGCAAAGCAAACATTCTAGATTGTCTGAAAGCACACTTTAAAATTTATAGGTAAAAACACTCCCTTTCAGATCCAAAGGAGAATATTTAAATCATTTAGCAATGTGATTTTCTAGGCATCGCAGGTGTCAGTTTACTGGCATTTTATTCCCACATTTTAAAAGTCAAAAATGCATGTCTTGGGATCTGTTTACACAATCGACACACAGTTTCTCTACATAACAATAGCATCTTAAAGGTCTGAAAATTCTAACTTAAAAAATTGCTGTTGTGCCATTTTTGAAAGATTCATTGATTCATTTAATTTCTTTTTGGCTTAGTGCCTTTATTAATCAGGGGTCGCCACAGTGGAATGAACCGCTAACTTATTCAGCATATGTTTTACGCAACAATTGCCCTTCAAGCTGCAACCCAACAGTGGGAAACACCCATACACTCTCGCATTCACACACATACACTACAGCCAAATTAGCTTATTCAATTCACCTATAGTGCACATATTTGTACTGTGGGGGAAACCGGAGCACCAGGAGAAAACCCACGCTAACATGGAGAGAACATGCAAACGCCATACAGAAATGCCAACTGACCCTGCTGGGGTTCAAACCAAGCGACCTTCTTGCTTTGAGGCGATCGTGCTAGCTACTTCGCCATCGAGACGCCAATTTTTGAAAGATGCACCTAATAATTAAAATACTATCTGCAATGCTTGTTTGTGACCTATTTTGCATAGTTTTGGCAGATTTTATTGATCATTATGAGCTGCTGTTGGCAACTGTGATCTTTAATTTACACATTGTCAGTAGAATGGCCTGTGTAACTTTCTCCCATCAGCAGTTTAAAGATTGTAGTCATCCACTAATTTATCCTGTTTAATGAATGGACCTTTTTCACAAGACTGTTATGACGCATTTAACGGTCTTCAACATCTTAAATCCTTGAAAGTATTTTTTTGTTTTCATTTTGTTTTTTAATGTATGAACATTCATATGAATTTATGAATGTATCATATCATCTTTTCATCAAATTACAAAAACCGAATTACCGCTTATGTGAGGTGCTTCTAATACATCATCTATATGGATGAGAGTAAATTTTAAATTTGACGGCATTCTCTCCTCTGGCTGTCGTCACCAGTCTTACACTATTTTTTCTTTTTTCTTAAAGTCTTAATAACACCACGTTGTTGTTTTTCTTTTATTATTTCAGCAAATAGGATTGTAAAAAAAATATTTGTCGTACTCTCCCGTTCACTGAGCTTTAAGTTTACCCAATTATGAGGACTTCGGCTACTGATAAACCCTGACATGTGGAAAGGCTCTATAGGTGTATTTTAGCAGAAATCTATAACTCAGTTCATCTCTCTCACACACATACTTGCATATATGATCTACGATGACTCTCCAGAAGCATTATGTATTTCATACTGTAAAAACCACTTATTATTTGGCCTTACATTACCCCTACCCGTAAACCGAACCATCACAGGAAACCTGTGGCAAATTTTGAATGTCAAAAGACCCCATTAAGTATGATTTCTTTCGTGAGACTGGAAATGGCACCCCGTTGGGGTAGGCTACAGCTCAGATGATACATCAAAAGACATGGGTGCTCCTGCCAAACTATTTCCAAACTTTCCTCCATTTTTGGGTCCAACAAGACAGAGAAGGAGCCTATCTCGAAACAAAAGCCATGTTTCTTGATATGGTCCATAACTCCTCCCCGAACTCCCCGCTGTCATGTATCGTGCTTTCTCATTGGCTGGAGGTGCCAAAGTGTTTTTCAGTCAGAAGAATTTTTACCCAGCAGGATTTTGAATCGCCGACAGCTCCAGGTATTTAGAATGCCAAATATTTCACAGATGTTGAGGATTCTTTCTGATCAGGTCTTTGCTTATTCACACTGTGTGATTGTCACTTGTGTGACTGAGCACCGGTTTGCTTCTGATTTCAGGCATTTGTTGCCAATTTCATAAAATATTTCGGTATATCAAAAACGGGACTAAAACCGTACAGTGTGAACTCGGCAATAGTGCACTATTTGTAGAGACTGCTATGTGAAGAGATTTCAAAAATATTATGATATTATCATGTGCACTCATGCATTCCCACAATTCACCTCACTAACCAGCTAGCCACTACCAAATATTCATACATTGTGTGTTGCACACACTGTCTGAACTCACTCACTCATTTCTAATCACTTAGTCAGTAAATTAAATTAGTGGGGTCATGCAGGGATTGTGAGGATCATTGGGCAAGATTGCATACAGGCAATGGGCAGCATGGTGACTCAGTGGTTAGCTTCACAGTGGTCGCCTCGCAGCAAAAGTTGCAGCTAAGTCAGTTGGTATTTCTGTGTGGAGTTTGCATGTTCTCCTCATGCTCACGTTAGTTCCGCTGTGGCGACCTAAGCCAAAGGTAAAATGAATGAATGACTGAATGAATGTATACAGGCTTTAAAGGATTTATGCCGCATTCACACTAGAGTTTCATCTTGCAAAATTCTGTCGTATCGTGCTGCGAAATAGAGCAGGATTAAACAGGATCAGTAGACATTTTTAAAAAAGCAAGAGACTGTTTTTTCAGTAGTGGCTTTTTAAATTTCTGTAACACTTTATTTCTGATGGTCCATTTGAGGATTAGTACTGTCTGCTTAATGTCTGTTGATACTGCTCCTTCAACAGAGATATAACTGACTATAAGAAACTTTGATTGTTCATGTCAACTTACACTAACCCCAAACTAACAGTCTACTTATAATCGAGTGAGAATTAGTTGCAATGTAACTTAAACTCAACAAATGAACCATCAAAATAAAGTGTGACCTAAATTTCTTTACAGAGAGGTCATGTTTTGATCTTTGGGTCTCACGCACCCACATGATGCGATTTTGCAGGTCAGAGTTCACCAATCTTGAAATTTGCAATGCAGCGAACTTCGAAACTTGTTGCACAAGCTTACATTTCCAGTCTGTCGCATGTGTATGTGAATACATATCAATGGAAGTCTATGGGCCTAAAATTGCAGTGTGACCACGACTTCACTTATGACAGTCATGGACATCATATTGAACCAAACCAAATCCTAACCAAACCTGTTTGTTTCATCGCCAAAACATCTAAATCCACTAATTTGTTTAGCAAGATTATAATTCAATTCATATTTGGAATTACCATGTTTTTATAGAAACATTCATTTCTCTTTTTTGAAAGCTACAGTTGTTCCACCTTTTTAATTCCATTTTTCTTTGCATGTTAATGCAAACAACTTTACAGAAAAAAGATAATCTAATACAGAATGTCTTTTATTAAGCAAAACAATAACAATGAATTCGATTTTCAGCATTAATATTAAATATCTGTGAAAGCAATCAGGTCATTTGATATCCTGCAGCGACAACCAGTCATTTTAAATGCAGCAAGTTAATGAAATCCGGCACATTCGTGCAAGACATTTCCTTTGTGAACACTTTCAGACCAACATGAGTGTACTTAAAAAGAAACCAGCCCTTGATAACATTTACACCTTGCTTTCAAAAAGATTTACTGTTAATTAATTCCTTAACTCTTTGATTGCAAAGTATTGTCAGGTGCTTGGATAAGGGCTCCGGCCCTGCATCAGTGTTATATTAGGAGCGGCCTGAGAGTGTGTAATTAATGGGGGTCTTTTAATCTGGATTCCTTGGGCATTAATTGAACAGGTGTTATATGTTAAGACGTTAATTTTTAACACCAGAGAACAGGCTCATTTGGCAGAAAGGGTGTGAAAAGAGGGAGGAAAAGCCGTTAATTGCCCCCTTGTTACGCACCTACCCACCCGAGATCAAATTCAGACCAGACTGAGATGAAGACGGCTGATCCACATCTTAAGGTATCAAGGCTCCCCTGCAGACCCTGCCGCCAAAACCAACCAACAGCCTCAGTGCTTTTAACTCTTAATAATAAACTGTCCTTATTGGTTTCACTGCTAAAACTAAAACGAAAGCACACACTGTAAACGGCATACATAGTTCAATCATATATTGAAGAATTTACGAGAACAGCACAGTAGTAGACTTTTCCAAACATGCTATTCTTGGTCTACTAGAAATAAAGATCACAGTAACTGATTCAAGAGCACACGGCACAAAAAATAAAGTTAAACGAAGATCAAAGACCGAGATGAAAACCGTGACTAAATTAACCGTTCGGCCTATCTGCAAAGAATAGAAGACCTAAGATTTATACAACAGCGATGGCAGATGTTCAAAGCACTACCTACCAGGAGTTAAACCTGCTTATGGAATATCTAAAGTGTATCTCTCCACCTATGCGTATTATGATATCTTTAAAAGCTTTATAACACATGAAAGTGAGTATGTTTTGGCTGTGAGCTGGAAATACTACTGACACTGTGATTTCACTACGTTTCCCAAATAAATGATATTTTTGAGTGCCTAAACATGGTCAGAAGTTCATGAAACTTTGCAAGCATCAGAAGCAGAGAAACATTTATATTTGATGTGAGTTGCAGAATTGCAGTACCTGCAAAAATGTTTTGTGTAAACATTTGTAAGACACACAGCTCCAATTCCTACAATTATAATATTTACAGTAGGAGACATAAGTATTTAACACATCACCATTCTTCTCAGAAAGCATATTTTTAAAGATGCTGTTGACTTGAATTTTCACCAGATGTTGATAATAACCAAATAAATACATATATGAAAAGAAAACAAATCTAAAAAGTTTACAAATAAAGTTATGAGTAATAAAATGAAATGACACAGAGAAAAGGTATTGAACACATGAAGAAGGGGAGGTGTAGAAAGGCAGTGAAAGCCCAGACAGCAGCTACAGTAAAATCTCTCAGTAGTTATTGAGCAACCCTCTGTCCTTTTGTCGATGTAAATTAATAATAGCTGCTTCGGTCCAACATATACAATATTAAGATGATGAAGATGAAACCAGAGGGGACATTTAAGCAAGACAATGATCCAAAACACAGCCAAGGAAACTCTCAAATTCTTTAAGAGAAAGAAAATACAGCTGTAGAATGGCCCAGCCAATCACCTGACTCGAATCCAATAGAAAATACAAAATAAAGATAAAATTTGATAGACGAAACCTACAGAACCATCCACATTTTTACACTCTGTTGAAGCCTGTGAAAATCTTAGACCTGAGCAATGCATGCAACTTCATTCTCCATATAAGAGTCGTCTTTAAAGTCAGCCAGAAGTCAGTTATTTAACATTTTATATACAATGTTTGTGCTGTTTTTGTTATTTTTAGATGTTGTATTTAAATAAAAATCCTACTAGAATTAGTCAGATCAACACAAAATTTGGTCAGTCTAACCTTTCGTCATTGTGATCTTGAGAATACTGAGATGTTTGTAGCAGCCTGGATGCAAGGCTGGATGTTTCACCATAAAAAAAAAAAGGTTTTTGATCTGTCCCAAATTTCACAAGTTTTGAAGTTCTGACCTGAAGACATCTATATGATCGGGCTGTCATTTTACGTTTTGTCAGTTTAGTGGCTAATTCTTTCAAATTCGTACTAGTTCAGTCATATGAAAACGTGCGATTTAAAAAAGGAGGCGTGCCACCCAACCCCTACCCACCCCCTAACCCTAACCGTCATTGCATGATGAGCAAATTGTACTAAATTGTACAAATCAGATCATCCGAATTCATGCGAATTAGCCACTAAATCAAAAAGTTCCGAATTGCTGTGAGATTGCGTTGGATTTTTAACAACCACAGAGAGTCAGGACCTCGGTTTAATATATCATTTGAAAGACGGTGTTCACTGAGCAGTATAGAGTCCCCTTCACTACACTGGGGCATCAAGATCCACACAGACCACAAGTTGAGCGCCCCCTGCTGGTCTCACTACAACCACATTCTGGCATCAACCTAGCTTTCACATGTGTCCTCCTATTCAGGTACTAAATAGACACAGCCCTGCTTAGCTTCAGTGGGCGACCATGTGAGAGGTGCAGTTGCCGGCTGCTAGTTTTAAAAATATGACTTCAAGTATTCACAAAATAACAGTCAGTAAATCATTTCATATAAGTTCTCCATGTATTTAAGATGCTCACGATGTCTCTCGGTTTGCATGAGTGAAATGCAGCGCTCACTGTCAATTGGTGGGAATCAGACAATAAAGGTTTTAGAGAGTTTACAGAGCATCAGATCCACAGAATATATATTTTTATATCAGATTTCTTCTATACTAACACACTTAACATAACTAACCTCTAAATACCCTGCATTTAATCTGTATTTTTTTATTAGAAAAAAACTTAAACTAACCTAACCTAAAAAACCTAATAACTTTAAAAGCTACATTTCTGGCACAACACGGGTCATCATTCTTACAGACTTTATCAGTATGTCATTTTGTTTACACTATAAATAGTTTAATCAAGATTATCAGTTTGGTATGGGAAGTAAAAAAGTAATGCATTTTCAACAAAAAAAATAATTGTTATGATGCACTTTGGAGCTGATCTTGCAGCCTTTAACCCCATGCTGAACCCCCCAGTGATCTGCTCTGTCTCCCTCTCTTTACTTCAGATATCTGTCTCCGCGGCCCTCTCTTCCTGCTACTGTCCAAAGGCATCTCTCACGATAGATAGAAGACTGTAAATCAAACTTCTGCCCAGACTCTTATTTATGGAGGTTATAAATGGATTTCAAATGCTCAGACGTTTTGCATGGAGCACGTTCTAGGGGAAAAGCAGTACAACAAGCCATGGTCCTGATTTTGATTTAATACGATCCATATAAGCTATTCAGCTGCAGTTACACGTGGTTAAAGAACTGAAACAATGAATCAGTCAAGTGATTACAGTGTGCAGTCTTTCCTGAACTCCTTCAAGAACACATGAACATCAACCGCAAAACAGATGAGCTGATGCGTTTAAACAACTTTGAGCAAATCTAATCAAGCACAATTAGGTTTTTGCATGTTATGAAGGAAATGTCATTTGTACTCGCCTGTGCAAAACTCACAGAGACGTGGCGCCAGTGTGTGTTGTTTGGAGAGCTTTTGGAACTATTGTGGTTTTCTAGTCAAGTAAAGCTCATCCTGGTCACTAGATTTGATTCCAGACTTGTCATAAGTGTAAAGGCTTTGATAACAACATCCTGCAAAGATGCCTTTGTGTTTTTTTAAGCCTGTTTGCAGTCAGCCTTATTTTTCTCAACACGATTTGATGCATTTCCTGATTGAGCAACATCTGTTTCAGACTATCTAGACTGTTTGGATTACAATTTCCATATGAGCAGTGTTACGTGTCTGTTGAGTCGACTATTAAATATTAATTTATTAAATGCTGATCTCATTAATCAATTCAAAATGCATGCTTTTAATAAAATCATTGAAGCATTTGCAGTACTGTATTAATTAATGATGCACACCCCAGGTAGCATTTGATTGGCTATAACAGTTTCAAAATAAGTGAAATTGCAACAATTATATTTTTTACACACATTTTTAAGCTGATCTATGCTTTTGTTATACACACTATGTATGTGGGACTATTATTTTGAAAACAGGAGACACGGGGAGGCTAAAAGAGTAGTTCTGTGAAAGAAGCAGCCATTATTCTTAATGGCATTGGTTCACAGCACATCAGAATGCAAAATGTGGGAAAGACAGATTATAAATTTATTCAATGTTACCCTGAAGAGGCATAAGGTCTGTTAAAACGTATTTAGTGACGTTTATTCATGAACTGATTTCAAGAGGATCATGTGATTATGATTGAATTTGCATTATGTATGATCCACCAATCAGACGATTCCTAACCCACTATAAAGAGCCAGGGTTTCTTTCTACAGTCATCTTCAATTTGAAGAATCCCCCTTCCACCCCTGCTCCTCTACCTTTCCCTTCATAGGGTGGCATGGTGGCCCAGTGGTTAGCACTGTTGCCTTATCTACCACCACCATTGTGATTTCTGCTCCAAAATAAGTTGTTTTTAGGGTACTTTAACACTTGTAGATCGATTGTGGTTAACTTTCACACGGCAAAAACAAACAAAACAAAATGTACCATAGGATTGGTATTACAGAAAACTTTGGCATTTTTAAAACCTTGACTTTTCCAAATCACGGTAAACCTTGAAACTGTTTATCGTCTCGTGCCTAGTTTTCATATATGTAAAAGCTTTAAATTACAGCTTTAAATACATCTCTTTATATAACTTTATTTAATTTATTTGGGGTTTATAATTGTAAATTACCCTATGTTTTATTCACAACTTAAAGTTTTATAAATCTTGTTTTATGACAATGGCTGGTCTCGCATCATCAATCACTAACCAACCAATCAGACACATCCAAATGCATATAAATAGTCTGCCCTCTTCACCAAAACAGGCTCATTCTAAAAACTTAGCCCAATATACATTTCTGGAGATCACAAATTATGTAGCCAGAGCTATGTATGGCTACAATTCGTATTTAAAACGAATGCTCTTGGGTTGTATGATGCTGTTTCTTTTCGCATTTACCAGCTGACCAGCTTACCTTCATGTGGACGGCTTTCCCACGTTTACCAGTTTGTCAAGTTAGCTCGCTATGTACATTGACGGACTTAAGATGCAGAGAGGAGTTGACCATGACAATGGGGTTCAAGTCCGGCTAAGAACGGTTCCATAAAGTTTCTAAGACAAAAGCCAAAAAATTAAATAAACAAGTAAACAACAGCATGAGAATGTGGTAAAATCTGAAATCGTGGTAAAAATCAGGCCATGGCTTTTCTTTTTCTGGATTGCTTTTTGAAAACACTATTGGTTGGGTATAGGAAAGGAGGAGGGTGGGTCAGTCAACTGGTCAGTCAGTCAGTCAACAGCAGCCTTTGGTGGATTTACGCAATTATAGCAGGTGTGAATGACATTCCTGAGAGATATTTGTGATCTCAAAAAGCAAACACAGCAGTCTCTGGTGGATTCGCGAAAACAAAAACTGCAAAAACTTACCTCCTGGGAGGTATATGGTGCTCTCCAAAAATGCATATAGCAGCATGTTTTTCAGACTGAGCCTAGGTTGTTCATTACGTTTAATCATTGTCATTTTTACGATGAAACCCCCCTTCCACCCTGACTTCTTCCACTCCTTCCTACTTTAATAGCAGAGGAGCTCTCGAAAACTACTTGCGCTCAGACTCCCCTCTCTCTCTCCTGTCTAAACGAAGCCTGGGACTTGTGGATCTACAGAGCTCAGGGCTCTATCTCAGGACAGCATGCCAAATACACTTTTACTTAATCAAGCATCAACTAAGTGTGAACTCTTGAAACATAATTCAGGAGCATACTACAGATGTAGTATGTGAAGCTCTTCTCTCTTGTGGTTATAAATGAACATTTAAAACCATTTTGAATTTTAAACTTACCAAAACCACCTACCGACTCTATAGATATCAGAGAGAACAATTTAACACATTGAATCAATAAGAAAATGGCACCATTAAGTGTTTTTTACTTAAAAATTGTGAAAACTGTACAACTAAACACTTGCACATACCATACAGTCTTTAACAACTCATATAAAACACACAAAATCATCCTTCATATCCATTCTCTTACCAAAAACCACTTTATTTCTATTGCAGCAATGCATCATGGAAAAGCTGGATGCAGGTCAGCTGAAATGAGTGCTTCATCTTTCACAGCTGTCTCTAACAATAGCTGTCTTATTTAAACTTCGAAACAAGAGAGATTTCTGGACAGAAAACATAAAAACACGCTGCTGTTCTTTCCCTTGACTGACTTTAAATAAAAAGCCGCTGTTTTCTCTGGTCGTTGTTTCAAATAAGCGATGTGGTTGGAAGCAGTCCGGGCCGCTATAATCTTATCATAATCGTTAGCGTATGGCCTCGAGAGGTGAGCGGCAAATGTCTTTACAACCTGATCTTTGGAGTCACGCTTTGCTAGTAAATTCTAATGACAGACTGGAACAGTATTGTGTATTAGATGTGTGCAGGGAGAATATGAGGTCTAATATAAAGGCATGATCTACAAATGGAATCATACCACAGAATCTGTTTCACTGTTTACAAGTATGGTCTGACTTTATTATTAATAATGTAACTTGAGTGGCATAAAATGTAAACAGCAAGCAGCGAATTATGTCGATTCCTGGCACAAAGTCTATTTATAAAACGCTGCCAAAGCCCCACAGTGGTATCTGTATTACAGAATACATTATGTTTGGCTATAATAGCTGATTTGGACCGTAGTTGGGTTTGAATTAAGCCTTATATGGTATTGGATTGGAATAAAGAGCTCGTTTGAGCTGATGAGCAACAGGATTTGATTTTGACACCCCGGCGTTTGACTTCAAAGAGCCCCTGCAAAGGCAGAGCAGGAAGGTATGAGCGGCTCTGGGTTTACAGTAAATGATCTTGGTTTACTGACCATAAAGCTCTGATGGGGTGAAAACTTGCACTTAATAGATCAAGACGGAGAACGACAATGTAAGATTAAAAAACAAGCCTGCAATCAACAGGTGAACTGAACGTAATGAAATACTCTACATTGCATGGAAAGATTGCATGCAGTGCACACTGAATCGATTGTGTGTGTGTGTGTGTTTGTGTTTAGATTTAATTCAAAGAATCTAATAATTGGACTTCTGAGAAAAGCATGACCTGGTTCTTTCAAAAATATATATTTAATATCCCTTTATTAAAACAATCCATGACAGCATTGTTATCCTCTGAGATGGTTTAAATCAAAAGCATGTTTCTTCAGCAGGTTATACAGATGTAAGGCTAACCACAGTTTGCAATTAGGAAACCAGCCAGTTTTGTGTTTCGTTGCGTGAAAGTCTGATAAGTCATTACGAAATTATATTTCATACAACTCATTAATGACGTTCCAGATCTTTTTGGCCCATAGTTCCTTTGGCCTAACAGTTGAAGGCATCAAAACAAGTTGTCAAATAAAGTGAGAGAGATATAAGCGGAGGAGAACAGACTGAGGTTTTTTCAGACAGAGGATCACAGCGTTAAATAAATTACCCAAGGCACCTCTTTGGCAAAGGAGAACACAAACTTTAGTTGAGCTTCATATCATGAAAGGCACATCTATGATGAACGAGCTGAGCGTGGCCAAATGGTCTCATAAATTTATACAGACACACATACGGGAGGCAAACCCATTGAGCTTATATATGAAGTGATAATATTTACCTCTAGTCTCTCTTGTCAGTAATGAGTTTGCTAACGAAGGAATCAATTAATTTTCGACGCCATTAATATTTATGCATTTGGCAGACGCTTTAATCTGAAGCTACTTTTATCACTTTGAAAGAATACATTTGATCATTTCATGAATTCCCTGAGATGACTTTAGAATTGATAGTACGAGTGCATACTTCACAAGTATATTCATTCATTTTCCTTTAGCTTAGCCCCTTTATTTATATCCAGCAGATGTTTTACACAGCGGATGCCCTTCCAGCTACAACCCAGTACTGGGAAACACCCATACACACTTATTCCCACACATACACTATGGCCAATTTAGTTGATTCAATTCACTTATAGCGCATGTCTTTGGGCTGTGGAGGAAACCGAAGCAACTAGAGGAAACCCACTCGAACAAGGGGAGAACATGCAAACTCCACATAGAAATGCCAACTGACCCAGCTGGGACTCGAGCCGGCAACCTTCTTGCTTTAAGGCAAAAATAAACATATTCTTTAAATGCAGTAATATTATGAATTTGGATAAAAGCATCGGTCAAATAAATAAATGTAACTGTTTTAGTAACAGGATCTTACCAAAAATACAGAAGCCATCATGACTTACACTAAAGTTAAGTAGAATTTGTTAAAAGTGTCTTTCTTTCTTTCTTTTTTTTTCTTTCTTTCTTTCTTTTTAAGGAAATGATTGCACTTTATTAGGGGAGAGTAGGACACAAAGTAACACTTTTTGGTTGTGGTCAAATAATAAACAAAGTAATGGGGTAAGACAACATATTTTAGACAACACACAGGTCTTTTCTACAAATAAGCACTGGTTGTATGATTGTCAGACCTGTGGTTTCTGTGCAGTATTGCCAAAAGTGGCAGGAGTAAAAATGTTACTATTTACCCCACCTGTAGGGCAAGTTGTAACAGACAGAAGGGTTAGTTTTAACACATTTAGAAAGTCAGATTTCACACAATTAATTTAAATTCCATTAAATAGTATATTACCTCAGTACTTAACCCATTTTTTTTACACATAGAGCATGTTTATTTATGTATCTATTGAATAAACAATGGGCGAGGTAGTGGCGCAGTAGGTAGTGCTGTCGCCTCACAGCAAGAAGGTCGCTGGGTCGCTGGTTCAAACCTCGGCTCAGTTGGCGTTTCTGTGTGGAGTTTGCATGTTCTCCCTGCCTTCGTGTGGGTTTTCTCTGGGTGCTCCGGTTTCCCCCACAGTCCAAAGACATGTGGAACAGGTGAATTGGGTAGGCTAAATTGTCTGTAGTGTATGAGTGTGTGTGAATGTGTGTGTGGATGTTTCCCAGAGATGGGTTGCGGCTGGAAGGGCATCCGCTGTGTAAAAACTTGCTGGATAAGTTGGCGGTTCATTCAGTTGTGGCGACTCCGGATTAATAAAGGGACCAAGCCAACAAGAAAATGAATGAATGAATAAACAATTGGATTTATTTGCATTATTATCCACTATTACTATACAATGCATTTATTGTCATTACTAGCAATACAATTGATTTTTCTATTAAAATATTTTCTTTTCAAAATACATTTTTTATTTAAAAAGTTCTCAACATTACACTCACAACTCAAAACATATTTTGTTAGTATCAGTAACTGTTTCTTACATCTTTCAAAATGGTTCCATCTTTTAGCCTAAAAGACGGTAATCACAACAATATAAGATTTTACTAACGTACTTTTCCAGATTAAAAAAAAAAAAAGAGTATAATACAAAATACTTTTATGCTGAAAAAATGTTTCCTCTTGTGTTTCTTATCCAGATTTCTCTAAACTTTTTCAATAATTGCCAAGAAGACATCTGCCGACACTGTGGTGAAAACCTCAGAAGCATGTTATGGTTAAACCAGAGCAACTACCTTTAAACTCTGTGTTACATTTTACCCCAGGTTACTTTGAGCCCCTCGCTTCCCTACCCCTAACCCTATACATAACCCTTGTAGATTGCTTATATGATCCTGTGTTTTATAGGTAGTTACAATTTGAGTACACATAAGTACACATACAGCAAAATAAAGTGAGACGGGATAAATACTAGTACAAATATATTTAAAAGATGATGAAGAACTGACACCAATCCAGTCAAACCGTTACATGACCTCTTTTCTTGCTATAATTTATAATGACAGTATTGATGAGACATTATTACACTTTCTTCACTCACTTCACTCAGTATCACAGTTCTTTTATCATCTGTTCGTGTGTTGCCTTACATTAAAAAAGGGTATTTTGCAGTAAAATGTACTAATAAATCTAAGGGATCAGAAGGATCATTGAAGTTAAATAAGCTAGTTAGAAAAAAAATGCTGTTGGCTAGCTATCTACAACATGTGTACATGATACGATGTTTGCTGTTGTATGAGCGTGTACACATTTTTTCCCTATGGAGAGAAAACATTTAGATGCTTGTATGGTCATGGCTCAATGAGTAACTACTGAGCTGATCTGCGCGGCGCATGAGCTCCCAATCATTTTTACATAAACATATTTAAGGGCTGTCAGATTTAATTAATAAGGTGTGTGTGGCTGAATAAGCCTATCTGTTGCTCTATCTAAAGTTTACTAATCAAGAAGATAAACCTCATGAACTGTGAGCACTGAATGATGTGTCATGTATGACAGGATCATCAGAGATAATAGCTTACAGTGGACTAGACCATACATCCTGACTTCCCGGTGCTGAAAAAGAACCTGTATGTGTTGCAAACATTCACAGCTCGTATCATTATTAAACTGTTATGATAAGAAAAAGAGAGAGAGAGAAAGAGTGAGCGAGCAAGAGAGTGAACAAGTGAGAGTGGCTCTGAAAACATTTTTCCTTTGTCCATGTTTTTGGTGTGGAATATCATGCGATTACTTCAGAATTCCCCAAGTCATAAAATTGTGTTTTTATATTCCTGCATCTGAATTATGTTCACATAAACTCACTCCTGACATGTGGGTTCACATCTTCCATCTTCTGACCATCATGATTTCCACTGTGTACATCCGCCTTATGGCAGGGATGGTTAGCTTTAGTCCTGGTAGACCACTGTCCTGCACAGTTTAGCTCCAAACCTAATTAAACACATGATTAGAGTTGAGGCCGATTAGCTTGTTCAGGTGTTTGATTAGGGTCAGAGCCAAATCCTTTGGTAAAATGACCCTCCTGAACAGAAGTTGCTCATCAATGATCTAAGGCATTGATAGCTTTGTGGGGATTAAAGCAGGTCAATTTGTAGCTAGCAGTTACTCATTGGTTTTTATGAATTATATGAGTATGTGTGAGTTTTGGCAGGACTTTGATACCGCAGCTCCACTTCGCAATCAACAAAACTGAAAAAAACTAAATACAAATGGTCCACCTCGAATAAATCAACACCCACAGACAGATAAGCAACTGTAAGCTTTGGGGGAAAAAAATCAACCTTTTGATGAAAGTGTTGCAACACAGGCTCATTTTGTATATGTACCCCTGTCTATGTCTATGGAGAGCCAGAGGTGCGTATGGCTGCATTTAGTCTTTCAATTGAATGCTACGGGACGGTATGATGCCCAGTTTTACCTGGTTCCATAAACCAGGTAAAACAAAAGCAAATAAATAAATAAATAAATGAATAAACAACAGACTGAAAACATGGTAAAATCACATGACCTTGACTGCTCTTTTTTCCAGATTGCTTTTGAAAACATCATTGGTTGGGTTTAGGGGCAGGGGTGGGTCAGTCGTCATTCAATTAGTCAGTTAGTCAGTCAACATCAAGCTGGCCTGGGGTGCATTTCCTAAACAATGACAAAACTCACGGCTGAACTATAATAGTACTATGCATTGATTGGGAAAAGAACAATGTGAAGAGAGTTTCCCAAAACACATAGTTTCTCTGTCGCAGATCCGCAGTTTGAACCACGTTAGCTATAACATAAAATGTCCACAATGATGCTCTAAACAGGGTGGAGTAACAACCTCTTTAAAGAACAACCACATAATTCTTTGTGCAAGTGAAGATTCATAAACTAATTTTGAGAGGAGCACGTGATATGATTGAGCATGACAGGCCGCTCATCTGTAATCAGTAATAATCCAAGCAGAGCGATCTAAGCTCACAATAAATAGTTTGTTTTCTTCTTACTGCTTTTATCTTCAATTTGGAAGAATGCCCCCTTCCACACCATCTCCTCCTTTACCTCCCTTTTCTAAGAGGTAGCTCACGAGACCTACCTAATCTCGGATCCCCTTATATGCTCATTGACCGGGCGGGAGCCTTGAGCTCAAGTATCTCCGAGCTCAAGGTTCCTTCCCGGAACAGCATGCCAAATCTGCTATTAATGCTAAGCATATCTAAGTGGGAACTTTTGAAAATATATTGTTTTACACGCACACACAATTAAATTTAACTAGTTTTGATAAAAAAATAAAAAAAAACATGCAGTCATTTTCCTCATTAATATTAATTAATGTAAACCACATATAGGGCCTCTGTTTTTTTTTACAAATTTTATTGAGAATATTCCACATTTTATTCTAAAATATAAAGATCACTTAGCTAACACATATTTTAATCACATATATAAATCATATTTGCGGCTGGAAGGGCATTTGCTGCGTAAAAATGTGCTGGATAAGTTGTGTGGCGACCCCGGACTAAGCCGACAAGAAAATGAATGAATGAATATAAATCATATGAATCATTAATGGTTGTAATTTACAGTAGGCTATTTATTTAGAAATGAAGAAAAATCCTACTTATTTATAATAATAATTATTATTATAATGAATTTTATTATTATTAAGTAGGATCTTGTATGTTTTTTTATATATATGTTTTATTTATATATTTTTTTTTATTTTGAAAGGTCTACTTTTACATTTCGACACATACAAATCACTTCAGAAATGTTCTAACCAACAGGCCCATGTCTTATATAGTACAGATATATTTTTCTTAATAAATAACCTACAATAAATTAAAAGCATTAGTGTATGCTATAATGTATATATATATATAATTTATATATATATATATAATTATATATATATATATATATATATATATATATATATATATTTTTTTTTTTTTTTTTTTTTTTACAAGTTTTGGAGACGTAACGTAAATTCCTCTTTTAAATAATAGGTCACCTATTGCTTTGGTCATGAGCCACGGCTGTGTTCAAAATGGCATAATTGTTTTCAAAGTGCACTGCAAGGGGAGAGCAATTGTCAATATGAAGATTGATAAAACTGAACTGTAAAAATACTTTGAAAGCAAATTACATCTAAGAGAGATGACTTTAATGTTTTTTTTTTAATCATTCCAAGTTTAACAACTGGGAAAACCTGGAAATAAAACACAACCTGGAACTATGCTTCTAACTACAGCTCTAGAGGTGAAGTTGTACAAGTTTGTGACGCAGTGGCAATTTGGGATGGATTTGGGAAACGCCAAATCAACAAACTATGTTTGTAAAGACGCAACATTGAGATCTTAGTCGGCTAACGATGGCTTTTGTAAACGCAGCCCTGTTCGGCTGAAGTGTCTATTGCGCCCTCTAGAGGATTTATGCAAGAAGAGGACATGTGAGAAAAATCTGAGATCAAAAATCGTACACAGCTGCCTCTGGTGGATTTGCAAAATAAAGAAAAATCTGCAAGCAGACATACCTCCAGTTTTGTATTTCACTGTTCCCAGAAATGTAGACCTGGGTACGTACCCGTAATGAGTCTGGAATCTGGATTGAAGTTTTCAAGTGTTGATAAATAAATGAATGATAAAGATTTTATATACTATTTCCATATCATAAAATAAAATATTCTGGAGCTACGAATGTGATGCAATTCTGCCACTGGCTGAATAATAGGGAAAGTGCTACAATGAGACGCAATTCATCTAGTAGGCTAAAGCAGTCATCACCTAAACACAGTTAGTCTCTGATGATAGCAGTGGCAACTTCATGCTGGTACCTCAGACTCCCACCTGATTTATCTGTTCATTATCATAAGGACCCCTGTTTCTCAGACTACCCAGTAAATCTCCCACAGTGTCTGCTTTTTCTTAACAATTCAGACCCCTGCAGCACAACACAGTGGAGACATTGAACATGATATCATAGAGCTTTTATCTTGAAGATCTGGTCTATTATAAAGGCTGCATTCTTTCTAATGGCATGAAAAACAGGAAATAACGAAGCTGAGGAAATGCAGGGACAGCGTTTGTATTTACTAACGCAGGTCGTGAGTTCCTTGGAGGCGGATTGTTATTTCGAAAATAATGCTATTGTATATGAGAAAGCCTCTAGTGAAGGGAAAATGCACACCAGTTGTGAAAACATTCCCTCTGTTCATTATGCTGGCCAGCGGCCGAAAGACTTTCCTACAACCCTGAGCTTGATGCATGAAGAGAAACCACAACTACAAGTGCTAGCAGTTTACTGGAAAATAAAAGGAGTTTGCTTTGTCGACCAATATAACAGTTATCACCCAGCACTAGAGATTTTTTTATATTTAAAAGTATTTTAGCAACTTCTATTGTTCACTTAAAGTGAATCTGTAAAACTTTAAAATTCCACAACACTGCAGATGTAATCTTTAGCATTAGTCAACAGTATTTTCTCATCTTGACGTTACCATCAGACATTTCTTCTTTTTATTTATTTATTTATTTATTTATTTATTTATTTATTTATTTATTTATTTATTTATTTATTTATTATTATTATTTTATTATAATTAATTATATTTATTGAATACTCATATACTCCTTATGGTGGTGGTCGTTTTTTTAAACATTCTGTTGACTCCAAGTAACTTTGCAATTATCAGTAATTAGTGCTGTTCTGCTTAATATACAGTCACCGGCCACTTTATTAGATATACTTTATTGTCCAACTGCTCGTTAACGCAAATTTATAACCAGCCAATCACATGGCCGCAACTTAACGCAAATTTATAATCAGTCAATCACATGGCAGCAACACAATGCTCATGATGCTATCATGTCAATATGGACCAAAATCTCTGAGGAATATTTCTAGTACCATGTTTAATCTATGCCATGAAGTATTAAGGTAATTAAGGTAAGGCAAAAGTGAGTCCAACCCGGTACTAGGAAGGTGTACCTAATAAAGTGGCCGGTGAGTGTATGCTAAAACTTCATCTCAATGATTTTCAAACATTTCTTGTATTCTGTAACTTTGCATATGTTGCATGTTCTGCTAAATTACCAGTTAACAGAATGTCTGTTGCATTTAACAATAAAAGGTGCTATAAGGCCCAGTTTAGACCTGGTATTCTAGTATTCTAGTCTGTAACTTTTAAGCTTGTCCACTTTCAACTATTTACAGAGTCAAAACCTCTAAACTTATTTGATTGAACTTCTTTCAAAGTGAAAGTTCTTACATACAGTAATTGAATACTGGAGATTGATGGCTGCCATTTTTTTCAGAAGAGCTTAATCTGTAGAACTGGTTTCGGCTACTCCAACAACAAAGCTCTTTTAAAACCTTGTCAGTTTAAACTTCTAATGCAGCAGACAGACACCAAGTGTGAGGACAGTAATCTAGCTATCAGAGACATGCTGAGTGAGTGCTCTCTTTGATGTCAGCAGTCACACACAATCAAGGTTAAGTCAAAAGCCTCTCTCCTTTTTTTGCAAGAAATTGTATGTATCTGTATATTAGATCTGCATTAACATTTCTCTGACCTCGTCAAAACCCACTACTAAAGCAACTTAACCAGCAGTCATTGAGATTTGGGATATTTTGACATCTAGATCACTCATGACTACAATGTAGGTGTTTGAGAGAGTGCAGAAACACTGCTTACTGATAACGTGGGCATCATTTCATGCTCAAACAGCAACGTCATGTACCAAGTGTTGAAAGTGTAAAAAAAGACATACTATAAAATAGGTAGTACCAGTCCTTGATTCTAACTGGCTTAAACTTGTTGTAAAATACAAACATATACCTATTACTGTAGACTGTTCAGTACTGAGCCAAAGAAACAGTTTTATTTGATTTGTTTTATGTTGTGGAACCTTGCTATGTAATGTATATGGATATAATAACTGTTTAATAAAACGAATAAACCTTGTGAAGCTGTCGCTCTTTAATAAGCCCTAATAAGCCGTGGTTTACTGTAAATTTAGAACACATTTGTTCTGTTTTGTGCCTAACACCCCTCAGCTGTTGTAAATTCACTTTAAACCACAGCTTCTTGGGGCTTAAAGTGTTAGTTCATCCAAGAATGTAAATTCAGTTATTAATTAATTACCCTAATTTCATTCCAACCCCCTTCTCTCATCTTCAGAACACAAATTAAAATATTTTGGATCAAATTTGAGACCTTCTTTATCCTCCATAGATATCAATGGTCCAGACCAGGGGTGTCCAAACTAGGTCCTGGAGGGCCGGTGTCCTGCAGATTTTAGCTCCAACCCCAATCAGACACACCTGGGCTAGCTAATCAAGCTCTTACTAGGCTTTCTAGAAACATCCTTTCAGGTGTGTTGAGGCAAGTTGGAGCTAAAATCTGCAGGATACTAGCCCTCCAGGACCGAGTTTGGACACCCCTGGTCAAGACAAAAGTTCAGAAAAGTTCTAGAAAACATAATTGAATTGTTCATGGGTCTTCAGTGGTTCTATCAGACTATTATAAAACCACAAGAACAGTTTTGAGCACATAAAACTAAAATAATGACTTTATTTAACAGTTTCTTGTCCTCAGTGTCAGTATAGAAGGCACGTATTACCTCAAATTCTTCTGTACTTTGTTTCAAACCAATAAAGTCAGTACATCAGTGGACAGTGGTCATGAACGTGCCCCCTATACTGACACTAAGGAGAAGAAACTGGTAACACAAGTTTAGGTCACAATTCAAAGTATTAACTAACACTACTAGCTTAATAAACTACAAATAAACCATTTACTATCAGTTAGTATGCTAGTAGTCGGGTTTAGGTTTTGGGTAGGATTAAGGATGTAGAATTAGATCATACTTTATAACTACTAATGAATAGTTAATATCTTAATAATAGGCAGGTATTAAGCCAGTAGTTAATAGCATAAATTTTAACCTGAATTAAAGTGTTATTGAAACTGTTGAATAAAAATAGTTTATTTAGTTTTACGTGTACACAAAAGTAGCTTTAAAACATTCCCATTGAAACACTGGATTCTGACTATATTATCTTTAACATCACATCCTAAAATATCTTAATAAAATATTTTTTTCTGGACTTTGAACGATTAAATTCCCAGAGTTGGGTTGCGACTGGAAGGGCATCTGCTGCATAAAACATGTGCTGTATAGGTTGGCGGTTCATTCTGCTGTGGCGACCCTGGATTAATAAAGGGACTAAGCCGAAATAAAAATAAATGAATGAATGAACGATTAAGAACTATTGCTGTCTTTGGATGGTCAAAGAGCTTTCAGACTTCATTTAAAATATCTTAATTTGTGTTCCAAAAAATTAACGAATGTCTCAAGGGTTTGGAATGACATAATGGTGAGTAATTAATAACAGATATTTCATTTTGAGGGAAACTAACATTTCAAGGCTATCTGTTAGGGCAGTGTAAACTGTAAAAAAAAAATGTTGTTTCAACTTAAAAAAGTAACTGTTTATGCTGCCTTAAAATGTTTAATTTACTTTACTTAAACAGTGAAGTTTTCTTAAAGTTTACAGGACTCGACAATACAAGTGTAATGGTTGTGGTTTAGTTAACTTTAGTTCAATTTTAGATAATTTTGGTACAATTTTAAAGTGCATTTATTTGATAAAAAAAGTATTAGATCTTTTTATTTGTACTATTTAAAGCTCATATGTTTGAAGCTTCTAACTAATATCAAACCAGGGTCATACTGAAAACGTACCAATATATACATTTCTGAAGAGTGCCAAATACGTCCTAGAAGGTACGTTTTTTTGAAGTTTTTGTTTTTGTGAATCCACCAGAGGCCGCTGTGAGTGCTTTTTCAGATCTCAAATTTCTAGCGCTACGTTTTCACAATGAGCCTATGTTGACTAATATACACTCACTGGCCAATTTATTAGGCGCACATTTCCAACCTGCTCGTTAACGTTAATTTTAAATCAGCCATCACATGGCAACAACTCAATGCATTTAGGCATGTAGACATGCAGAAGAGCATCTCTAAACGCTTAACATGTTAAACCTTGAGGCAGATGGGCTACAGCAGTGAAAGACCACACTGGGTGTCACTCCAGCTAAGAACAGGAAACTGAGGCTACAATTCACACAGGCTCACCAAAATTGGACAATAGAAAATTGGAAAAACTTTGCCTGGTCTGATGAGTCTTAATGTCTGCTGCGACATTCGGAGGGTAGGGTCAGAATTTAGCATCAAAAACATGTAAGCATGGATCCATTCTGCCTTGTATCAACGTTTCAGGTTGGTGGTGGTTGTGTAATAGCGTGGGTGACATTTTCTTGGCACACTTTGGGCCCTTTAGTACCAGTTGAGCATCATGTCAGGATAACGCACCATGTCATAAACCGCTAATCCTCTCAGACTGGTTTCTTGAACATGACAATGAGTTCACTGAACTCAAATGATCTCCACAGTCACAAAATCTCAATCCAATCGAGCACCTTTAGGATGTGGTGAAATGGGAGATTCACGTCATGTATTTGCAGCCGACAAATCTGCAGCAACTGCGTGATGCTATCATGTCAACATGGACCAAAATCTCTAAGGAATATTTCCAGTACCTTGTTTAATCTATGCCACGGAAGATTAATGCAGTTCTGAAGACAAAAGTGGGTCCAAACCAGTACTAGTAAGGTGTACCTAATAAAGTGGCCAGTGAGTGTATATGAGTTCAGCCTCTTTTTTTTAAAGCCTAATAAGTTCAGCCAAGTAAACCTTTAAAATATAAGTTTACAACAAATTCAATCCGGATAAGTAACCTTAACTCAAAATATTAAGATGTTATAACTAATTAGTGCAATATATATATATTTTTTACATTGTAGGACAAAAAAAAAAAAAGATTGTGGAAGAAGTGTAAGATCTGTGTGTCTCCTCCTGACCTCTGCAGAAGACAGACGCTGTACATATGTAGACAGACCAGAGGGAGATCTCCAGGTCGAGAGGGTCCAGATGGCTCCAGATGTGGCGACCTGGTGTTTTCACAGGCTGTAAACAGTAATCTCATTGGACGGCCACAGCGTCTGAGACATTTCTGTCACCCAGCTGAACAGACACAGCCAGCGCTGATATGAAAGCTGCCCAGAGGAGATCGCAGCAGGGAGGGTGTCATTGTTTAGAAGAGCAGAAACGGTGGAGAATGAGCCGGTGAAGACAGATCTCTGGCCCACAGCACTAAATGAAAACTGCGTATCCTGTTTCTGTGGTCTTCTGCTTTAGCACTCCTACAGCTCCAGACAATTTCGAGAGTCACATGTAATGTAAATACTCTTTCTTTCGCGGATTGGACACATGTAGATATAGAGTACAATGGAAGGTTATAGCGTTGTGTGTTGGATGCATGCAGGGAAGTGAATGCACACATAATAAAGATCTTAACCGATGTGTGTGCATGTGTTTTTTGTTTTCAGAGACTGTCCTTAAGAGGTCAATAGAACCCGAGTGTTCATAACTTTGAGAGTAATATCCGCTGACAGCCCAATAATTCTTTCCCTTCCATTAGGGATGAAAGATTGTTATTGTTATGCCACTATAAAGGGGCTTTATGTTTGACAATGTTATAAATCTCAAAATGAATATGATATTAAGGAACGTGAGACTGAGAGGATTTAAAGGAAACATAAACATTTGAGCAACACATTAAACAGTAGAGAAGTCGATCGTTTAATAACCCTCGTGTTGTTTTAAACATGACTTTTTGATCTACAGATTGTTTTACATTAACCTAAGTGTTATATTATTTCATGCATTCATATCATATCATCAATATTAATGCAACAATTGAATGTATTTTTACAATTAGATTAGCTCTGGAGTTATCTAATGCTGAAGTGACTTTAAAAAACTACTTACTGTCAAAAATTACGACCAATATTCATTTTGGATTCAGTAAATTGTAATGACTATTTTGAACACTTGAAATAACCAACTTTAGTGGTGTTTATGTTTTATTTATTCAGAAAAAAATATATTGTAATATGCCTATGGGATCCTCAATTTTGACTTCACTGTATTTAACTCTATTGTAGAAATAAATACAACCCAGGCTCATTCTAAAAATGTACCACTAAATCCATTTCTAATGAGCGCCAAATACATCCCAGGGGCTATGTTTTTTTTGCAGTTTTTGTTTTCGCTAATCCACTAGAGGCCGCTGTTTATACTGTTTGAGATCTCAAATTTCTATCACGAGTGTCATTCACGCCTGCTCTTTTCGTGTAAATCCACCAGAGGTCACTGACTGACTGACCAACTGACCAACTGACCAATCCCCCAACCCACTGCCTTCCCTAAACCCAACCAATAGCATTTTACAAAGCACCGATTGATCAATGCCTACCCACTTTCCTAAACCCAATCGATAGTGTTTTTGTTATCGTGAATCCACTAGAGGCGCTGTTTATGCTGTTTAAGATCTCAAATTTCTCTCACGAGTGCCATTCACACCTGCTCTTCTCGTGTAAATCCACCAGAGGCCGCTGACTGACTGACTAACTGACCAATCTACCAACACACTGCCTTCCCTATACCCAACCAATAGCATTTTACAAAGCACCGATTGACCAGTGCCCACTTTCCTTAACCCAACCGACAGTGTTTTGAAAAGCAATCCAGTTAAAGAAAAGCCCCCTAAATTTACCACGTTTTCAGATTTGAACACATTTTCACCCTGTTATTTACTTTCTGGAACCGTTCTTCACCGAACTTGAACCCCATCATTGTAGTCAACGCCTCTGTGTCTCAGGTCCGTATAAGATAATATGTTTACACTGCGAGCCATTAGACAAACTGGTTACAGCGGGAAAACTGTCCACATCAAGGTAAGCGGTCAGCTGGTAGTGCAAAAACAACACAGGCTCATTCTGAAAATGTTGACCACGACAACAATGACTGGGTTTGAGTCCAGGGAAAAGCGATTCCAGAAATCAGGTAAGACAAAAAACAGAATCCAAAGAATAAAGTGAACAAGTTCAGAACAGGGTGAGAATGTGGTAAAATCAGAAAACGTGGTAAAAATCAGGCGAAAGTTTCTTTTTCTGGATGTCTTTTGTAAATTGTTGGTTGGGTTTGGTCTGGTCGCACAGTCAATCATTCAGTCAGTCAGATTCTGGTGGGTTTACGTGAGAACAGCGTGGGTGTGAACGGCACTCGCGAGAGACATTTGAGATATGAAAAAGAGCACACAGCGGCCTCTTGGAGATTTGCGAAAACAAAAACTGCAAAAATATATTCCTCCTGGGACATATCTCGCGGTTTCCAGGACCGTCCATGGAACTGCGTTTTCAGAATGAGCCTGGGTTGCTCAAAAAGGAACAGCGTCATAGAACCTCGTATTGTTAGTTTTAAAGACGAAATGCAAACATACGTACTTCTTGCTACATAATTCACAATCTCAAGTAACGTATATAAAGCTACACTATGTTTCAAAAGTAAGATATTTAATTTGATTGATTCACTTGTTTGGTTGTTTTATTAATATTATTATATAAATATTTTATTTTGTTTTTTATACATGCACACGTTCAAGAGGTTTAATGTTGTTGCTCTGGCCTAATGCAAGTATAAATACACAAAAATAGTGTGTATACACTTATGCAGCTTTTGAATAACACAATAGCGAGTAAATGAGAAAGATTATTAATTTTGTGGAAAATTGTCCATTTATAAAAGTTTTAATAACTTGTTGTTTTGATTGTCTGTAATATTTGTTTACATTTAACATCCTTTAATGACCACAGAGAGTCAAAACCTCAGTTTAACATCTCATCCAAAAGGCAATGCTCACTGAGCAGTATAGTCCCCATTAATATACTGTATACAACTTAAATAATAACCAGATGATGTTTAACAGAGCAAGGACATTTTCACAGTATGTCTGATAATATTTTTTTCTTCTGGAGAAAGTCTTATTTGTTTTATTTTGGCTAGAATAAAAGCAGTTTTAAATTTTTTAAAAACCATTTTAAGGTCAAAACTATTAGCCCCTTTAAGCTATATATTTTTTTGATAGTATAAAGAACAGGGCAACATGGTGGCACAGAAATGGTGCCCCTTTATAGTTGCTTATACCTGTGAACTTACATGGTAACTAGATATGTAAGTAGTATGTAACTACGATGTATGTACACTGGTACATAGTATTTACTGGTCTAACGACACACATGTATTAACACACTGAATAGTATGTGTAAGTTCAATTGTGTAACAGGACATTAATAACACAATCTTTGGTAAACTACCCCTTTAATGTCAATATTTGAGATGATTCTGCAGTTTATCTTAAAGCAATATATAAACAAGGCATTTGTATATTTCTATATACACTTATACTTTTTGGCAGAAGTTTGCTGTTGTTAAACAGTTGCAAAAAGGCTTAGGTTTTTTATACTACACAGTAATTTGTGACCATTTTACACTTTATATTGAGTAAACAGTTACACAGTTAAAAGGTGAAAGGCAGCATTAGTTCTGCCCTTCCTATTCTAATTCAGTGTTCAGAAGTAAATGGCGATCTCCAGGACCGTCCATGGAACTACGTTTTAAGAATGAGCCGGGTTTGCTCAAAAAGGAACAGCGTCATAGAACCTCGTATTGTTAGTTTTAAAGACGAAATGCAAACATACGTACTTCTTGCTACATAATTCACAATCTCAAGTAACGTATATAAAGCTACACTATGTTTCAAAAGTAAGATATTTAATTTGATTGATTCACTTGTTTGGTTGTTTTATTAATATTATTATATAAATATTTTATTTAGTTTTTTATACATGCACACGTTCAAGAGGTTTAATGTTGTTGCTCTGGCCTAATGCAAGTATAAATACACAAAAATAGTGTGTATACACTTATGCAGCTTTTGAATAACACAATAGCGAGTAAATGAGAAAGGTTATTAATTTTGTGGAAAATTGTCCATTTAAAAAAGTTTTAATAACTTGTTGTTTTGATTGTCTGTAATATTTGTTTACATTTATTTCTACTCTAAAAAAAAGACAAAACAAATCAAAACGCTGAATCCCAAACACATCATTTAAGCAGCTCTGTCTTCAATAAGGCAGTGCTTGTTAGTGTCTTATTCAGGAACATTCTGTTCAAGAACTACAGTCGTAACAGAATAAATCAAACAGTAAGTGAGGCCGCCCTTCTATTAGTCAACAGTGAAATAGCTACTCTCAATACCTTCTCCTGTGCTTGGTCCTTTACCGCAACATGTTTCCTTTGGCACCATGGAGCACGGTTATGTTTGGAAGTGCATCATTATAGTATTAGTGAAAAATATGATCTGTATGAGTTACTCGGTTGAGAATGGCATGGGGTGTTGGCATCTTTCCTGGCATTTAATAGCCACTATACTTAAAATGATGCTGGGACTGATAATAAACTCCAGGTTTGATCTGGAGTCAAGAAAAGAATTTTCAAAGTAAAGTTCAGTCCAGATAAAAAAAAAAAAAAGTTTACGTTTTTTATTTGTATAAGAGAAGTCACTTCTGCTGCCCATTGATGTGTTCAGATCAGCGTGTGCCTTTGGCATTGATTATTTACATTAAAGGCCAAAATTATTCATGAGCCCCTGAAGTATGAATAGTTTTGGGCTTGGATGTATATGTTGACTATGCTGTAGATAAACCAATGCCAAATGCCCGCACTGACCTGGTGTGGAGCTTTGCACCTGGCGTGCAATAGATTTTAGGGGATGATCTTTCTTCTATCAAGCTGAGCAATGCACGACAAAAATCTCTAACAAAAATTTAATGAATGTTTTGTTTCATTTGAAATAATGAGGACATTTTCACATTAGTTCATACTTTGAAAATAACAAGCCATAATTAGTAAGCTTTGTGAAAAATAATACAGCATTTTAGTATACAGTTAAAAATAAAATTATTAGCCATCCTGTGAAATTTGAATTCTTTTTAAATATTTTCCCAGCTATGCTTTTCAGAGAGATTTTTTTTTCAACACATTAATCTATTTTGAATATGTTTAATAACTAATTTATTTTTCCAACATATGATATTTTACTAGTAATTTTGCACAAACAAAAACAATTAGCTTAAAGAGTAATTTAAAGGCTTAATCGGGTTAACTAGGCAAGTTAGGTTAATTAAGCAATTCATTGGACAACAGAATGTTTTGTTCTGAAGCCAATCAAAAATATATATTAAAATTATTATATGCTTTACACATTGGGGGAAATCTCCTTATCCACCACCAGTGTGCTGCATCAACCTGGATGACGTGATGGCAGCCATATTGTGCCAAACCACAACACCAGCTGACTGGTGGAGAGGAGATTGATGAAGCCAATTATCATATGGGGATGATTAGGAGACCATGATGGACAAAGGCCAGTGTGCAAATTTGGCCAGGATGCCGGGGTTAAACCCCTACTCTTTTTTTTAAGGACATCCTTTAATGACCACAGAGAGTCAAGACCTCAGTTTAACGTCTCATCCAAAAGGCAATGCTCACTGAGCAGTATAGTCCCCATTAATATACTGTATACAACTTAAATAATAACCAGATGATGTTTAACAGAGCAAGGACATTTTCACAGTATGTCTGATAATATTTTTTCTTCTGGATAAAGTCTTATTTGTTTTATTTTGGCTACAATAAAAGCAGTTTTTAATTTTTTAAAAACCATTTTAAAGTCAAAACTATTAGCCCCTTTAAGCTATATATTTTTTTGATAGTCTAAAGAACAGGGCGACACGGTGGCACAGATATGGTGCCCCTTTATATTGTGTTGATTATACCTGTGAACTTACACGGTAAGATATGTAAGTAGTATGTAACTACAATGTATGTACACTGGTACATAGTATTTACTTGTGTAATATTGGTGTAACTACACACATGTAACAACACACAATAGTATGTGTAAGTTCAATTGTGTAACAGGACATTAATAACACAATCTTTGGTAAACTACCCCTTTAATGTCAATATTTGAGATGATTCTGCAGTTTATCTTAAAACAATATATAAACATAAGGCATTTGTATATTTCTATATACACTCATACTTTTTGGCAGAAGTTTGCTGTTTTCAAACAGTTGCAAAAAGGCTTAGGTTTTATATATTAGACAGTAATTTGTGACCATTTTACACTTTATATTGAGTAAACAGTTACACGGTTAAAAGGTGAAACATTTTAATGCAACATTAGTTCTGCCCTTCCTATTCTAATTCAGTGTTCAGAAGTACATGGTGTGCAAACAGGTGTGGAAGGGGGAAAACATCTTTAAGTATATTGTTGTTACACAATGCACTTATGTAAGTCTTGTTACTGATGTGTACTTTTTTAGTGTTGTTACCAACGTCATGTTACACATTTGAACTTACACATACTATTCAGTGTGTTGTTACATGTCTGTAGTTACATTCATTCATTTTCATTTTGGCTTAGTCCCTTTAATAATCCAGGGGTCGCCACAGCGGAATGAACGGCCAACTTATCCGGCACGTTTTTACGCAGCGGATGCCGTTCCAGCCACAACCCATCTCTGGGAAACATCCACACACACTCATTCATACACACACACTCATACATAGACTACGGACAATTTAGCCTACCCAATTCACCTGTACCGCATGTCTTTGGACTGTGGGGGAAACCGGAGCACCCGGAGGAAAACACACAAACGCAGGGAGAACATGCAAACTCAAAAAAACTGTAAACTGCAAACTGTAAGTTTGAGACTCGAACCTGCAACCCAGCGACCTTCTTGCTGTGAGGCGACAGCACTACCTACTGCGCCACTGCGTCGCCCTTACACCAATATTACGCAAGTAAATATTAGTACCAGTGTGTACATACACTGTAGTTACATACTACTAACACATCTAGTTACCGTGTAAGTTCACAGGCATAAGCGACAATATAAAGTGGGACCGAAAAATGTTATATGAAATACTATGAAAAATGTGTAACACTTTGCAGTAAGGTTGTATTAGATAATGCATTTACTAACATGAACAAACAATGAACAATACATTTATTACAGTATTTGTTCATGTTGTCTAATGTTAATAAATTAAAATACAGTAATTTATTATTAGTTTATGTTAACTCACTCTGCATCAACTAATGTTAACAAGCATGAATTTGGATTTTAATAATACATTAGTAAATGTTGACCTATGATTAATAAATACTGTTTAAGTTTTGTTCATCTTAGTAAATATATTAACTAATGAAACTCTCTCTCTCTCTCTCTCTCTCTTTCTCTCTCTCTCTCTCTCTCTCTCTCTCTCTATATATATATATATATATATATATATATATATATATATATATATATATATATATATATATATATACAGTTATAAACACAGTTATGAGCATACATCTTTTTAAAATATTTATACAGTTTTGGATAAATGTATTTGATTAGCCTGTTTAAATGAACTTGTTTAAATGTCAAAGGCTAGAAGCTGGTCCGTTTGACAGATAAGGTTTAAGTTCTGTAAGGTATTTCTCTCTTTTTTTGTATGTCTGAAAGAAAAGCTGATTCCGCATGGTGTGACCCCTATAAGTGAGGTCATTAGGATGGAAAACCCACAAATCTACTGACAAACTGTGCAAAAACTATGAAGAGGCCTTTGTTCTTTATTGAGGGAGAACGTTGAAATAAAAAGACTGAAGTATATCAGGATTCACTCAAGCTGCCAAGACACATCAAAATGCACCCTCACGTCTCGTGGAGAAAATGACGACATAGTAAATAGAGTGATGTTTTCTGTAAAGTGGTACTACGCAGGAAATTTGCTCTATACCACAACAATGTTTTCTCTGGAATAGCGAGTAGCTCTTCTGTTTCTTGTGAGAGCGCACACAAACACAAATACGGCAGTGGAAAAATATGTCTGACCATATGCAAACTAGATCTGGGATGAGTTGTCCACAGATTCCAAGACGGCCATCTGATCTTCCTGTCTCCTTCAGACACCCCGCTAAGAAGTGACAGGCTTTATAATTCAACAACAAATACTGAACGCCTCATAAAAGACCCCAGCGTTTTTCTCCATCTTCTGATTTATTTGGATCTCTGGCATCCAGCAAAGCATGGATGAAGCCACATAATGAAGTTTTCGCGATATGTTTATCTTTCTGAACAATGCCATCCATTGTGTCCTCAAAGACATGCTCAAGAATACTGCCTGTAATTGAAGTACGTTTTTTTGGTCTAGATGTGAGCATAATTGATTTCAGTCCTCTGTGGCTCCAGATGCGGGACAATGGGATTTGCACCTATCGTGGGATCGCAATAAACAGTTGAGAAATGATGGGCTGTAAAGTCGACTCCTTCATCTGAATAAAGGAATTTAAAGTGATCTGGGAACTTCACATGTGAAAGCGATCATATGAAAAGATGACGGTTCATCGAGGTTATGTTAGGAAACGGAAACTAAAATTAAGACTATTGGTTAAAAAACCTTTTCGTTCACTGAAATAAACAAAAAATATTTTGATAAATGATAAATTAAAAATAACTGAAACTAACAAAAGTCGCTGAAAAGCATTTTCGGAATTAATAAACACTCATTTTGTTTAGAGAAATACCCATAGGTGGTGCTTTTACATTCAAACACAACAGTAAAGTATATGATTACTGTATATAAATAAAAAATGTGCTCTTGGTAACACTTTAGATTAGGTCACAATTTATTCTATTAACCACTGGCTTAAAACCTGCCTATTGTAGACCATTTCAATGGTGTGATGTCATTGGCTCATGAACATTTACAACCCAAGCTCATTCTGGAAACGTAGCCCCGTGAATGTTTCTAGAGGCCGCGATTTACGTGGCCGGAGGTACGTGGCCGGAGGTACATATGGCCGCGTTTTTTTTTTTTAATCGAGCGAACGCTGCGGGGCGGTGTGGCCGCTCCACTCCTCCTCTTCTCGCTCGCCAGCTGACGGCTCGCCTCCGTGTGGAGGGCTTTCTCGCTTCAACCAGTTTGTCCGCTTAGCTCGCAGCGTTACTCGGGCGGAGCGGAGGCCCGGAGGGAGGAGGAGCTGGCCACAGCGACGACCGGGATCGAGTCGAGGGAAGAGCTGTTCCAGAAATCAGGTAAGATGAAAAACAGAATTTAAAAAAATAAAAGCGAACGAGTTCGCGACGGGGCGAGATCCGAAAACGCGGTCAAAATCGGACGAGGGCTTTTGCTTTTTTTTCTGGACGGCTTTTGCAAATCGTCGCTTGGGTTTAGGGAAGGAGGGGGAGGAGGAGGAGAGCGGCTGGTTCGGCCGATTGGCCACCTGGCCGTCTGGTCAATTGTTCAGTCATTCAGCCAGTCAGTTGGACGGACGGCAGCTCTACAGCGGCCTCCGGTGGCTTTTCACACGAGAAAAGCGTGGGCGCGAGCAGCGCGCGCTCCCGAGAGGCTTCCGAGAGGCTTCCGAGATGCGAAAAAGTGCACACAGCGGCCTCTCGCGGATTCATGAAAACAAAAACTGCTTGAATAAGTACCTGCCGGGACGTATTTTGCGGTCTCCAGAAACGTCCGCGAGGCTACGTTTCCACAATGAGCCCTGGTTGAACATTTCCTGCTTGTTCAGCGAAATCTCACGGCAATTCGTAATTTTTTGATTTAGTGGCTAATTCGTATGACTTCATTTGATGGTTGGGGTTAGGGGTGAGGTTAGGTGCCATGCCTCCTTTTTAAAATCGTACATTTTCGTACGACTCAATTCGTATGAATTAGCCACTACACTGATAAAACGTAAAAAACTTACGTTTCCTTGTGAGATCAAAAATTAAACTTGAAAAATTATTTCATAACTATAACAAAAGTCCATGGAAACTTACCGTTTAAACCACTGCCATAAAATGATTTATTAATATTTGGACTTTTGGGACTTTTGGAGGCTATGATAATTTAAAAAAATGTAAAACAGTAAATACATTAGGATCATTGTTATTGTTTAAATCTCTCAAAATGGTCTATTAAGATATTACCTGTATATTATAAATTATGATCTTATTCTATATTCCTAATCCTACACAAAACCTAAACCCAAATTCTACCTTACTAACTATTACCAAACTGAAAATTAGTAGTTTATTAAAGGGCCCACCCACCGTTCCCACGTGCCTGTCAGAGTGTGTCTTTACCTCGGCTTTGTCAGACATAAAGGAAGCAGATCTCATGTAACGTTTGTGAGAAATACTAATGTAATAAGTTACCCAATGATTATTTGATGTATTTGTTGTGGAGTTAATTTAAGCCCTTCTGCAACAATGGGTCACACACAATGTTGTTACAAAGTTTATGCCCACACACACAGCACATTCGTGATAGGATACACGTTAATGTTCACTGCTGTATAGATATTCGTTATGTTAATGTAGAAAATAAACCTGATTTAACATCCACAAACCTTGATTGAAGCTTCTTCTTTTATAATTGCTCTGACATGCAGCTGTGCTGATAAAATAAAGCTGAGATAAATCGCTGTAATTAATTACAAACATGCACGTTTTAAAAATGATTTAAACTTGTAAAACTCATTCTTGATTACATTTGATGATGATTGATGATCACAGTGAGCTTAACAGATCTCTTGATCCCAGTTGATTTGCGCACATTCTGTCTTGGTAATATGATTATACGTTTTACTACAGAGTCATGTTAATATGCGGCTGTCAATCAATTTGGTGGACAGGGAAATCACATTTCTACGTCACGTTGTAGTGGGGCTCAAAACGGGAGGAATTTGGATCATATTTTAAAGTCAAGAAATTAAAAATAGATACTTATATCACCCTAATATAACTGAGAACACATACTATACGTACACACAGATCTGTCCAAACAGCTTACAAAAGATTATTTTCATCATAGGTGTCGTTTAAGCTAGTAATGTTAGATAATGACCTGTTAACTCCGTGAATTGTGACCTAAAGTGTTACCATGATCTTTAATATGACGAATTTTGGCTTAAATCTTTATCATTTTTGCTTTTTTTTTCATATAAGTTGCATTTGTGTGGCTTTTTAAACTGCGCAACACTGAACTTTACTTTGGTTGACCCCAGATGTATTTGATTTACTCTATTAATTATAAATGTGTCCACAAAAAAAAAATAAAATAAAATAACAATAATGAAATGATCTAAAACAAAGCTAAGATGCACAGCAAGTGTAAAATTATTATTAAAATAAAAACTAATTTAAAACTACAATAACCCTGTGATCCATGTGCATTGACGCTATTATAGCGAGGCAAATGATTTTGATTTGAAAAAGCCTTTACATAACAGACACAACAGTGTTGCTATGAAGAGGCCCCTGTTAAAGGGAAGTTATTCTGGACTCCAGATGGACCAACAATATCTGTAATACACGCACTGAAGCACAAATCACACACGTCCGAGGCTTATTGCTGCAGTTTGTGCTATCAATCTTACTGTGCGGTTTATTTGTAATTGCATAATTGCAGAACCTAAAATATACAACCTGAGAGCTCGGTGTGGTAGCGGTGCGTGTGTCAAATGATTCATCCACCTGTTTTGTATACAACTGACTGCGGTAGGTATAATAAATCGTACAAAGAAAAAAAAAAAACTTAAATTTTACAGAGGATCATAGCTCTTTGTGTTTGAGAATATACAACCTATATATAATATATGTTTTCATGTCACATTTTGCAATTGCAGTACATGAGAAAAAAATTATTTTGATGAATGGATGCCATTCAGTCTTTCTATATATATATATATATATATATATATATATATATATATATATATATTTTTTTTTTTTATTTATTTAACAATAGTGTCCAGAGGCTGTCAAGCGGTGGACCTGTCCCCAAAATGGATGACTAAATGTTAGATGACTAAATTTTTATTGGTTGTAGAAAAAAGGTAAAAATTATCTATATAAAACTAAATTATCTATGTTATTTAAAAAAAAATTCTGTAAAATAAAAGAAAATGTACTGGCAGTTTAGATGAAGGTTTTAGTATTAATAATAATAATACATTTTTTAATCCCATAATATGAAACACCAACCCAGAAAATACACAGTGTCACTTTAAACTATTAAAAATGTTAATAAAAGTCACTTTTTCAAACTTTTTTACAGGAACAATATGAGGAAAAATAAAGCTTAAATTAAAATATTTGTTTGAGAATTCCTTGAAACAAGTGAGTTTTTATTTGATATTTAATTAGATTGATTTGTTATTTGTAGTTTGCACTGATGTTTCTTTAGATTAGGTTTTAGTCTAGCAGATTACTGGGAAACTGAAAATAGATAATGGTCAAAGTATTCACTAGTGTGAATAACAGTGACTTCAGCTGTGGCTATTACTTTGTCTGTTATATTTTGTAATTAATAATAAAAAAACTTAAATGACCTAAAAGGTCAATAAATACAAAGATCTTAAATACAGCACAAAAACAACGAAAGGGTGAAAGAAGAGAACATACACAGTTATTTCTAAATTGCAGTGTAAAATCTTGCTGTTGTAAATTCTACAATAATAATGAATTATAATGAATGAAAACAATGGCATAGATTTTTGTGCAAGTGTGTGTTAGAGAGAGAGTTTATTGAATCTGCCCTCTCCTTGCAGTCTATATTTGCATCCAGGATTCTATTAAGAAAAACAAAAGAATAAATGTATCCATGATGTTGGCATGATTTTTTTTACAACAGACAGGAAGATTATCAGTGAAAGTAAATATAATTTCATTCTGTTCTGACATAAAGTACAATTTTCATGTTAAAAACGTCCTTTTGTTTTGGGATTAATCTGACCCACATTTAAGCAAACAGCTTGAAACACTGGCTTATTTGTTCTGAAGAATTTGCGAATATCTTTTTTTCATTCAGGGTCATGCAATGCTTTAACACAAAAGGATGTTTTGGAAAGGATGTACACATGCTGTGCCAGTCCTGGATTTACAAGTCCAACTGACTTCCAAATGGTCTCCATGCAAATAACCACTTCACAGAAATAAGGTAAAAAACAAAAAAATAAAATAAAAAATATTATAATATTATATATAAAAAATATATATATACAGTTGAAGTCAGAATTATTAGCCCCCATCTAATTTTTTTCTTTTTTTTTCAAATATATTTGCAAATAATGTTTAACAGAACAAGGACATTTTCACAGTATGTCTGATAGAGGAAAATGGCCAGAAACTTTCTTCTGGAGAAAGTCTTATTTGTTTTATTTCGGCTACAATAAAAGCAGTTTTAATTTTTTAAACACCATTTCAGGGACAACATCACTAGCCCTTTAAGCAATATTTTTTTTTCTCAATAATCTACAGAACAAGCCACTGTTATACAATAGCTTGCCTAATTACCATAACCTGCCTAGTTAACTTAAATAACTTAGTTAAGCCTTTAAATGTCACTTTAAGCTGTATAGAAATGCCTTGGAAAATATCTAATAAAATATTATTTACTGTCATCATGGCAAAGATAAAATAAATCAGTTATTAGAAATGAGTTATTAAAAACTATTATGTTTAGAAATGTGTTAAAAAGTCTTCTCTCCGTTAAACAGAAATTTGGAAAAAAATAAACATGCGGCCTAATAATTCAGGGGGGCTAATAATTCTGAGCAAATAATTCTGAGCAAATTTATATAGAAAAACAATACCGGAATGAAAATAATAATAATAATAATAAATTCTGTGTCATTTTTGAGGTTAAGTAAGTTACAAAAAATCCTTTAGGGACACTAAACTGAAGTAAAATTATAATTAAATATCCTTAATTGACAATGTTAACGTAAACATCAGTGATCTAATTATTTGCCTTAATCTGAATAAGAAAATAATATGATAAAGTTGTTAACATAAGTGGCTTTTTAAATGTTCCTTTCATCTTTTCTGTTTTACATGTTATAATGTATAGTTTAATGTCATTACGTCAGCAATCTATGGTAATTTTCTCCAGCGTTTCACACAACAGTTTGTGGTTATCATGTTACTATATTTGATTTTGGGAATTTATTTATTAATTTTGCAACAAGTTCAACTGCAGTTAATTTCTCACACTGTGCGTGCAAATAGACAACAGTGGAAACAAATTCTTTAGCGACAGGTCAGCTCTGCTATTTTGTTCACGCAAGGTACTTCATAATGTCCATGTCCATGTTTTTGCACCAAAAATGTGTTCTCTTGCTTGAAACCATTGTCATTTGTTTGTTGTCAAACACCTGACACTGCCATGTTTGCATACTGTCGAAATATGTAGAGAAAAGTCCTACAAAGCGATTTACAAAAATACAAAGGGTTTACATATCTGCACTGCACTTTAATAAGGCGACTAAAATAGGAATGCTCCACGTCTAGATTTATCCTCCAATTTGATTCGTGTTTAGTTTGATGATGACTTTGGCACAGTGGCTCAATAGTTAGCCCTGTTGCCTTACAGCAAGAAGGTCGCTGGTTCGAGTTCCGGCTGGGCCAGTTCACATGGGTTTCCGCTGAGTGATCCGGTTTTCCCCACAGTCCAAAGATATAAGTGAATTATAAGTGAATTGGATAGATAAAATTAGCCATAGTGTATGAGTGTGTGTATGAATGTGAGAGTGTATGGGTGTTTCCCAGTACTGTGTTGTGGCTGGAAGGGCATCTGCTGAGTAAAACACATGCCGAAATAGTTGGCAGTTCATTGAAAATAAATGAATGAATGAAATATCTGTTTACATGGTTGACTCTTAATCAGAGAATTTTCTTAATCTTATTAAAATCTGAGTATCTGTGTCCATGTAAACATGCTTAGTGTAACTTGTCAACTATATAATGTGAATTATAAACTACAAATGTTTCCAAAGACTCAAGAAATAAAGATGTTTGGCAAATAGCAACTCTCCATTTTTTTTTCCTTTTTGTGACATATTTATGTCGGTGCTCTAAGTGTTTTTTTCACACCCCAGAAGAAAATCTTCCAGAAATCCATAGATTTACAGGCACGTGTCGAGATAACCAAGATGGAACCAAGATGGTGAACATGAATAAAAAGCAATTGTCTACCTAATGATTTATCACATTACACAAGAGAGCAACATCTGCCATCTAACTACAGATATTCTGACAATCACAACATTTACAGCATTTGAAGTCAGGAAAAACAACATACTTCAGCAGAAGAAAGGACTTGCTTTCTGGCAAAACTTAAGAGTTCTGAGGCTAAAACAACAAGGACAGGGTGAGGACAAACAACATCCAGAATAAACGTGAAACAAGCTTCTTCTTTTTTCACAGAAAACAAACATTGATTAGTCACAGTAAGGAAGTAAACAGTGCTTGTTGAAAGTGTTGTGCTCATTGTTGGATGTTGCCCCATATTGTGCCTGCCAGCCAGACAAGCCTGACCACAAACCTCCTCCTAACCTTAACCATATTGAGCCTGTAAGGCTGATCAGAGGCATACAATAAATCGCTTACTTTTTCAATATACAAAATTCAGGAAGTAATTACAAATGAAACATATACACTCATCAGCAACTTTTTAGAGGGTTGGTTAGAGGGGGTTGGACCCACTTTTGCCTTTAGAACTGCCTTAATCCTTCATGGCATAGATTCAACAAGGTACTGGAACTATTCCTCAGAGAATTTGGTCCATATTGACATGATAGCATCACGCAGTAGCTGCAGATTTGTCAGCTGCACATACATGTTGCGATTGCTCTATTGTATTGAGTTCTGGCGACTGTGGAGGCATTTGAGTACAGTGAACTCATTGTCATGTTTAAGAAACCAGTCTGAGATGATTTAAGATGATTGGTGTGTTATCCTGCTGGAAGTAGCCATCAGAAGATGGGTACACTGTGGGATGGACATGCTCAGCAACAATACTCAAGTAGGCTGTGGTGTTGACATGATTCTCAATTCATACTAATGAGCCCAAAATGTGCCAAGAATTTTTTTTTGTTAATTATACCACCACCACCACCTGAACCATTGATACAAGGCAGGATGGTTACATGCTTTCGTGTTGTTGACGCCAAATTCTGACCCTACCATCTGAATCTCACAGAAGAAATCAAGACTCGTCAGACCAGGCAACGTTTTTCCAAACTTCTATTGTCTAATTTTAGTGAGCCTGTGTGAATTGTAGCCTCAGTTTCCTGTTTTTAGTTGACGGGAGTGGCACGCATGGTGGTCTTCTTCTGCTGTAGCCCATCCGCCTCTAGATTCTACGTGTTGTGCATTTTCTGCATAGATGCTCTTGTAACGAGTGGTAATTTAAGTTACTGTTACCTTTCTATCAGCTCAAACCAGTCTGGCCATTTTCCTCTGACCTCTTACATCAACAAGGCATTTGAGCCCACAGAACTGCCCAATATTTTCTCTTTTTCAGATCATTCTCTGTAAACTCTAGAGATGGTTGTGCGTGAAAATCCCAGTAGATCAGCAGTTTCTGTAATACTCAGATCAGCCTGCCACGTTCAAAGTCACTTCAATCACCTTTCTTCCCCATTCTGATGCTCAGTTTGAACTGCAGCAGATCGTCTTGACCATGTCTACATGCCTAAATGCACTGAGTTGCTTCCATGTGATTGGCTGATTTGAAAATTCTGTTAAGGAGCAGTTGGAAAGGTGTACCTAATAAAGGGGCCGGTGAGTGTATAGTCACTATAGATGATTAATACAACTCATTGCTCTTTGTTACTAAAAAGTGACCTTACAAAGAAACCTACTTCTAAGAGACAAGAGGTTATGACCCTCAAAAACAAGAAAAGAGAAGCTTTTCCTGTACATTCATTTAAGTAAAAGTGCAAAAATCAGTTCAGAAGTTCTGCCCTCATCAGTGAGCGAAGAAAAATGGTCCCTAAAGAAAGAAAGAGTGTAATCAGAATAACATGAAACAGCCAATTAGATTTCCCAGAAGTCAAATTACAATCAGATATGCTGTAGCGCAATAATTAAGCCCAATACAGTCCAGACACACTGGAACTGAGGTGCTGGATGATGTGTAGAGCAAGTGTAGACATGTTTTTTATAAACTGTAATATGGCCTGCTACTGTTTAATAAAAGTTAAGCCCCACAGCATATGCTGCTTTTCATATCGATTTACACAGAAAATCATTTTTTCAAGAATTCACACTTAGCTGATGATTGATTTTAAAGCTTGTTTGGCATGCTGTATCAGGAGAGAGCTCTGAGCTCATTAGATCCTCGAGCTCGGGGCACCCTCCCGTTTAAGGTGAGAGGGGAGCTTGAGCTCAGGTAAATCTCGAGAACTCCCCTGCTGTAGTAGCTAATGAACAGCTAATGCTCTTAAGAGATAACTTCTTACTCGGAGCATGTCTATGGTGCCGATTTGGACTAGTCAATGAACTTAAGTAGCAGGTTTTTGGACAGTGGGAGGAAACCAGGGAACCCGGGGGAAACCCACGTGAGCACAGGCAGTGTAAACTCCGCACAGAATCATTGGCTGGCTTGGTAAGGACTAGAACCAGTGACTTTCTTTTTGTAAGGCAACAGTGCTAACCACTGGGCCACTGTGCCACCCATCTAGCAAAGGAGGAAGAGTATTGGTGGATGGGGGGATTCTTCAAAACGAAGATGGATGTTAAATGAAACTTAGGGTTTTTATAGTCGCTTAGGATTTGTCTGATTTGTGAATCATAAATTGAATAACGTGGGACCGGCTGCAAGCAATCATAAGCACGTGATCCTCTCGAAATTATTTTATAAATAAACTTCACAAAGTCAGAATGTAAAGGTTGTGTTGTAGACCGACTTTCAGTGTATATCACAATGTAATATTTAATTTAATTAAATCGATTTTTTATTAAATTTAATTAAATTAAACTAAATTTTATTTTATTTTAAATTTATTTATGTATTTATTTATATATTTATTGTTGACATCTGCTATACTCAGAGGTGGAAAGGGTGGCAATATTACATCCATAAAAACAAGAGTAAACCCACAAAAACAAGTTTCCGAAAACAATGAGGTCATGCGAGTGCACAGTGCGTGTTTAGGTAAAAGGTGTGTAGATGAATGGCAAAAGTAACCAAACACACAACAATGGCAGAGTATTTCATCGGTAAATTACCAAAACCGAAGATGGATCTTTCACACCCTGCAAATTACACACATCAGCACCAATTGAAGGCCCATAGTCATTTCCCTACAGGGACTGTTTACTAACAAGATGACAGCACCAAATACTGGCCTGACATATGCATTAGTGATTTTAGTAGTTTTTAGTAATGTGTAAATGCGGATCATTTTGAAACTGTTGTTATGTACATGTGATACTTTTTTTGTAAATGCAAGAAAGAAACTTTTCTAGTTTTTGCTAAAGCATTGTCATGTAAACATGGCATTAGATACGAAGTTTCTCCAGTAGATTTTCAGCATATAAGACTTTCATCAGGAGCAGGTGGAGGTAAGAAGATTGTTCTGTAAGCAAGCATCAATGATTTGAACTTGATCCGAGCTTCGACTCGTAACCAATGCAGAGAGATAAGAAGAGGTGTTACATGAGCTCTCTTGGGCTCATTGAAGATCAGACGAGCTGGATCATCTTAAGGGTGCAGGATGGGAGACCAGATTGAACAACCATGTCGCATATGTGAGTGCATGGTAAGTGTTGTTTCATTTACTGCACGCTTGTGTCTTGCATTCAGTCTTGAGTTGAGTAGCACGTGGCTTGTGTTTATGTGCTTTTGTTTTGAGTAATTTTGTTAATGAGTTTTCGTTGGCAGTGTGTTCTCACTCTACTAGATGTGATTACATGGCTTCTGTGTTGTCTCTTTGTGCCATTTGCTGTCCCGTTTGTTGTCTAGTCCCACCCATCTTGTTATCCCATCATTAGTTTATTGTCTTCACCTGTGTTTTTTAATTCGTTTTTGTTTAAAGCTTCCTCATGTCTTTCCTGCCCTGCCAGCCCAGCCCAGTCAACTTTGGCCCCATTTACACTAAAACATTTAAGTTTTAAAACAGTGACACTGGCATTTCACCTAGCATTTCTGAACAGCTCTCTATTCACACTACACCCCTGAAAACGCACATCACGTGAACACACACACACACACACACACTATGGCATGCACTGCAGCGGATGTGTGCATCTGAGCTCCAGGCAATCAGTAGGTGCTTTGAACACACCTCCTCAGGTAAGAGCAGCGCACGTCAGACAGTTCATCAAAGATCTTCTGCTGCATTTCATCTCACTATGGTTGTTACACTTAATATTTAATTAATCTTTTCTCCATCTAATGGTCTTTTGAATTTATTGTTTGTTCTCAGGTAATGTGTTTTGGCTGAGAGCAAAGATAAGTTAGTATGTTAATTCATGTAACTGCGTACACTGATTCTGCACATTTGACTGATTGCTTGCCTTTATTTCCTATGATGTTTAAACTTATTGTACATAATTTTTTTTAATGGCCATTATTAATTATTAAAACTGATATTCAGCAAAAGAGACAGAGTAATTCATATTTTTCGAAGAAAATGAAAGGAGGCAGTTATGTTATAGGCTCTGTTTTGTTATAAATATGCACAGTGAAGATGATATCATATAAAGGTCATATAAATATGTAGTTGCATGATGCCTCAACATTTTAGTGTCTGGAAAGATAATAGTAAAATGAAAATAGTCAGTTCCTAATATCATGTTTTCATTTCATTGTTAAGATAAGACATAGTCAGTACGATGCTAATGGGTTTATAAAGTACACTGTTTTTACTTGACGTGTCCTCAGGAGTTTGTTTTCCATATCAAATTTGCGCAGTCTGAACTTGAGGAAAGGGTGCAAGACTAAACTTTGTGCTCATAATTTTGAGAAAAACCCCAATCAGATGCTAATGTCTACTGCCTCACCTCCGTTTTCAGATGTCTTCTTTTTCCTCCATCTACACCAGGGATGTCTTACTCTAACTCTGCTCCAACACACGTACCTGTAGGTTTCAAACATGCTTGAGGGACTCAATTAGTTTGATCAGGTGTGTTTAGTTAGGGTTGGAACTAAACTGTGCAAGGCTGCGGCCCTCCAGGAATTGAGCTTGACATCCCTGATCTATACTGACATGGAGCAGCAGCATTTTAAAATGAAAACGGCCTCTTCAGCATTTTCAAAAAGCTCAGTTTTCATGGCTCAAAAATTCTGGGGTAGTGTGAATATAAGGCATAACCGTAGCAAAACTTATGCGTTTTAAAAATAAATTGTTTTAGTGTAAACGGGGCCTTTGTGTTGTTAATATTTCCCCCCTTGGAGTTGGTATTGTTATTTAATAAAGACCCGTTTTTGAGACTGCATGAGTTCTTACTGCTTTCCCTAACAAACCCTGACAGTACTTATATCTGAGTTCCTATAACAAACTGGTTTGAACGCCTCTGTTAGCTTACGTTTATCAGTTACACGTTGAAGGCTATAAGTTGCTTTGAAACAACGTATGCTTTGGCCTTTAAATAGCACATGCCACTCTATCCCTCACAACCCGATTAAGGTCTTGACATTTTAAGCACTGCCATCTTTGAATGGATTTCAAGTAGCACTTCTAGTTAAGTTTGTGGTTGAATCTTTTAGTCAAACCAGTCATCATAGCCAGTTAAAATACTTTCTGTGGTAACTCAGAACATTCCTCTAAAACAAGCCCTATTAACCATATGTCACAATAGTATAAGTTGTGCTCTGATCATAGTCATCTGATTTCGCCAATTCTCATAAGGGAGGGAGGCCTGGGATGATTCGCACAGGTTTTCAATAAGTGTCTATCTTCATCTGGTTCATCTGGCTAAAAGAGCATTCATCACCCCAGTCCACCGGGCCCCAGTATCACGAGTTTGTAGGAAACGCAGCATAGAGGAAGACCACGGGTGAACTCTGTGAGGGGTGCGAGCTGAGGGTCTGCGCTGCTGTAACGAGGAACAGCATTTTTTGCTTTTTGTAGAAATAATAATGCGGTCAGTCAAAAAATGTACCAACTCGCATGAGGATTTGTGTAGACTATCTACCATTCAAACACAGTCGATGTGATTGAATGAAAAACACGTGTTTGTTAGGGATGGGAGATGTACTATCTTTTGTGATATACCAGTAAAAATTCTCCCCATGATAAGAATTAGTCTTACTGTAATAATAACAATGATCAAACATACAAAAAACTGGAAGTGGTTTGGTCAGGTCTGTGCTGTGCTGTGCTGTGAAAAAAAAATTATTAATTAACGGTCTGTGAAATTACTAAATATACTACAATAGCAAGTGTGCAATACTGTTTGAGCCTGTCTAAAACAGATTTATTTGCATACCTTTAGTTCAAATTGGCTTCGAGTGTTTGAAATAACTACTTTTTATTTCCATAAGGTTTCATAACACAGAATATTGAAGAAAACAAAGTATTTTACGGTATTCTGTACAGTGTACAATAAAGGTTGATAAGATATGAGCATTGTGAATATACTTTTCTCTTATATTGCCAAAATCATGTGTTTGCTGTCTTTGTTCGATAAGTTTAAGCAATAAAATAAAAAAATACTAAATTAAAAAAAAAATAAAAAATTAAATTAAATAAAATACAAAATAAAAAAATGAAATGAAATAAATACAAAAATAAAAATAAAATAATAAATAAAAAAATAAATAAAAATGAAATGAAATGAAATAAAATTAATGAATAAATTAAAAATTAAATTAGATAAAAAATATTAAATTAAATTAAATAAAAAATTAAATAAAACATTTAATGAAATAAATTTCAATAAAAAAGTAAATAAAATTAATAAAATAACAAATTCAATAAAATAATACAATTTAATTAAATTAAAGCGGCACAGTGGCTCAATGGTTAGCATTGTCGCCCTACAGCAAGAAGGTTGCTGGTTCGAGTCCCGGCTGGGTCAGTTAGCATTTTTGTGTAGATTTTGCCTGTTCTCCCCGTGTTGCCGTGGGTTTCCTCTGGGTGAACTGAATAAACTAAATAGGCCGTAGTCTATGTATGTGCATGTGACCGTGTATGGATGTTTCCCAGTACTGGGTTGCAGCTAGAAGGCCATCCACTCTGTAAAAATGGCCGGATAAGTTGGTGGTTCATTAGGCTGTGATGACCCCTGATGAATAAAGGGACTAAGCCGAAGGAAAATGAATCAAATGAAATTAAACGCTTCTTTCTAAAAACACAAAACTCTCAGTGTATTCATATGAATTGTTGTCATTGATAAGTTCATAATGTCCATCCTTTATGTTTGATGCTACATCTGATGAGCCACATCTGACATAGTCTTTAATATGAACATATCAAAATGAAAACAAAATGCATCCATGTCTATACTCTAACAAAACAAAAATGCCAGTTTAACCTGTATGAACATTCTCTCATATCTCTGTATGTGAATCACTGTGAATATCGCTCTGATCCATGTAAAATGGTTTATATCTGTGGCTGATTATGGTAAGATTCTCCTGAGGATGTGTTAGAGGTGAAATGCTAGGAGATGTTTTCATACAGAACAAGATTAAGGTCAAGAGGTGCAACTTCTAGGAAACAAATGACAAGAATGGGAGTAACTTTATCCTATGGACATGAGTAGGTCCTCAAATCATGTAACTTGTTGTTGAAAAGACCTTTCTCAACAATTACTGCAAATTACCTTTTACCATGGTAAGAATTTATGTTTGCTTATAGAAAAAAACGCAGATGCACTTGCATTGGTGAACAGACCCACATAACCTACACTGTAAATGATTACTTTTTTGTTTTTAGATAAGGGGAAAAGGCTGGAAAAGTCAAATACCATCAGATATATTGTATAAGAAAATATAAGTGCATAAGGAAATATAATTATATATACGTTTTCAGGAAATATAAAGGTATACATTTACAAATAAAATAGCTTTAGTAAAATTAGTATAGGTAGTCACATAAAAAGTTTTTTTAAAATTGATTTTTATATGCTACTGCATGTTAAGACCCTGTTAACAATATGTTTAATTTATGTAAGAATATTTGAACAATATAAATATGCAATCATCCTATATGCTTATATTGTTTATTCATATTAAGCATGAACAGTTTAAAATTCTAAGCATTTTTGCATGGGTACTGTTTCATTTTAAAATAGGTAAATGTCTATAACCTGTATTAAATGTAACTAGTAGAAGTTGTTTTTTTTTTTAATTTTGCAATTTATAAAAGGCCAAGGTTATTTTTCCACAAATTACAAGCAAATCCGATGTATTAATAAGAATTTTTAAAAAAATTTGTACAATCAAATCCACGCTAAGACTTCGTCACAAATTAAATCACAGCATATATTATGAACATATAATCAAATGTGTGTGTAATTTGTGTATGTATATATTGTGTATGTATATATGTCATATGGTTTTAATAATTATTTTATGTATCAAAAAATTCTATTTGCATTTTATCATATATAAATGTTTAGACATTGGATTAAAACTGTTAAAATACCTTATTTTTTTATGATGATATAATCTTCATTTTTATTAAGAAGTTAAATACACATTGTTGTATTAGTATAATCCAAGGAGCAAGACAAAGATAAAATAAAGAATGTCATAAATAACAAACAAACAAACAAATAAATAAATAAATAAATAAATAAATAAATAAATAAGTAAATAAATAAATAAATAAATAAATAAATAAATAAATAAATAAATAAATAAATAAATAAATAAATAAATAAATAAATAAATAGACAAGACCAAACACTAAAGAAACTCAAGCCTTAAATATATGAGGTGGTTGGGATAATTATCAATAATTAACTATATTTACTATAGGTCATACGACTAATAAGTAATTCTGAATACAAACTAGTAGCAGTAAATTTACTGAGTAGCTTTATGTTTGCATTTCGATTTCTTCCAGCACACCAATGATTGATTCAGACGTGAGAGACGCTATATATTTTAGTTTGCATCCATAAAAACTCAACAAGAAATTGCACGTTCTTTCACAGTGAATTACTGTTAACGTTTGTTTTAAGTAAATATACGAGCCATCTGAAAAATTTATGGTGAAAACCGATAAAATTGACAAAATGAAAACGCAGTCCGGTAAAATATATAACACACTGTCACCGTATTTTTTATAGTGCATTTCTGGCACCCGCGGTTGCCAGATTTTACCATAAATTTAACAGGATATATATATTTTTTTTCATAGTGGAAACTGAATTTCATGGGCACTTCGGGATGGACTCCTCTGGCTGCCACAAAAAATACCTTTTAAGCAAGTAAACAGTTTTTGTTTATGCTTTTGCTCAAACTTTATTAGGCTTAATTGGATGTCTGCACAGATGTGTGCAAATGTACTGTATACATTCCAACCAACACTGTTATAACAGCCTCGCATTTGACTAACCAGCACCAGCTTGTGAAAATAAATCACCCAAAAACACTTCGTATATCCCTTTTATCCAGCTTTAATCCAGGAAGACTTTACAAGTAGGTCAAGCCAAATGATCTGTCCTCTCGCAGTCTTACCATCCTGCTAAATATGAAAACAGGAATCATTTAGCGCACTACATAAAGCATGATACTGTCATAATTGTGCTGTCATGACTCTGTCCTCATCATACTTGCGAAGTCTTAAGGTCAGCTTTAGAAACTGAAAATGTTAACAAAAAACACATTTCAGTGTCTGAACCTCAGGGGTCTCCAAAGTCAAAAGCTTTCATCATCTTTGCACACCTGGAAAGACGAGACACGCTTCAGTTTGACCACGAAGAGATGGAGAAATAAAACACAATAAATCCAGATGAAAAAAAAGGTTTTAGTGGATTTTATCCTCTCAAAGACACTTATAGGGACTTATAAATTCAGATTTATCACTCGGATCTGATTTTTTGATTCGCTTTCTTTTTTCAAATGTGGCCAATATCAGATTCCAATGTGAAGTGATTACAGTCCTGAACTGATTCGCATGTGTAAAAGTGCGATAACAAGACACACAGCATGCTGTCAGATGAAAGTTAACATAGGCCACTGTAGTCAATGTTTTACATTTATTTGTAAAGCCGTGGAAGACAAGAAAAATTGGGGAGAATGAAAAAGAAGACAGTTTTATATATATTTACTGTACATAGCAGCCTATTAGCTTTAGCTTGTATTGATCTGTTAATTTAAGGCCCACAAAATTGCTTAATTCCTGTAGGCCTTTCAGACAGGCACTTTCCAGTTTTTGGTAGCTTGAAATAAGTTGCCTGAATAGTAAAGACATTATTTACTAAATGGGAAAAAAAACATACATTTACTAAATAAAATAATATATATAATTGCAATTATTATTGGCTACACACACACACACACACACACACACACATACATACATACATATCATTCATTCATTCATTCATTGTCTTGTCAGCTTAGTCCCTTTGTTAATCTGGGGTCACCACAGCGAAATGAACCACCAACTTATCCAGCAAGCTTTTACGCAGCGGATGCCCTTCCAGCCGTAACCCATCCCTGGGAAAATACATTCATATATTTTTTTCTTTTTTTAAATAATCACATTTTAATTTAATTTAACTTGATTAATTTTTTTATCCATTTTCCTTCAGCTTAGTCTCTATTTCAGAGATTGCCACAGAGGAATGAACCGCCAACTATTCTGGCATATGTTTTATGCAGTGGATGCCCTTCCAGCTGGAACCCAGAACTGGGAAATTAAATTAAATTAAATTAAATTAAATTAAATTAAATTAAATTAAATTAAATTAAATTAAATTAAATTAAATTAAATTAAATTAAATTAAATTAAATTTCATTTTAATTGCCCTTGAAAAAAATATATTTAATGCGAAAACCTTGCAGGCATACAAGGTTTATTTATGCCTTTTTATTGTTCTATATTTTATTGTTTTATTTTATTTTAATTACTGATACCAAAGTACCGGTTCTTTTGACAACACCAGTATAGCGTAAACGCAAATTTAAGCACATATTAATAGTGGTTCCTCGATGCATGAAAATTACATACAACATAAATACTCAATATGTGAGAGACTGAAATAGGCTATATTTTTGCACCTAATAAGAAAGTCCACCAAGCAGGGAGGATAAAATTTTTGTTAACCCAACTGAAAAAAATAACAGCCAGGATGATAGCCCAGCAGTTTTGTGAGTCCTGTAAATAATACGTCTTTTATAATTACTGAGCAATTAAAGAACAACCTCTATGTAAATTTTAAGGGTCGACTCCTATCAACACAGTATTATGATGAATGTCAATCTGAGTAAAAAAAAAAATGTTTTCTTCCTCTTGTTGTACAAAAAGAAACTTGGAAATAGTCAAAATGTCGAGAAGTTCATTAAGGATGCTTGGACAAAAGTGTTTATTTACATGGAAGAGATTTCAGCACATCTGGTTAACACACAGCATCAGACGGTAGAGCGAATGCAGTGGATTCAAGCAAAAAGAGATGCAATGTAATCATAATACCTGATCTTGTATAATGATAAAAGTCATCAAATAAACTTTAGATTAATTCACATTGTATTTTTTGCCCCGTCTTTGTAAAGCAAACATGCTGTGGTAGATGTTAACAAGTTGAGAGCCGAGAGTTTCTGAAGCCTCTGTTAAACTCTGGCCGGAGTAATTGAGAGCAGATTGTGTCAAAAGCAGGAATGAGCAGATTCCTCTGAGAATTACAAACAATTATGTAGCAGTATCTGATTTTCAAACCTCTGTAAATGACTCTAAGAACATGTGCATGCAACGTGTTCATGTCTGAATGACACAAAAACATTCAATATTTAAAATCTGTTGTTATAAATAACATTTTTGGCGTCTGAACAAGCAAAGTGTCAGCCAAACCTCATTCATTACATCTGGCAACACACGGCAGGTGAACTGAGTTAAAAACCAACTACTTGTATCACCCAAAGTTGATTGATTACATACAAAATTGAAAAAACAATTTCTCATTTTCAAAAATGCTATGTTTAAATATGCAAATGAGGCTGTTTTTATTAAATATGTGCTCATTTTAATATATTTCTAGCACATAAATATGCATTATGAACCTTAATAAATTGAGACTACTCAAATGGCTTGAGGAAAGGATTAGTTCCTTTGAGTAATGTAAAATCGACAACTCAATTAATTGAGTTGACCAAATGTGGTCTCTTCATTGAATTAGCTTAAATGTTTAATTACAGATAACTTAAAGGGCACCTATGGTGAAAAATCTACTTTTCAAGCTGTTTGGACAGACATGTGTGCAAGTATAGTGTAAAGACTGTCATATTGGGGTGATATAAACAAAAAACGGTGAACCAATTGGAACGGTTTTCAGACAGACCGCAATTTTACGTAGGAGTGCGGTCCCCCTACCCACCCATATTGATTGACAGCCTCGCGTCACAATCATATCCTCAGTTTCTTGTTGCACATCCGCCATTTTCAGCGTGTGAGTCAAAGCGATATCGCTAAAGGAACACCCGTGCTCTATTTTTTGATGAAAAGCTCAATGGGCTCAACACAAGATCAATATTCTCCACATTATCGCTGTAATCGGAATTATTGCTTGTACCTTTTGCGTGGTGCCATGCATTTCGGAGTTCTGGGCATGGGTTTCTGTCGCGGTGCACGCGGCGGAGCTTAAGTTAATTCAGTGTGTGTGGTTATTAGTCTCGGTGTACAAGCTCAGCACTTTTACACCGAGACTATACAAAGGCACAAATGATTTTGTACTCTCTGCTTGGTCTGTGTCCGACTCGTACATGTACGGCTGAATGCTCATCCTAGCATAGCTTAGCTTCTCCCTCTGTCTGTCAGCCTGTCTGTTGCAATCACAGAGCGTAGGAGCTCTTGGCTCCGCCCCCTTGTTATGTTGGGCGGGAAGCCGAAACTGTGAAGCAACACGCCCCTAAAACAGCAAACTGTGTAAACACCCCCAACATGACACTTTTTAACACATTGTAATAAAAACATCTGAACTGTGTGTTCAACTGAACCTAAACTGGCACACTCAGAAGAACCATAATATTAATATTAAATCATAAAAAGGGGTAAACTATGTGCCCTTTAAATGTTTAAGTACAGATAACTTAAAATAGCTCATAGACTAAACTTCTCAATTTTAAAGGTTTTAAATTATTTACTTACTCCTAGGGCTGTTTAAATCGAAATTGGTATTTAGCCGAACCATGTTGGTGTTTCATAACATCTCATTTTTACGAGGTGGGTCATAACCCCCAACCTGGAGGACCAGGAAATATACAGCACAGACAATTCAGCTTACGCAATTCACCTACTGTATAGTGAATGTCTTTAGAATGTGGGGGAAACTGGAGCACCCGGAGGAAACCCACGCAAACATGGAGAAAACAAGTTAAATTAAGTTGTTGTAGACAGTTTATTTGGGCTGAATTTACTAAATGTGTTTGTTTAAATTCAACCTATATAAATTATTTAAAGAAAAATAATAAATCAAAGAAATCATCTTTAAAGAATTATTTTCAGTGTATTTTGTCAAAATAAATGAACAAATGAATAAGAAAATTGAATAAACAAAAATTTAAAAACTGACATCCACACTGTAAACCCTGCTGTTGTCATTTTTTTCATTGCAAAGTTAAGGGTTTTTAAGAGCAGATTTTAGTCATGTCTGTTTATCACTCCATTTTTCTGAACATACTGTGAAAAACTGGAACATAAATACAGTTTTACAGGTATTTGCAGAATAAAATGGTGCATAACTTTTTGCAAAAATGATGAACAAATCCCTCTGCTAAAACCTTCAGATTATAGATATGGATAAAACTGTAAGGTGCAGGTGAAAATTTCACTTTTGCATCTGAGCTCTTCCAGGCCCGCAGCCAGGGGGGGTTCAGTTGGTTCGAAAGACCCAGCCACCTCCACCCCAAACTGACAAAGTCTAGTATTTTATCCCATACTAGCGCTCATTTGTACTATTATGATTGTTCAGCCATCATAAGTTATCAAAATACTCAAAAAAAGGTTTTAAGACCAAGCGAAATCTGATGCAAGTAAAGTAGATTTTCACTGTATTGTTGGTATAGAGAAAACATTTTACAACTAGCTTTAATTCTAAATCTTGAACCTTAATCTTGAAAGAAAAATGACCAATATAAAGTTGTGAAGCACCAAAAGTGGCCCATATTAATGCTTAATCTTCTATTGTTGTTATCCATAAATTTACAGAAGTATTTTTACAAGAGAAGCTAGAAAAATCACTCTACATTATTTTTTTTTTATTATTATTAATTAAATGGACAAATTCTGAGAAAGCTGAATATGCTGACCAGTTTATTATTTCAATAATAAATGACAATAAGTCACAGTTTTAAATGTAAAACTTTACCTGATTGATATTTTGTCCCCTTGTGATATATCAATAGCCTAAAACTTACTAGCCTCTTCATATTTTTTTTTTTATTTTAAATTTTTAGAAAATGTTTTTGGTACATCAAAAAGTGTAACCATCTGACAAGCTAATCCAACAAACAAATGTGCCTAAAATCTCACCAAAATGCAGTATTTAAACCTCATAATTAAATATAAAATAAGTTAAATAACTGCAAAAAAGTCTACTTTTTGAGAAAAAAAAGAACCACCTTATTTACTAGGTTGGCTACGGCTTGTCTTCATATGTACTGTTGTTAAAATCTTGAGACCCAAAATAATACAGTGCTATAAAGACAAAAACAAAAAAAAAACAATAAAAAGTATGAAAACACTGAAACATTGAAAAAGGCCCTAACATGTTTACCAGTGCATAAAACAACAGTGTATTTCTTGTCTTTCCCTGTAGTGTCTCTATCACCATGCCTTTTAAACACGGGTCATTACTCATATGTGTTGAACTATTATCTGAAGTTCTTCTCTAATTAGTCAGATCTCATTTCTGTGAATAAACATCAAGCTCTTCCTGTTTGTGTTTGTAGGTGTCTGTCAGTCGCTGGCTCTGATATCCTCTCACCTCTGTCGACACTAAAGCTCTTCTCCCGGCATCCTCTCCTGCAGGGTTATGACCTCTGCAACTCCTGACCGGAGATCTGAGCTTGAATGACAGCAATGCTCTTTGGAAGCGCAAAAACATCACGGGTGCTCCACTAACAAGCTATAGTCAATCACTCAAAGCAGTGCCCACATCTGTTGAGCATAATGAGTGTGCGAAAGTATATTCATAGCAATTCTTGTTATCAGTCAGTAATTCAAAAATATTTTTCATGCTCACCTACACAATTTTCACATTAAAAATACATATGTATTTAGTATGTATATAGACTGTCATCCATGAATTTGTCTCCTCACGCATCGACTACTGTAATGCTCTTTTCATTGGCCTGCCTGCTAGCCTCATCTCTAGATTACAGTATATTCAAAACTCTGCAGCTAGAATACTCACTCATACCAAACGTTCGGCTCACATAACCCCAATCTTGTATGATCTTCATTGGCACCCGGTTGCATACCGGATTAAATTCAAAATTCTCCTCCTTGCATTTAGATCCATAAATAACCTTGCACCCTCCTATCTCTGCAACATGCTTGTCCCCTACACCCCAACTCGCTCTTTACGGTCTGCTGACTCTGGCCCTCTTGCTGTCCCTCAGTATCGCCTCTCTTCAATGGGGGGCAGATCATTTAGTGTTATTGCACCCAAACTCTGGAACTCTCTACCACACTCACTCCGCTCTGCTAATAATGTCTCTGAATTCAAATCCTTACTTAAGACTCCCTTATTTTCTGAATGCTTTGCATCTGATCTACCAAACTGACCACTTAATCTGATCCACCACTATCCTGCTCATATGTCTCTTAGGTCTTGTTTGTGTTATTCAAGTTTGTTATATTTGACCTCATGTATGTTTGTTTATCTTTTTGATGCATTCCTTGTAAAGTGTCCTTGAGCTCTGGAAAGGCGCTATATAAATAAAAATTATTATTATTATTATTATTATTATTATTATTATTATTATTATTATGTAGTCGTTTAAGGGATATATACATGTTGGTTGATCAGACATTCTGCTTTTATATATGCTGAAAAATTGCATTACTTCTTGAACTACATTGTTTCTCAAAAATGGACAACAGTGGATTTATTATTAAATATTTTTTGCTACTGAAATGTACTTATTCTTAAAAAAACATTTGCCCACTTTTGAAATCAAGCTCCTATATTAGTGAAAATTCTATAGCTCACGTGTTTGTGATGTCACTCAATTGCAGTGGTGGAAAAAGTACTGAAATATCATACTTAAGTAAAAGCACCATTACTTGCCTAAAACTGTAGTGCAAGTAAAGTAAAAGTATCTGTTGTAAATATTACTCAAAGTATGAGTAAAATGTAGACCTTTCAAAAGTATTCAAGAGTAGTAAGTAGTGAGTACTACGCTGTAAAAAGCAGATGCGTGTAAACGTAACATTCTGTAGTGCGTTTAGTCATTGCCCAGAAGGCACACAACATCATAATACTTTAATATGAAGTTAGATTTAGGTTGTGATGTCAGGTGACCAAAATTCAATGTCTAGCCAGCGTCTAAGGACAATGTTATTTTGATGTCCAATAATGACATATGATGATGATATTTGGTTGCTTTTAGGTTGTGTTGGAAAGTGACCAAAATCCAACATGGAGCCAACATCATAATCTAACATAATATTGATGTCAAATACTGAAATTTATTTGTCAGGTATGGCAACCAAAATTCAACATCTGATAGACATATTGGTAACGTCTACACAACACCAAGCTGTAACATCATTAGACGTTGATATTTGGTTGATTTTAGGTTTGGCGTTGGACATTGCCGTTGGCTCGATGTTTGGTTCTGACGTCAACCAGATTTTTATTTTTAAACAAAATGCAACATTCCCACGATGTTGGGGTACAAAATCAATCTGACGTAATGTTGACTTCTTGCGCCTGCTGGGTGTTTAAGGCCATTTTGACCATCATACAGTAAACATCTGTTATCTTCTCATCAGTGACATGCATCTAAACAGTCTCTGGGTCAATGCGTGTAAAGATTTTGGACATCTTCTTAAACACTTTTAATGCTTTCACACAGTCTGCTGCAGTTATAAATTGCCCATGCCTTGAGGTAGTTCAGTTTGATGTGATTTATCTTCTATGTGCGATTTGATTGGACAAGAATCACAGGCCTAATTTTTTTCCAATCCCCATAGACTAGAAAAAAAATAAGTAGTGACTGCAGGTTTAAAGAAAGTAGTGGGGTTAAAGTACCAATACAATTGCAATACAATACAATGCACTAAACATGTACTCAAGGGAAAGTAAAAGTACACGTTTAAAACTAAGTAATTAGTAAATTACAATTCCTAAAAAAAAACTACTTGTATTGCCACGCCAGCAGAGAGAGCCCTCACCCGACTACTGACTCAGCTCTACTCTCTCAGCACTCACTTCCTGTTTTTGCTATAATTTCAGCAAGAGCTCAGGCCATGTTTCCATGTGAAGTATTGCCAGTGTACCTGCCTTACCAAGCATTGTTCCAAGTGTTCTAAGGGTGTTAGGGAGTGATTTGCGAACTGAAGAGAGGGGGTGGGGGGTGGAGTTTGGGGTTAAGGGGGTTTAAATTCCAGGAGTTTTCCAGGAGACAGAACAAAATGGGAGATGGGTCTGAAAAACGGTAGACTTCCGGGATAAACAGTAGTTGTAACTTGTTACCTTAAACCATTGTGTAATTGTGTTAAATGTATTATTATATCATTAAAAAATCCCGTGCAACATTTTTGACACAATCTCACATTGATTTCTAAACAGGCACAAAAAAAAAACGAATTATAATTTTACATTATGAATTAAAACCTTCTTTAGGAGGATAAAATCCTCATTTGAGACTGAACAAAACAAGTACAAATGCACTCAATACCAAAACAAGACCAAGAATCTTCTTGAGAATACATGCAACATTCATACATGCAACCACAGAAGCCACTAAGGAATCTTTTTTAAAAGCACAAACAGTATTAACCTTATTTAAAAGTCTTTCCTTAAAACATCCCCAACCATTTTTAGTGACGTTAAGTGTCCAGTGAGCACAGGTGATTTATACAACCTGAATTTAGTTTCAAAATGTTCAGCTGCTGGTCTTCGTCGGTGTCATTCATAGCTGACCTCTGCCCTTTAACTCTACCTCCGCCCAAAACACCACACCACCGGCTTCACTCAGCACCACAGTGGCCCGACGGCCACACATGAGCCCTCCTCACTAAACAATGGCTGAGTATCCATACTAAAGTAAATCAAATCTCTCATTCAAAGTTCATTGAAAACTTCTAATGTGAATTAGGCGATACAGGCTCATTGAAAATATGACCTTAGCTTTACTTATTTTTTAATAAATGGCAAAAACGGTCTTCAATATAAGTTTGTCGGCAGTTTCTAGGTAAATTGAACACTACATGGGCAGTATGACGCCATTAAATTTAGTTCCTTTTCACACTGGTGATATTTACAAGGACATATTATTGACAAACAAATGATTATTTAGTAACACTTTACAATAACAGCAAAAATAATGTTGTAATAATATGTAAACGAAATGTTACTTCATTATGAACTAATGATGAAATAAGGCATGTGCTAATCGTGAACTAATTGTAACTATAACATGAGTCACATGAGTTCATGTGTAAATAATGGCTAATTTATATACTTGTTAGTACGTTTGTTAATGAATGTATTAATTTAGTTTTAGCTAAATGTTAATAACATGAATTCAACAGCGAAAGCAAATGTTATCAGTCCATTAAATGGCCATTATTAGTGGTTATCAGTTTTTAAAAAGTAATCAAAAGCAAATTAATAACTTGTTTGCATTTTGTCTTACTTGCTTTGTGAAACCGCTCTTTGCCAGATTTAATGATTTAAAATTTTAAATTAAATTTATTATTTATATTATTTATTAAATTTCCCATTAATTGTTTTTTTTTATTAAGGGGCGTCACAGTGGCGCAGTGAGTAGTATAATCGCCTTACAGAAGGTCACTGGTTCAAGCCTTAGCTGGGTCAGTTGGCATTTCTGTGTGGAGTTTGCATGGTTACCCCGTGTTAGCATGGGTTTCCTCAGGGTGCTCCGGTTTCCCCCACAGTCCAAAGACATGTGGTACAGGTGAACTGAATAAGCTACATTGGCTGTAGTGTATGTGTGTGAATGCAAGTGTGTATGGGTGTTTCCCAGTGTTGGGTTGCAGCTGGAAGGCCATTCGCTGCATAAAGCATATGCTGGATAAGTTGGTGGTTCATTCCGCTGTGGTGCCCCCTGATTAATAAAGGGACTAAGCTGTTAAGAAAATGAATGAATGAATGTATTTTATTAACTTCTACCCCTACCCCTACCCCAACCCTAAACCCAACCGTCACAGTAATGTAAAAACTAGTGCTGTCAATCGATTAAAAAACATTAACTAATTAATCGCACTTTAAAAAAAAAAAAAAATTATCGCATTTAAGATACTGAAATGTGTAATTTTGGCTATTCAAATGTAAAATTAATGTAAACGCAAGACAAAAACTAGTTCAATTCTAAATATAATTGTTTATTCTAATTTTTGTTTAACTTGTAACAGATTTCTTCATGTAAACAACATACTGTACCCACAATAAACCATCAAGATCCTGCTTGACAGCCATAATTATTACAGAAATAAAACACAGGCATGTTAGTGCTATTTGAATTTCAAAACAATCAATGCCAATAAAGAAAACATTTATTTCCAAGAAAAATAAATAAAATAAAATCAGTTATTAAAAAAATAGTTATTAAAACTATTATGTTTAGAAATGTGTTTCTCTCTGTTCAAAAGAAAATATGGAAAAAATAAACAGTGGGGCTAATAATTCAGGGGTGCTAATAATTCTGACATCAACTGTAAATGTGCTGTATTCTGCAAGTGGTGCTCGCTGCAGAGCCATTTGAGGAGAGCTGAGCTCCAGCGAGGGGGAGCTTAAGCTTGAGCTCCACCTTTTTTGCACTTCTTCTACGAGTGATGTCACTGGGGGTAGGGTTAGGGGTGGGGTTGGTGTACGCATTAAAACAGCTTACAGGAGGAGGAGCGACAGCTCATGCTCCCCCTCGCTGGAGCTCAGCTCTCCTCAAATGGCTCTGCAGCGAGCAACCTCTCGTATTCTGACCAACCTGCTCCCTTGGTCGCAAACCTAGTTGTGATTTTGCTGCATTTGTCTGCTTCCATGCCCAGGGCTTTTCTTCTTTTTATGCGCTCCCTCTCTGCTCCTCCTTTATGTTTACGTTCCATGTTTTTGCCTGACTGAAGTTGTAGTTAGTATCATAAGTTATATGCAAATAGCTATGTCGCTGAAATGATTGGACCTTATGGTAATCGCGCTCGTCTCATTCGTGGTTTGAGGTGTCCATCAAGCTTCAGGCGGCCTATGGCATGTCGAGGTGAGGTAAATGTTCCGGTGCTCCCAATGGCCACCCCCACCGCTCTTCATGTATGTTTCGCGCGCACACGTCCCTACTCAGATATGTTGCTCACTCAACCCTTGACACACACACACAACGCGCCGGAGCGACTCCCTTCAAATTCAACACGCATGATCGCTCTGGATAGCCTGGTGATGCGACATTAATTATTTTATACTGAAACTTGCCTTGAAAAGTGCTTCCTTGACCTTATCCATGTTTCTTTCCATGTTGAACACACGTCCACCACAACAGGAAGTAAAAAAAAAAAACCTGCAACTGTGTAAATTTTTTTAACGCGTTTATTATTTCAAATTAATTGCATGCGTTAACGCACTAATTTTGACAGCACTAGTAAAAACACATCTGGATCTGAAGTCTTCTCTATTAGTATAGCTGATAAATCAAGTGGATGGTTGATAGCGCAGAAGGCCCCTACTGGCCCATATCTATCAGCTGATTACCACTGATATCAACCATTCAATTGACTGATAACATTCGAAGCGGGTGACTTCATAAACCGTTACTGTATCATTATATCATCACTTTATTTGGAAGGTACATTATCATTAACTCATTCTTAGCTACACATGAACTCCTGCTTTCAAATGTAAAAGTTATACATGTCCGTCTTGTGTGTGTTTACATTGAAAAGCAATAGAAAAGTATGTTGTGTGCATCAAAATAAACATTTTAAACAAAGGAGTTGATAAGAGGTTAAAAATGTGTTAATAATAATGTGCCCCTTCAAGTAAAGTCATGACATAAAGATACATTATCAGGCCATGAGTTCATGTTGGTTAATATTTTGTGCAATTATCTTTAACTTAACATCTATGATTTACAATCAAATACATTTGCCTAACATATCTCTTTTTTTTACCACGCTGTGGTAATTGTAATTCAAAGTGCTCAGGTTTGAGTCCAGTGAAGCACCCACATAGCAACATTTCTCTGGTCCAGATCTGATCCACACAGTCAGATTTTGCTTGGCCTACATGCTGCAGTAAATTACGGGACATGATTGGACCACGTCTCGCTTCCATACAAGAGCCAAACATGAACCATTTCTGGGCCAAGTCTCAGCCAAGTTAATGACCCATATCTGGGCATGAACTGGCTCAGATATGTTGGTGTGTCACGACTGCAAAGTAACTGATAAACACATAAAGCATTTCACTTTATGGCTGCAAGTTCAAGATTGGTACAATTTTTTTCTTTACTCAAAAATAATTAGGCCAAACTTACGTGGCCCACAAATTTTTAACATCTTGGCCAAATACTACATTTCATATCTGGCCCAAGTCTTGCGTGCCGCCTTAAAGACAACACTACCTGTGCCAAAACCTGGGCCATATTTGGCCCACATGCTGTATATCAGAGCCGGATGAATGCCTGCTGTGCCAGCTTTATGCCAAATCTGGACCAAAATTCTTTTCTACCTGGGCATAGTTTCACAAAAAAGATACAGCAAAATACAGCAAATGTTAACTTTATAAATTATTGTTTTACGTTCAAGTGGCATGTGTAAGGATTGGCAGAGTGTGGCTGTTTGTAAAGCATCTGGTAGTTTAAAAAGAATCTCAACGCAGCCAGAAAACTTTAAAGTCCATGCAAAATCATTTCTCGATTCACAATGCATCAATTTATTGTCCCAGCCCTACTAATGATGCTCCAGCATTAGCAGAAAATTCATCATGTGTGTTTTTCAGCCAGTCTCTATTGGGCTCCAACAGGGGAGAAAACAGCACATTCTGAAGTGTGGAATTCAAAAATCAAAATAGATTCACTGTAATGGAGATCATTAAAATAAAAATCAAAAAAATAAAAAATCTTTTCCCCAGATTGCTTATCATAACAGAAAGCAGCGCCTGCTTTTTCTTTACAGCATATCATTATTACATAATTAAATGGTCAGACTATTAGAAGAGTGACTCTTGTGGTGCCTGTGGTCCGAGATGAATCCTGACAAAGAGACTCACTGGCAGAAAAAAAAGTTGAAAATAATAAGTCTTTGTGACTAACAGCATATATTTATCTTTGACTGTTCATCATTTGGGGTTGAGTGCAGTGAGAGGGGGGAGCTTTAAAATGTTTGGCAGGCAATAACAGATGCATTTTTCACTGCTGGTTTTCATGTTGGATTTGGAAAAGGTCAAAGTTTCTGAAAATCCTGGGGGTTAGTACAAGTCACTCTAAGAGAAAGAAAGAGACCATACAGCGAGTCTGATATCTGACAGACAGTGCGGTGTAGTGGTTTAACTCAGAGATGATCTTTGTGATGGAGAAAGTCATAGACCCCACATGGGGATCATGACAAAAAGATCAGTAAATCTCTAGAAGAGGAACTTATGGTAGTCATATAATTCTTGACTAGTGCTTCAACTTTTGGAAGTTTATTAAATATCTAGGCTAACGTCAAGGCTTCATTGGCCAATAGGAATAGTAACAGTTCTTACTGTAAGCAAAAACAAACACAGACATGCAGTCCAATTCAACAACAAACAAACTCAGATTATTTACAGTGAATAAATAACATACAAAATGAGGACTGATTTATTAAGCCAAGGAATGGAATGAGTCCTAAGAATGAATAGTTCAAAAAGACAAGTTAAGACAAGGTCACAGCTAGCGTTATTGGCAAATCCAACAAGCCTGAAAAAATCATTTAAAGTCAAGTTGTCCACACAATTCAAGCACATATAAAATGTTTGAGACTTTTCTTTGCATGAATTACAAATATAAAACTACCTAAACGTTAAGCAAGATTAAAAAGTATCACACTCAACAAAATTTGTCTTAAAAATCTCTTCATTAAATGACTACAGACTGGTGGCGCTAACATCTGTGGTCATGAAGTCTTTTAAAAAACTGACTCTGGCCCACCTGAACGACATCACTGAACCCTCACTGGACTCTCTTCAATTTACCTACAGTGTATACAGGTCTGTGGATGATGCAGTCAATATGAGACTGCATTATGTTCTGTAACACCTAAACAGACCCCGGACCTATGTAAAGATCTTGTTTGTTGACTTCAGCTCAGCTTTTAACACTTTCTTCCCAAAACGTCTGCAAAATTAACTCTGCTCTCTGTGCCCACCTCTGTCTGTCAGTGGATTAACAGATTCCTAATGGACAGGCAGCAGCTAGTGAAGCTGTTAAAGTTGTCATTCAACACTCGCACAATCAGCACTGGCGCCCCTAGGGGTGTGTCCTCTCCCATCTGCTCTTCTCCCTGTATACGAATGACTGCACTTCAAAGGACCCGTCTGTTAACCTCCTGAAGTTTGCAGACGACACTACATTTATCGGCCTCATTTAGGATGCTGACAAGACTGCTTATAGACAGGAGGTTAAGGAGCTGGCTGTCTGGTGCAGTCACCACAACATGGAGCTGAACACTCTTAAAACAGTGGAGATGATAGTGGACTTCAGGAGAAAGCCCCTGCTCTCCCCCCACTGAGCATCATGGACAGCATTGTGGCAGCACTGGAGTCATTCAGGTTCCTGGGCACCACCATTACTCAGGACCAGAAGTGGGACATTCACATTGACTCCATTGTCAAAAGAAAACTAAACAAAGGCTGTACTTCCTTCATCAGTTGAGAAGGTTCAACCTTCCAAAGGAGTTGCTGAAACAGTTCAACACCTCCATCATTTAATCAGTCCTCTGCACTTTAATAACTGTCTGGTTTAGCTCAGCTACCAAATCTGACCTCTGAAGACTACGTCAAATAGTTCAGACTGCTGAGCAAATCTCTGGTACAAACTCTCCCTACTCTCCAACAAATCACTCTGGACCCCTCACACCCAGCACACTGCTTCTTTGAACTGTTACCTTCTGGTCAACGCAACAGAGCACTGTGCACCAGAACAGCCCGACACAGAAACAGTTTCTTCTCTCAAGCAATCCAACTCATGAACACTTGATGGTAATAATTGTAAAACAAACATCAATACTTGCTATTCACTTTTATACACAAATACACTTATTTAACAACACACTTCACATGCCAATTTGCCCAAAACAGCTGCATATATAACATTGTATATAGTAATATACCTGTACATACCCTTGTCAATTTGTATATTTGCATTCACTACTTACTTCTTCTATTTTGAAATATATTAGTTATCTGTTTTTTGACCTGTCTTGAAATTAAAATTTAGCATTTTGGTCCTATCACTTAAAGATATGAGTTAATTTATGCACCATGAAAATGCATAAACTTAGTATTTCAAGTGTAGTGCACTCAAAATAATAAAAAATCCTTTGAAAAAAATAGGTCATTTTCACAAATGTAGTCTTGACTAAAATTCTAATATGTGCAACCTCTAAAGTGCAAGGTCTTTTTTTAAATCAGAAAACAAATGGCTTCAGGCTTCAAAGCTGCACATGAACACATCAAAATTAATAATGCATATAAATGTGCAAAAACATGATAAATGCAGTAAAATTACAGCTGGCCTCTTTGTGTTCCCTCTTTACTTGAATTGTTTACTAAGGTATGTCAGTTTTTGTTCTTGCACTCATTGCTGATTATCCAATCAGAGCGCTCAGCTGGCAGCCAACGGCAGTTCTATATGCTAAATCGTGCTAACTTTATACAACAAGAGGCAACATGTGGAACACACAAAATCAACCAGCCGAACTGTTGAAGCCCAACAGCCAATCATTGCCTTGGTGTGTCCCGGCCTTTAACAGCCTAAATCAGTTAGAAACACTACCTGCCTACTACCTGCTATAGTTAAAAAAAAAAAAAAAACTTTTTGTTTTATACGCAAGCAAAATGCCTATTGTGACAGAATTGTATGTAAATGAACACAATCAAATCAAGTGTGTATGAGAATCTAATCTTACTGAATTAAAAGCTTCTGAATCAGAGTCAAGTGTGATTTCTGTATCATTTTCTAGCACTCCAATAAACTCTTAGTGAAATGTTAGGCTCATTCAGTATTGTCTTTCTGTATTGCTTTGCAGTAGATTATCACAGAGGATCCCTTGCAGGGATCGCTCAAGCTGTGAGTCCTAATGCCCCAGTAAAGTGAAGGGAACACTATACTGTCAGTGAGAACCTTCTTTCAGATGACATGTTAAACCGAGGTCCTGACTCTCTGTGGTCAAAGTAGGGGTGTAACCCCAGTTATTCCTACATGAAGAGACATTTTTGATCTGTAATATGATGCCACCTTTAGCCACATTTACTGTGGAACTGGCATAGTGATTTACAGACAATTCATTCAAAATCCTTCCATGTATTGCCCCTCTTTCAAAAAATAAAAGCTTTCAGAGGACATCACTGTCAATCAATATTGGTGGGAAGGGATAACCACACTGCGTGAATGCCCTCAAGATCATTTAACTCTGGATCCTGGTTTAATTTTTTTGGAAGGATTGATGTGTTTATACCACTCTAATATGGCTACAAACTATTCCTACACACATTTCAGTCCAAACAGCTTCCAGAAGTAGATTTTTCCATGATACTGTAGGTGCCCTTTAACTCAGGTTGCTCAACAAGTGGATGCTACATGACTCCTCACGTATTTAGCAGATCAAGACTACTTCAAATTGACATGCTGTCTTAGACTTCATGTTCGCACCATGACCCGTGTTTTTCTGTTATACTTCAGTATGAGACGACGGGGACTCTGTGTTTGCTCTCAACTGACTCGCGAAAAGGGAAGAGGAGTCAGAAGTCAGGAAAACAACACTCTCCCCTCACGATGAATGGCTTTGGACCAATAACCGTAGGAATCACCTTCTCATTCAGCGGCCGCACCTCAGGGGATCTATTCTTCTTCAAAAAACAGCTTGTGTGTTTTCCTACAGCAATAATACATGAGCTGTTTTAAGTAATGGTCGAGTGTATCCCCGTCTTCACTGGAATGAGATCTAATGGGAAAAAAAGACTAGCTAACCCTTATCGCTCATTCGGTCAGGAGGAATGCCAGAAATCATCTCTCATCCTCGACAGGCCGGGGAAAAGGAAGAGGTTGGACGTGTAATAAAGGATTGTCTTTTTATTTTGGATTTTTAGATTTCCCAGAGGATTGAGTCAATGTTGACAAAGAAAGCAGCCCGGCCTGATGCCATGGGGTCCGTGGAGGAAATTGCAGAGAATCCCTGTGAGATTAACTCACACTCGGTCCCCAGGAGTGCTGGAGAAGAGCTGTGTCACAGTTGCAAAAACACTCTTTATGAAAAATGGACATGACAGAGGATAAATGAAGCTTCCCACATCAGTCACGGGCTCCCCAGGTCACCTGTTTTCTCCTGTAATGTGTCTTATCACATAAACCGCGAGTTGATGTGTGATGGTGTTTGTGCTGCCTTCTTTCCCATTAAAACAGACCTCTACACCAAACACAACAGGACAGAGCTATAAATCTAAAGGATTACACAGTGCTTGGCCTTGGTTTGTGACCTCTGACGTGCTTATGTGCTGTTCTTATCTGTCGCTCGCTCTCTTTTCTGCGTTTACATCACAGCGGAGAGCACTCCTATGCGTTGAGAAACTGTGGAGAGATGGAGTGCAGGATGTTCTCGATTTCACAAGATTGAAGTTTAATGCTTTTTATATACAACATGAAGTCCAAAAGTATGGCCCAAGAATCAGCATTTCCTGTTGGAAGTTATTTGCAACACAAAGCACAACCTCAAAACTAAACCTCAATTTCACCAATTTGTTGCAACCGACCCCCCAAAAATGATGCAGGTCTGAAAAAAAAACAAAAAAAAAACGAAACCAATCTTTTTAGTTGTAGCAGTCTTTCAATTTCACTAGCAATTTTCATGTATTTAGCAGTTCATTCCACTGTGGTAATCTGTATATTTCACACCTGTGGGAAGCACAAAATAAAAATTTTTTGGAACATTAGAATGTCCAATCAACCAAAGTAAAAAAAAGCATGATAACATATTTTTTACCTCAATTTACAGAAGTATTTATAGTTTACATAGGTAAAAGTATGCAATATGTGCACAGAGCTACATTTTTGAGAACCAAGAATCATGTGCTTGCGGGAACACATGGCTGCATTTTGTGTGCAAGACGTGTGATACAGGGAAACATTGCTGAGAGATTACCTCAGTATGGACGACTTTTCTGGTATGACTAGTTTGCTTGGCAGCTCAACACAAAATAATGGCATCAGACAAGGAATGCAGAATGGAGCAGAGAGTGGTTAGAGTCTGGCAAAGAATGGCTCTAGAAACCAGGAAAAACAAAGCCCATAAAAGCAGTGGGAAACTGTGGTAAAAGCACAAGGCAGTGATGGCTTTTTTCTTCTAGTTTGCTTTTGAAAACATTATCGATTGGGCTTAGGAATGGAAGAGAGTGGGTCAGTTGATATCAACCTGATATATTATGTAACTAATATATCAATCAAATTGTGTAACTAATAATCAACTTCTGATTGACTTTCTCATGGAAGGAGGTTTGCAGAAATGTACATAGTGGACTCTGAAGAAATGACGTAAATGAGAAAACGTCCCAGCAACATCTTTGAGATTGTCTAAAATGTATACGGTGACTTCAAATAGATGTGTGAAAACAAAAACTTTTTTTAAAAAGCAGACATAGCCCAGGGTATACATTTCTTAGTTCTCAAAAATGTAGCCCTGAGTACATATTTCCAATAAGCCTGGGTTTAAAACAAGAGTCATAGGATGACTTTTAAATATTTTCTTACTTGTCAGTTTTAAATGTAATAAAACGATCTGCAACAATAGAAAATAGCATAACTTAATACTTCATATATTTTAAAAAGTCACAATGAACATGTTTTCATTTTTGTATAAATGTGAATTCATCCATTTCTTCAAATTTTTGCTATTTTTATGAATGCTATCTGAACCATTAGACACATAATTTAGTTTTGTATGATTTCTATGTTTTATAATCTCAATTATAATCACAATGAATAAATGCAATACAATTATCTGGACCAAAATGGCTTGGATGGGTCTTTAATCACTTAAAATATTCTTAAGAGCGCTGGAAATCAAAAAGTTTATGGCAATCTATGGCATTTAACAAAGCAGGGAAAAAAATACTATGGAAGTCAATGACTAGCATCAAATGTCTGGTTACTAATATTTTTTAACCCCAGGGGTCGAAGACCTCATAACGCTGAAATGAACGTTCGAGGTTACTAAAGTAACCCTTCGTTCCCCGAGGAGGGGAACGGAAGCACTATAAGTGGATTTGATTGTAAAATCCACGCATTGGGAGGTTCGGTTCAGAAGCTACTCGTCTGAAAGAGTATTGAACGGGCCAATTAAGAATGAATTGGCAGCGCAAGCCTGCGCAGGTGAGCGGCATAAGCAATCAACTGAGTATATAAGCTCACCTGGCGCCAGCAGACGCTATCCTTTTTAAGCTGAAGAGACTTTCAACAGCTAAGGGACAGTCATTATGGCGACGGAGTATAGTGCTTCCGTTCCCCTCCTCGGGGAACGAAGGGTTACTTTAGTAACCTCGAACGTTCCCCTTCGGGGGGAACTTCAGCACTATAAGTGGATTTGATTGTAAAATCCACGCATTGGGAGCCCATTGAAAGCGCCACAATGACTGCACCTTACCAACACCCCCGATGAGGAGATAGCCAAGCAAGCGTGACGCACCCACATTATGGGGGGCGCGGTCCTCCAACGTGTCCCTGGCCCTAATTTATCCTACTTCAACAGAAGTTTTACGGATTATATTTTTTTTTTTGGGAAGTCGTGAACATCTAGATAATTCTAGGAAAATACGACAGTACGTTGGGAAGCGTGCAATCCCGATAGGGAGGACGCTGCGGAGGCCATCCGTTACCCAAGGGGGGATAGATGGCAGAATTTACATATGGACTAGCCCTAAAAAGGGGGAGTACGCATAGCAAAAGAGTGGTTAGCGGGGAGGAAAGACACGGGTCCGCCCAGGGGGGGGACTTAACCGTGGCGGAATAAGCATATGGGATCGCCTAGTGGGGATCACTCATAGCAGGCACCTTTACCCAAAACGCGGGCTGACCAGCGGGCAGACCTACAACGTAGTGGGCCAGCAAGTGACTCCTCCGCTGAGTCAGTGCTGGGGGCCACGGAGGAATCTGCAGGGCTCACCTGACGGGGAACTTTACTGACAGATAAAAAGGCGCACGTATCTCCGTGTTAGGGAAAATGGCGCAGCAAGCGTGTTTCAACACCCTACCGAATTGTTTCCTCAATCACCAAGGGTTACCTAATACCCTTGAGGAAACCGGCTCCACTCGCAGATTGTAAAACCTTGCAAATGTGTTGGGTGTCACCCAGCCCGCAGCTCTACAGATGTCTGTTAGAGGGGCGCCGCGTGCGCGCGCTCGAGAGGATGCGAAGCTCCGAGTGGAGTGCGCACGCGCTCTCGGGGGACGCGGCTCATCTCGGCTCTGATAGTGAAAGAAAGGCATCCACAATCTAGTGGGAACTTATTTCGGTACGGCACTTCCCTGCTGCCGACCGCTATAACAGACGAAGAGCTGCTCAGATGATCTAAACTCTGAGTGCGGTCCGGATAATACGCAAAACGCGAACTGGACAATAAAGAAGGGCTGGGTCTGCCTCCTCCGAGGGCAGCGCTTGCAGGCTCACTACCTCGTATTAAAACGGAGTGGTAGGAACCTTGGGCACATATCGCGGGCGGGGTCTCAGGACGTGAGAAAAGCCAGCCCAATTACAGGCACGAGTCACTGACCGAAAAATGCCTCCGGGTCCCCGACCCTCTAATCGATATCAACGCGACCAGCAGAGCTGTCTTCAGGGACAGAAAGATACTGAGTCGAGGATCGAAGGGATCTGACACGGCTTGTTAGCGAGGGCGAGATCCTAAGAGGGCATGAGAGGGGGCGGGGTGGATTAATTCGCTTAACGCCCCTGAGGAACCGGATGATGAGGTTATGCGTTCCCACAGTGCTGCCAGCCACCGCGTTATGAGAGTGGAGATGGCAGCCACGTAACCTTGAGTGTGGAGGGCGACAGCCTGCTCTCCAACTTCTCTCGGCGTAAAGAAAGCACAACGCTGATCTGGCAAATTACGGGGGTCTTCTCAGCGAGAGACACACCATTCAGTGAATAGACTCCACGTCAGGGCATAGGCGCGCTCGGGGAGGGGGCTCTAGCCCGAGTGACGGTATTAGCCACCGCAATCGGAGGTTACCTAAGTCTTCCTCGCGTCTAAAAATCTCTTCAAAGATCGGCGAGGGTGCCAGGTGGTGCCCTGTCCCTGAGAGAGTAGGTGCTCTCTCGAAGGGACTGCCAGGGGAGGGCTATCGCGAGGGAGAGCTCTGACATCCAGATCCGGTTGAGCCAGAGTGGCGCAACCAGCAACCTGTTCCTCATCCTCCCTGACCTTGCACAGTAACTGCGCGAGCAGGCTCACTGGGGGAAACGCGTATTTGCGCGTGCCCCGAGGCCAGCTGTAAGCCAGTGCATCCGTGCCGAGAGCACTCGGTCAGGGAAAGAACAACTGGCAATGAGCGATCTCGGGGGAAGCAACAGATCGATCTGGGCTTCCCCGAATCGCGCCCATATCAGCTGAACAGACTCGGGGTGGAGTCTCCATTCTCCAGGACGCAAGGCTGCCGTGAGAGCGCATCGGCTGCACGGTTGAGCTTGCCTGAATATGAATGGCGTGCAGCGATTTCAGCCGCGGATGACTCCAGAGGAGCAGACGGCGGGCGAGCTGAGACATGCGGCGAGAGCGCATACCCCCTATACGGCTGATATACGCCACCGCCGCCGTACTGTCCGTCCTGACCAGCACGTGTTGCCGCTCCAGCACCGGAAAAAAACGGTGGAGAGCGAGGAACACTGCCAACAGCTCCAGGCGATATGCCAATGCAACTGGGTACCTTTCCACAGGTCCGCAGCCGCATGCCCGCAACGCACAGCCCCACAGCCCGTGTTGGAAGTGTCTGTTGAAACGACAACAAGACTGGACGCCTGTTCTAGAGACACCCAGGCCTGTAGGAACGAGGGGTCGCTCCAAGGGCTGAGGGCGCGGCGACACAGCGCAGTAACAGAGACTCGGTGTGCGCGCGCGTGCCATGCGCGTCTGGGGACTCGATCGTGAAGCCAGTGCTGAAGTGGTCTCATATAGAATAATCCGAGCGGCATGAAGCGGCTGCGGATGCCATATGCCCCAGGAGCCTCTGAAATAGTTTCAGTGGGACCACTATTTTACTGTCGAGCTCTCTCAGACAGTACAGCATCAGCTGAGCGCGCTCTCCGGAGAGGCGCGCTGCCATGGTGACCGAGTCCAGCTCCAGCCCGAGAGAAGAGATCCTCTGCACGGGGGCGAGTTTGCTCTTTTCTCGGTTGACCTGAAACCCCCACAGGTGGAAGTGCCAGAGCACTTTGTCTCTGTGCATAATCAACTGCTCCGAGAGAGGGCAAAAATCAGCCAGTCGTAAAGAAATTGAGTATGCAGATGCCCGCGAGCCGAAGGGGGTCTGAGGCACCCTCCGCGGGCTTGGTGAGGACCCGCGGAGACAGAGAGAGCCCGAAGGGGAGGGCTTTGTATTGCCAAGCTCGACCTTCAAACGCAAACCGCAGAAACTGTCGGTGGCGAGGAAGAGTGGAGACATGGAAATACGCGTCCATCAGGTCTAATGCTGCAGACCAACCCAGAGGACGAACGCACCGGAGGATGCGCTTCTGCGTGAGCATTCTGAACGGCAGCTTGTGCAGGCAGCGGTTCAAAACGCGCAGATCTAGGATTGGCCGTGACCCACCGCTCTTTTTGGGCACGATGAAGCGTGGGCTGTAAAACCCGCTCTCCATCTCGGCTGGAGGGAGCGGCTCGATTGCATCCTTCGCCAGGAGGACAGCAATCTCCTCTCGCAAGACAGGGGCGGACAGGGGGCTGACCCTGGTGAATACACACCCGTGACTTGGGGGGCCGTTTCGCGAACTGAATCGCATAGCCGAGTCTGATTGTGCGTATGAGCCACCGCGAAGAGCTGGCCCGCGCTAACCAGGCAGGCAGAGCTCTCGCTAATGGACTCATCGCTACAATCGCTGACGTACCAGCAGTGGGGCAGCGCGGAGTGGGTGTGCTGATCCGGGAAACTCGCGGGTCCCACGGAAAAGCTGGAGGTGAGATATTTGCTCTCACTCCAAACCCGAGCTCCGGAGGGGAGGCTCGAGGGGTGGGAGAAAGGAGACCGTCCTCCCAGCGCTCGTGAGCCACTGGCGAAACGCACCGAATCTGCAAGCTAGAAAGCATAGCGTCCCAGACTGGCAGATTTCGGGCTGTCACATCTGGGGAAGTGAAAAGTGCCCTTTCATAATGTTTTCATGGCAGTAAAAAGTGCCGTTGGAAATGGGGCCCCGCCCTCCAGCGGGGAAAGAGCAAGTTCCCTCTTCTCCAGATGGCCTGTCCCAGGGGCGCTTCGCGGTCCGTTGCCGGACTTAGCGGCGTTCTGGGCAGGGGGGCTGCCTGCTTCCGAGGTGCCCGACGCGTTCGTTTCGCCGGAGGCGTGTGCGGGGGCGGAGCAGCTCTCGTAGGCGGGCGCCTTCGGCGAGGAGCAGGTATGAATGGCACGGCGGGCGGAGCGGGCTACGGACCGCCGATAAGACTTCACCCACCAACTGCTCTCTCACCGCCTTGAATTCCTGGGTGAATTCACAGACAGTGTCGCCGAACCTGGCTGGGGATATGGGGAAGTCAAGAAAGCGGACTTTGTCGACTTTGCGCATATCAGCCAGGGGTGGCGCTCCTGGACCACTAATGTGGACATCGTCCTCCCCAACGCACACGCAGCGGACTCAGTAGTCCAAAGAGCTAAGTCGGCGGCGGTGCGAAGCTCGTAAGCCTGGGTTGGACCCACCCTCGTGCAGCTCGGCCAGCGCCTGCGCTTGGTAGCGCTGGTAGGTGGCTATCGCATGCAAGGCGGAAGCAGCCTGGCCCGCAGCTATGTAAGCTCTAGCTCCGAGGGAGGTAGATAACTTACAGGCTTTGGATGGGAGACGAGGCGGACCCCGCCAAGAAGAGGCGCCGCGCGGATTTACCGCCATCGCGCACTCAACCTGAGGAATCGCCACATACCCCCTGGCTGTTTCACCGTCAAGAGTGGTTAGGGTGGAGGAACACGCAGCACGAGCAGAAAAAAGTGCTCTACAAGACCGCGTGAGCCTACTGTGCACCTCCGGGAAGAAGGGAACGCCCCTCTAGTCGGTCCGGCCGCGGAGCTGGGGGATAAACCATCTCCAACCCACGGCCGAAGCAGCCCGGGAAAGCACGGCTAACATGTCTGTTTCAGGATCCGTAGTGACAGCGCTCACCAGCCCGAAGGGGGCGAGCGGGTCTGGATCATCATCGGACAATGAAAGCCCACCCTCCGATGCCGCGGTGGACATCTGGTCTCCGGTGTCATCGGGCGTAAGGGCTACCATCTGTTAGACGGATCGCTTCCCCCGCCCGAAGCTTGGATAGAGCGCTTAGAGGAGCGGGAGGTCCGCGGGCCCGTGGGCGACGGATTATCTCTCGCTGAAACCCTCAGATCTGCCCGAGTGCCCGCTGCAGAGCAGGGGACAACTGGGGTGGTTCACCCTTTTGCAAAGGCTAACCGCGATCTTGCGCAACAGTCATGGCATCGCAATGACGACATGAACTGCCCGCGAGCAGCGCATTAACATGCTGGACCCCCAGACATGCAACGCAGTGCCCGCGCCCATCATCCGAGGACAGGAAACCACCGCATCCAGAAACGCACAGTCGGAGCGCCGTCCTGATAAGGACGTGCTGCACGACTGTGTTGCTCTTTCTGTGAAGTTTGCAACTTTATACGCACCGCTCTGGAGGACCGGACCCAAAGAACGCCAGGCAAGGGAGAAACCCAGCTCGACCGTCTGCCACTGCGTGTACACACTCTGGACCGGGAGAATGCTCTCGTTCGCTCAGAATCGCTGGTCACAGCAGGAGGAACCCTCATCGACTCGATCAGAAAGTCTCTGAAGCGAAAAGGATAGCGTCTGCTGGCGCCAGGTGAGCTTATATACTCAGTTGATTGCTTATGCCGCTCACCTGCGCAGGCTTGCGCTGCCAATTCATTCTTAATTGGCCCGTTCAATACTCTTTCAGACGAGTAGCTTCTGAACCGAACCTCCCAATGCGTGGATTTTACAATCAAATCCACTTATAGTGCTGAAGTTCCCCCCGAAGGGGAACCTAAATTACATGAAATTACACTTTCAGTTTTGATAGTGCAGATAAGATCAATACATCATTCGAATCTGTAAGGTTTTCCAGTCTATATTGTGCGCACTCACAATGACAACAAACGTGTGCTTTTGCAAAAAAAGTTACTTTTTTAGAAGTGTCTATTTTTAAATGTTGCAAGTGCATGTTGAAAAACAATTTTGTTTGATAAAGTAATCAGTATGAAACCAGCGCTATGTCTAGATTCTCAGTCTGGGCTCATTATAGAGTTAATATTAGAAAAAACTATGGTCAGAAAAACATGTCATTAAAATGAACTGAAACTTAGCAAATACTCAACAAAGAGGCATGAGAGATATATCTATAGAAAGCTTGATATGTCTACTTTTGTATCAACCAATTCAAACAAACAATCTCTTTTCATTTATTTTGTATAAAAGTAAGGACATATTTTATGTTTAACAGAAGAAAGGGAAAGGTCTTGAACATCTTATGGCTAAATAAACAATGACAACTCCTTTATTTGGGTGAACTATCCTTTTAACATCCACTGAAGAATCTGGCTAACGCAAAGTTAGTCTAATCAAAATCAAATTGTGGAGCAACATTTGTAAACTTTCAAGTCAAACTACCAAGTTACCTCAGAACCATTAAACGCACCATTATCAATGTGTTACATGAATAATCAGGGCTGTTTAGTGTGGGATTTCTGTCCAGTGTCGACTCAGACACACACAACACACTATCCTCAATTTGCTCTAACATTTGTCAACACTTATGACCCGTTCGATAACCTAAGCACTGTTTAGACGTTCATTGTCAACAGTGCTCATTATGTGTAATGGAGTGTCGAATGTTGTGTTAATACAGGCTCTCTGTGGAGATTTTGTCACATAAATGTTTTGAGCTGGGATGATCATATTGTGTATGTATTAGTCAACATTTTCTGGCACATATTGCTGTATGTAAACACAAAATAGTGAAGAATAAATGAAGATAGTGTGAAGAGTATCTTTCAAAGTTTGGAGTCGACTCTTAAGAAGATGTTAACAATTTTTAAGAAGAATTAAGACTATATATATTATAAATATTTTTAGATTGGATGTTGGCTGTTTATTAATATATATTAATGTCTAATAAATAGTTAAGATAGGATAGGATTAATAAGCAGTAAAATAAAAATTTTGTTTATATCGAATATATAGTGAAATAAGTTTTCTATTTTAAAAGATATAGACATAAAGTTTAACCATTAATTTTTAATGATTTCAAAGATGAACACCATCACTCAAACCAGAAATCAATCTAGTGATATGATATATAAATGAAATATGAAATCATATATATATATATATATATATATATATATATATATATATATATATATATATATATATATATATATATATATATATATATATAATAAATGCAACAGTTGTTATTAACATTTTAAATATATTTAAATTTAAACAGTTTTTTGTTTTAAATCAGTTTTTCCTTTATAATATTTGAAAACTTATATTCACTATTGATCAGTGGTGGAAGGAGTACTGAAAAATCCTACTTTCAGTAAGTAAAAGTACCATCACTTGCTCAAAAATGCAAGTCCAGTAAAAGTGTATGTTGTAAACATTACTCATAATTTGAGTAAAAAGTAGCCCTGAAAAAGTTCTCGAGATTATATTTGTTCGTTTCTTCCAACCTTTCTTCCATTGTTTGTTTGTTCTGTCCTTCCTTTATTTATTTGTTTGTTCGTTTCTCCCTTTATTCGTTCGCTCATTCATTTGTTGGTTCGTTCATTTTTTTATTCCTTCCTTCATTTGGTCCTTTGTTCATTCATTCATTCTTTCCTGCCTTTCTTCCTTAGTTTGTTTAGTCCTTTCTCAAATCCTTCATTCATTTGGTCCTTCCTTCCATTCCTGGTTTGTCCTTCCTTCATTTAGGCCCTTCCTTCCATTCCTTATTCGTTCCATTTAGTGATTGTTTAAAGCTGTTTGGTGATTTCAGTCATCATACAGTCGACATCCTTCATCTTCTCATCAGTGACATGCAGTCTATAAACAGTCTCTGGGTTGTTACGTGTAAAGATTTTGGACATCGTCTTAAACACTTTTAATGCTTCCAAAAGGTTTGCTGCATTTATAAAGCGCCCATGTCTAGAGGTTGTTCAGTATGATGCAATTTACTTTTTATGTGCCAATTTATTGGACAGGAATCACAGGCCTGATTTTTCTACTTTAGCCAGCCACCATAGACAAGAAAGAAGTAAAGTAGTGGCTGCTGGTTAAAGGAAAGCAGTGGAGTAAAAGTACCGATACTGCAGTACTAATGTACTCAAGGGAAAGTAAAAGTTCATATTTTTTAAACTACTTAGTGTTACGCCCTCGGGGCGAAACAAGTAAAAAATAAGAGGGGGAAGCCAAAAATCACGTTACAAAAGTTTTATTTAAGCCCACTGTGATCAAACATTAAGCAAGAACGCCCCGCCAACTCGCACGCCGCTGGTCTCCGTCCCAACCCTTAGCCGGAAGAATCAGACTCCCAAACAGTGGCAGGACGCTGATAAAGGAGCGCTCACTTAGACTCAGGTGTTCCCCATCCACCTGATTATGCCCCGCAATGTTACAGCGCATCTGTAGAGGGAGCAAAACAGACACACAGACAGACACGGAAGACAAATGACAGCGCAGCAGGCGTCACACCCTCCCCCATAAACAGGAAACAACGTTTCCATACAATAAACCATAAACATGTACATAATAAAAAGAAAATGAATACAAACCCATATTTACAAGGGGGCCCTAGACAGGGCGTCGGCCACTACATTCTCAGAGCCTTTTAAGTGCCGAATGTCCAAATGAAAAGGTTGGAGAAACAAGCACCAGCGCATAAGCCGTTGGTTAGGATTTTTAAGCGAGTGCAAAAAGGTAAGAGGATTATGATCGCTATAAATCGTTAAAGGTGAACTATCTCCTCCCACATACACCTCAAAGTGTTGGAGAGCCCAAATTAATGCGAGCGCTTCTTTTTCGATGGTAGAATAATTCCGTTGATAACTATTGAATTTTCGTGAGAAAAAACAAACCGGACGCTCGATGCCCACATCATCCTCTTGAACCAACACTGCACCCGCTCCCTCTTTACTGGCATCCACCATAATCTTAAATGGTTCTCCTAGCCGGGGAGCCATCAGGACTGGTGCTGACGTAAGCAACGCCTTCACTGCATCAAACGCAGTTTGACAAGACTCGGACCACACAAATAAAGCTTTGGACTTAAGCAGATCAGTTAAAGGGGCAACCACTGTGGAAAAGTTTCTACAAAAACAGCGGTAAAACCCTACAAGTCCCAAAAAGCGCATTAATTCTTTCTTAGTGACAGGCACCGGATATTCATCTATCGCCTGCACCTTCGCCCTCACTGGACGCACCTGTCCTTGTCCCACTACCTTGCCCAGGTACGTCACCGTCGCCCCTGCAAATTCGCATTTAGCGAGATTGATGGTAAGGTTGGCCTGCGAGAGGCGATCGAGAAGGCGGCGCAAACGACAAAGATGCTCCGGCCAGCTATCACTCACAACAATCGTATCGTCCAAATAAACGGTAACCCCTTCTAATCCCGCGACTATTTTGTTCATTAATCTCTGAAACGTTGCGGGCGCGTTTCGCAGCCCGAAGCTCATAACCCGGTAGGAGAATAACCCATCAGGTGTTATAAACGACGATAATTCCCTCGCACGCTCACTTAAGTAGACCTGCCAATAGCCCTTAAGTAAATCCAATTTAGTCACAAATTTTGCAGCACCGACCTGATCAATACAATCCTCCATCCTCGGTAGAGGAAAGGAGTCTGGTTTTGTTACTGAATTTAATTTTCTATAGTCCGTACAAAAGCGGAAACTATCGTCGGACTTCCGAACTAAAAGACACGGAGATGACCAGCAAGAGGAAGAGGGTTCAGCCAGTTTATTGTCGAGCAAATACTGAACTTCTGCTCTCAATACATCACGTTTATTCAGGGGAACACGATAAAAGCGCTGGCGGATAGGCGTGGCTTCCCCCACATCTATATCATGCGTCAAAACACTCGTCTGTGTCGGTACATCGGAAAATAACTGTGGAAACTCCGATAACAACTGAATTAATTCTTGTTGTTGAGTAGCATCTAGATGTTTAAAATCGAATAACAACTTTTTAAAAGTCTCAGAATTCTTTAACCTACCCTGCAACACGCAATCATCGGGTGTTTTCAATTCATCCGCCTGCATATCCATCACATGATGCTCATAGTGCTCAGGAAAACTATCAACCAGCGCTACAGGATTTACCTGCATTGGTGTGACACAGTCTCGATTAAAATATGGCTTTAAAATATTAACGTGACAAACTTGTGTTTTCTTTTTACGATCTGGTGTTAAAATAGTGTAATTGTCATTACTGCCAATGTGCGTCACCTTATATGGCCCAGTGTACTTGGCTTGAAAGGGCGATCCCAACACCGGGAGGAGCGCAACAACCTGGTCTCCCACGCTAAACTGTCGGCGTTCAGTGCGACGGTCAAACAGGCGCTTCATCTTTTTCTGGGAACTACCCAACTGCTTTTTAGCTAGTTCCCATGCCAACGAAAGCCGTCGACGAAAACCCAAAACATAATCCGACAATTTTTCTGGCGGATCTAAATCGGTCCACTGATCGTGCAAAACAGCCAGTACCCCCCGAACTTTATGAGCAAAAACGAGTTCATTCGGGCTATAGCCAAGACTTTGTTGAGTAACTTCCCGGGCTGACAGCATCAGCCACGGGAGGCCCTCCTCCCAATCTCTGTCCATCTCAACGCAATAAGCCCGGAGCAAGGATTTTAAGGTGGAATGGAAGCGCTCTAGCGCACCTTGACTTTGCGCATGATACGCAGTGGACAAATTGTGCTTAATCCCCAAATGACGAAGTACTTCGGCAAACAAGTTTGAAGTAAAATTACTTCCCTGATCGGACTGAATAACTTTAGGTAAGCCAAAAATAGAAATAAATTGAGTGAGAGCTTTAACAATAGCCTTAGTGTTAATAGAACGCAAAGGAAACGCGGCCGGATAACGAGTGACCTGGCACATCACTGTTAGCAGATATTCACTCCCCGCTTTCGAGCGAGGGAGTGGCCCAACACAGTCAATGATGAGATGCTCGAAAGGTTGGCATACGGCAGAAATGGGCTGCAGAGGCGCCGGTTTTAACGGCTGATTAGGCTTACCAGTCAACTGGCATGTATGACAGGTTTTAACATAACTGGCGACATCTTTTTTGATTCGTGGCCAGTAAAAATAACGAAGAATTCTGTCATACGTCTTTTTAATGCCAGCATGACCGGCAAGACCATCATGGGCAGTTTTTAAAACTACCGGCCGCCATTTAACGGGCACCACCACCTGGACAAAAGGATCCCCCACACAAAAACCAGCATGTGGAGACCATTTTCTCAATAATACCCCATCTCTGATGAAATAACCCTGTGCCCGGTTCCGAATATCAACATCATCATAAACTTGCTCATACTGAGCTTTTAAAGTTACATCGCTCTGCTGTTCCTTCGAGAGCTCTTCCCTAGAAACGGCCAGTGGGTAATCAGTTAACGGAAAAAAATGTTCAGTACTTACAGGTTTTACTTCAGATTGCGCCCGGCTAGCAGATCGAGTCACTGCACAAGCAACAAACACATCAGGATTTTGCGGAGCACTCTCATCCAGACAGTCACAATAGGGAGGCGGGTTAGAAACTATCAAAGGTGGCGTTTCCCCAACCCAAACGCGTCCGCCCGCCAGATTATTGCCAAGAATAAGTGACACGCCTTCAACGGGCAGAACAGGTCGCACGCCAAGCTCTACATCGCCCTGCACTAAGTCACAATTCAGAGTCACTTTATGTAAGGGTACAGATAATGTATTTAATCCAATGCCACGAATTAACAACGATTTACCAGTGTCAGACTCCAGTGAAAACGGCAATATAGATTCCAAAATAAAGGAAGCCGATGATCCTGTATCTCGGAGAATTTTTACTGCTATCCTATTACCACTTTTAAGTGACACAAAACCATCCGAAATAAACGGATTAAAAATATCCTGGCGGTCTAACACGCTTGATGTATTCGCCGGTGTTTCAGCTGACAGAGCGGACAGCGGTACAGGACCCACAAGCGCAGCGGGCTTTACAAAACCGGCGGATTTAGTTAGCTGTGCTTTGGCACTTTTTGATTTAAGAACGGGACAATTTGATTTCCAATGCCCTTCTTCTAAGCAGTAGTTACAAGTCAAATCGTGTCTATTTGATGGACTTTTAGGACGCCTTGCCTGGTTCAAATAAACGGATGGAGAACTTAAGCAGGGAGAAAGGCGATCACTTCTGAACCCGTCTGCACGAGTTTTATGAATGAGTTCCCACTCATCGGCCAGCACTGCTGCCTGGGACGCGGTCTTAACATTACGCTCGGCAATGTAAGTGACAACAATATCTGGAAGCGTATTTTTAAATTGCTCCAATAAAACCAAATTTATCAGATCATCCAAGGTGGTCACTTCTGCCGACATACGCCAACGATTAAATCGCAAAGTTAGATCTCTCACAAATTCCACATGCGTTTGATTGGATTCACGCCCCAAAGAACGAAACTGCTGGCGATAACTTTCCGGCACACGCTCATAAATCTTTAAAACAGATGACTTCACATTTTCGTAAATTTGACTCTCCTCAACTGATAAAGCAGAATACGCTTGCTGGGCCTTTCCCGTCAAAACGCACTGAAGGAGTAAGGTGCGCTCAATGTCACTCCACTTATAAGCTACAGCAATCCTCTCAAATAACAGAAAAAAAGTTTCCACATCACACTCATTAAACGGCGGAACCAAGCGCAAATTATTAACAATATCCAATTTAGGAGAGGAGGCTACAACACTTTCAGCAGGGAACTTACCCTCTTTTAGAAGATCAAGTCGTTTCTGCTCGACCTGCACGCGCTGCTGCTCCAATCGACTCTCCTCAATCTTATGTTCTATTTTAGCTTTCTCACAATCTAAACGCCGCTTTTCACACTCAGTGTCGCGCTGCAACATCAACAACTCCTTCTGCTGCTCGAATGAAAGTGCACCAAACCCAGGTTGTATCGGAGCCGGTGCTTCCACCAGCACATTCAGATCAAACAGCGACGCTTTTAAAATCTGCTTTATCCCCTCCTTCGTTCTCTTCTGAAGTGCGGAGAGCTCAATTTCGTAATGAGTTGCTAATTCTAATAATTGATCCTTCGTCATTAAGTCTAATAAGTCCTCCGACGGAGTTTGAACAAACGTTTCCACAACACTCGCCATAGGAAAAAAAAAAAATCCAATTAACTCCAATCCAATAATAATAATATCACCGTTATTGCAACCAATCACACAGAAATAAAACCTCCCCGACTCTTCACTAATGTAGACCCTAATCTTCAACTGGCCCAAGACCGGGAATTTATGCACTATATACCGCAAGTTTGGGAGAACCACCAATGTACAAGTAATTCCCCAAACCTCGGCCGTGCTCCCGAGACAAATGCTACCAAGCCCCGAGCCAGCCAAAAACAACAAACTAAAATAAAAAAATAACGTATCCGAAGACACGTTCTTCACCTACCCGGGGACAGTTTATTTCTGCACAATTTGGCTAGGTTTCTTTTGACGGATTAGACTATGATTAGAACTTAATCAAATATTACACTTGGGCAGGACGGAGACCACAAATTGCCTGCCAACTACTACATTCCCCCTCCTAACAAAATAAGCTAATAATCAAAGCAAAACATAATAAAATAAAACACTTACCAAACGAAAATCTAACCAAAACAAACCGATCGACGCAAAAAATAGTCTTCACAAGGACGAGCCCCCAATTGTTACGCCCTCGGGGCGAAACAAGTAAAAAATAAGAGGGGGAAGCCAAAAATCACGTTACAAAAGTTTTATTTAAGCCCACTGTGATCAAACATTAAGCAAGAACGCCCCGCCAACTCGCACGCCGCTGGTCTCCGTCCCAACCCTTAGCCGGAAGAATCAGACTCCCAAACAGTGGCAGGACGCTGATAAAGGAGCGCTCACTTAGACTCAGGTGTTCCCCATCCACCTGATTATGCCCCGCAATGTTACAGCGCATCTGTAGAGGGAGCAAAACAGACACACAGACAGACACGGAAGACAAATGACAGCGCAGCAGGCGTCACATTAGCAAATTACAATTCCTGAGAAAAAACTACTCAGTTACAGTCATTTGTGTATTTGTAATTTGTTACTTTACATCACTGCTATTGATCAATTCAATTCTGTAACTGATGAGGATGCTGAACAACGTTGTTGAGGATCCACATGCAGTTCGAAAGCACAGGCAAATGGTCGGTACAGGTGGCAGACAACGTAAACAAGAAAATAGGACAAGGGTCAACATGGAAGGAATAAACTAGGAAAACCCTTCGACATGTTACAGGGTATAAACCAACAAGCCATGTGTGTGACAAAGTGAGCAGTCTAAAGTCTGAGTAATCAGTCCTTGAGCTGTGTGTTTGTATAATCAACGGAGAACCAGAAATGGTGTGTGTTTGTCGTGCCTTAAGGTAGTTGTAGTTCATATGATGGCAGAATTGTAGTCTGTGTGATAATGCAAGTTTTTCAGCAATGTACAAAGCCTAGATCGCTGGTGATCGTGACAAATTCATTCCTGCTATTCTTCACACTCATGCAGTATATATTTTAAAGCTAATCGTCTGAAAAAAAATATGCATAGACAGTGGCCATCGGCGTCGCAGACATGCACCTCTCAAAAAGTGTAATTACATGTCCCAATGACGCATAGCGCAAGCTCTGTGATTGGTCAGCTATCACTGATGAGTGTGGGTGGGACCGAGAGCTGTGCGAGCCCGATGGAGTGATTGTTTACAAGTGTGGAGTCTTGTGAAGGAGCTCCGGATTGTTGTTTTGTGTTTACCTCATGGTTAAAATTGTTGCACGTCAGCCAGTTCCAGCCTCAAAATAAGCGAGTTTGAACCACTTGTACATTAAGGAAGCGTTCAGAAAAAAACAAAACACCAGCGAAGAACATAAACACCTTACTGCCAACTAGCGTTTCGGAAGTGTTATTGCAGAGCAACAGAAACAGCGAGCAGAAGTATGAATGCACAGCTACGCATGTTGTATGCCCCGTGGGTCACGCCGATCACTTGATGGAGAAGTATAAACCAGGCTTCAGGCTGCAGGTGGGGGAGACTGCTGTACGAGGACAGGGCTGCTTGTCAGAGGGGCCGACGGCATCATTTAGAAGAGGAAAGACAGTACAGTATGGACACATGAGAGTCTATAAAAATCTCCAGTAACAAAAAAAAAAGTCACCAGATTTGTCGCTAGTCGCTTTTTTAAAAATGTTTCGCTCAGGGGAACTGAAAAGTTACTAAATATAGCGACAAAGTCACTAAGGTAGCAAAACTGAATGCTACCAGGCATCTGTAGCTCCACTGATGCTCCGCCTCTTTGCCCTTTTATGGTAACCCCCGGTCAGTGCAATGACACTCGAACAAAATGGCGACAGTTGGCCACACCTACTTTTAGCTTCATTTGCGCTCATCAGAACCCTATGGGTGACGTCACGGATACTACGTACAGATCTTTTAGTCTATGATTTTACACAGCGGATGCCTTCCAGCTGCAACCCAGTACTGGGAAACACCCATACACTCTCCCCCATGCACTCATACACTACGGCAAATTTAATTAATCTAATTCACTTATACCGCATGTCTTTGGACTGTGAGGTACACTAGAGCACCCGGGGGAAACCCAAAGGAACACCGGGAAGAATTTCACACAGAAATGGCAACTGGCCTAACCGGGACTCTAATCAGTGAACTTCTAGTTGTGAGGCCTTCGTGCCACTCTAAATAAAATATCTAATACAAAAAGTAGTCACACTTTATTAAAAACACTTTTTGTCACCGACCTACATAAATGATCTCATAAAAACTTTGGACGCACATTATATCCACAGTCCCTGCGCACATCAATGTGCATCTACACTTATTTTACACGTATTTGGGCATTTTTAACGAAAAACAAGTCACTGCTGGAAGTGAGCACATTGTTTAGCCTCCATTACTATTTCATATGCTTACAAACGCCTCTTCCAAACTCCACAGCGAATGATTTCTGAGGTCATTTATAAAAAAAAAAAAAATAGAGAAAGCATATGTTTGGCCTTGAAAGCATGACAAGACAATTTACAAAAAAAAGGATATGCATTCTGCTAAAATGAGCTGCAGAGTAAGTCCTACAACAATAACTAGTGATCAAGTGCTGCATAATGCCTGATAGAAATGGATTTATCATCTCCTCTTGGTGTGTCATGATGCTGGAAGAGTCGTGTTCTCGGCGGACACTTTCTCTGTGTGTGCAGTGGCATCCTTTCAAGAGGAACTTTCACAGATGGAGCATGGATTTTATTAAGGTATGCCCTTGTTTAGCAGCTCAGGCCAAGAAGCCATCTCCTAAATAAAAGTGTTGACTGACTCGCTGACGCTGTGTGACAGGACGGGTGATTCATTAGAAGGAGATCAAGGCCATGTTGTAACATCCCTGCCAAACTGTTTTCCTAACTGCGAATGAAATATGAGCTGAGCGGCATGTTTGCGCTGACTATGACAACATTCTCTATGGGCCGTTTAGTGTGATGTGAACGCAGAAACGCAAACATGCACACACTGACTTTTGGCTTGTTAACGTTCTGTTAAAGGCACATCGCAGTAGGGGACGCGCGGACGGAAACATGGACATTTTTCTACCTATAAAAACAATTAAAAGGTGTAATTTCTGTACCGCAAATGGTGCCAAATAATAGAGCGCAGCATGTAGCTTGCGATTTTGTTTCAACCACATTCAATAGAAAGATTAATACATATATACCATTTACAATTTTGGGGTCAGTGCGATATTTTTATTCTGCAACGATGCATTAAATAGAACAAAAGTGATGTTAAAGACATTCATATATTTGTGGCAATATTTCATGAGTTACATACTGTTCAGCCCAAAACTATTAGACTGTTATTAATAGACTATTAAGGGAAGCATTGTGGCTCAGTGGTTAGCACTGTCACATTACAGCAAAAAAAATGCTGGTTTGAGTCCCAGCTGGGCCAGTTGGCATTTCTGAGTGGAGTTTTCATGTCCTCCCCATGTTTGTGTGGGTTTCCTTCGGGTGCTGTGGTTTCCCCCACAGTCCAAAGACCTGTGATAAAGGTGAATTGGGTAAACTAAATTGTCTGTAGTGTATGTGTGTGTGTGTATGGGTGTTTCACAATACTGGGTTGCGGCCGGAAGGGCATCTGCTGCGTAAAAAAATTGCTGAAATAGTTGGCGGTTCATTCTAAAGTGGCAACCTCTGAAATAAAGACTTATGGCCCATTCGGATGGGGCGTCAGCGTCAACGCTTCCCATTCACTTTGAATGGGTGATGTCAGGCATTGACGAACTGCATTGTGGATCTACCGGTGCAACTTCAGTGGCTTTGCTCAATGCTGGAACTTTCTCAACTTTTCAAGCACCAATGGAAGCGCCAGCCAATCAGATCGCTGTATGCAAAAACACCAGCTCAGACAGTAGCCCATTGCTATTTTCTTTGGCTGGCACTGCTATGACAAACGCATCAGCCCCAATTACAGATACACCCTCTGTCAAGCCTTGACGATGAAGCACCGTGTGATACAGGTGTAAGCCGAAGGAAAATGAATGAATACATAATATACTGTTTAGCTTCAAATTCTGACATAAAGTTGCTTTTACTCAACCAATTACATTTTTTCACACAGGTTTCTCTGAAAGATGATAAACAGGAGCCATCATTAAGAAAAATTAATTTTTCAGATTTTTTTACATTTGAACAGAATCCTTAAGTCAGAATTTGCCAGGAGTATATGAATAATTTCAGGCTTGACTGTATAGATTTCTGAAAATAAGCACTGTTCAAAATTAGAAAACACTTTCCCCTATGTGTTACTGACATTAAAGTCACCATCAGATCAAAATTTACTCTTAATACATTATTTTTATTTATTTATTTATTTTTGTTATAAATTATGTATCTGTGCACTTAATTGTTTTGTAAATAATAATTTGCTCTTATAAACTTGATACCATAACTTTCGAAACTACTTTTCTTTAACTCTGTTCACATGGAATATCTTTCGGGCTGGTCTACTCTCTAGTGGCTGCCTTATTTCTGCTCTAAACACCCTTTGTTCAACAGTCCAATTGGTTTCCAAAAAATGAAATGCACCCTACTTTTATTTGCCACCTGGAGGTATAACACTTTCCAATTTTCAATGATTTGCAAGATGGTGACTGAAGTGATTGAGGCCCTGTCCATATGAACACAGTTTTTACAAGAAACAATAATAAACCTTTTTTTGAGGCTTCTGATCTTCCAACATGACTTAGAAGTATATCACCACCTGTTGCTAAGTTATTCTCTTGACGGCACTTCATGGGGCTTTTTTTTATGTTTTGCTGTGTTTTAATGTGGACAAAGATGTTTTACAAAACCGTAAATGTGAGAATGAGAATTTATTTTTTTATATTGTTATATTATATAGGACAGAAGAGGGGGAAACATGAAAGCATTGAAAGCAGAGAGAGAGAGAGGAACAGGATTGTCAAAGGATCTCGAGGCGGGTATCGAACTTGGGTCACTGTGAGTACCTCAGTGCTATGTGTCAGCGCACTTTACCACTATAGGCTAATGGCGAAAAAAAACATTCTGTTTACAAAAATACCAATGTACATGTGGACATCGCCTGAAAATAACTGAATCTCTTCCACTGTAATTTATTGAGATGAAGCCCAAAGAATGATTTTTTTCTATAGCAAGAGAGCATTTCTGTAGCCTTTATTCACTCAATATATCCTGAAAAGGTTGATCATCCAGATAAGACAAATCCAGGAGAGGACAGCATAATGAAGAGAATCTCAGTGGACAATCAGTTCAACACTGCAGCTGGAATTGCTCACCAGTTCAGCTCTGAGCTCAGGATCTGTTTCTTGTGTCTTGACATTTACAAGAATTTGGACTGAAAGCTTCTGCAGTGACCAAACCTCTAATCAGAAGAAAGACTCAAAAGGCCTGTATTAACCTTTGCTGATGAGCATTCTGTGTGGACCGAGAACTTCTCCAATGTTCACTTCATTTCAAGTTTTAACTTATTTGGGTCTGATGGGAAGCATTACCATATCACAGGGAAAAGTCTGATCCCAAAGTGTGTGAAGAATCAGTAAAAGGTGGAGGTGTAGTGTCATGGTATAGGGTTTGTTTTCTACAGAACGAGTTTGGTCTCTTATAAAGCTACATGACAAAGTGAATGCAAATGTTTATCAGAAGCCCATTCTGCAACATTTCCTCTCATTCCTTCCCAGCATTCATCACTCAATCAGTCAGTAATTTTTCTTTATAACAAGACCTGTCACAGAGCAAAACAAGCAGTTGGAAACACTGAAATACAGTAATGAGAAGACCAGCCCTGTCCTAAAGCTAACTGATATTCTCTGGTGAAAGTCTTCCATAAGTCTTCCATAATAGTCAGTTGCATTGTGCATTCACCATTTACATGGTGGACTTTGTAAGTGAAAAAATCGAACACTTCACAAGCAAGAAAACAGTTAAACAAACAATATGCGCAAGGATAAAGAACGAGCCTCCTCTTTTCTGTCTCTTTACTTTCTCTTTACTTTTACTTCTTTACTTTCTTGGATAAGGAAACAATGTTGTATACACTTCACTGAAGACCCATTAGCCTACAAATTTAATTTAGTCTGTTAAGCGCAAAGATTTGTTTCAAAACTATTTTTTAATTCAGTTCTAATTTCCAGAAAACAAGTAAATGAACAATAATAAGTGTAATAATAAGTGTAATAAAGTGTGGTCAGAAAACTGAGTTACATTCAAACACATCCTATTCCTATGCCCCATCTAGTGATTCATATGTCTCCAAAACCAGACTGGTAAACAAATCTAAACTTGTTTTTTTTTTATTAAAACAAATAGATTTATTCATATAAGAAATAATACTGCTATAATAATACTATAATAATTGTCACAATCACCAGCTATCTAATCCTGGCAGATCGCTGGTAAACATGCAGATCACCATAAGGACTTCAAATCCGCCGGTATTTGGACTACAAGTTTCAGTCATGCAGCACACACACCACACCGGTTCCTGATCCTGACTGATTGCTAACGGTTTTGACCCTGGCTATGTTTTGCTGCCTGCTTTCTGACCACTATCCTGCATTTACTCATTTGCCCCTGTGTTGACGGTTGCCTGTCTGACCATTCTGTTTAATAAACCAGCATTTGGATCTGTACTACGTGTTCACATTACAATGTTAATAACATTAAGAAAAAACATTATGCAGAAATACTGAAGCAACATCTCAAGACATCAGCCAGAAAATTAAAACTTGGCCACAAATGGATCTTCCAAACAGACCATGACCCTAAGCTTACTGCCAAATTAGTTAAAATGTGCTTTAAGGACAACAGAATGAATGTATTGGAGTGGCCATCAGAAAGTCCTGATCTCAATCATAGAAAATTTGTGGAGTTGAAAAAGCTTTTGCGAGCAAGACAGCCAACAAATCTGATTCAGTTACACCAATTCTGTCAGAAGGAATGGGCCAAAATTCCTTCAAACTATTGTGAGAAGTTTGTGGAAGGATACTCAAAACCCAAAATATTTGACCAAAGTTATACAGTTTCAAAGCAAAGCTAAAAAAAACAAGGACATGTAGTAAACTTGTAAGTGCCTAGAAATTAATAAAACATTCTCTCATTATTCTGGCAGTTAGGAAATGTAAATCATGTAGGTAATCCTAACGGACCTAAAATAGTAAACGTTCCATCAGACATTCTTTTTTAAATGATTATGGTCCTTTTTTTAGAGTGTATCTAAACTTCTGGTTTCAACTGTATGTAGAAAATAATAATTTTTAAAATATTTTATCCCTTTTATTTTTTTCATATGTAAAGACATTTGTGTATTGCTGTACATCTTGTGTGTATTAAGCAATATGTAAGCCAGGGCTATTCAATTAGTTTGTCATGGGGGCCAGATCATGAAAAGCATCCCAAATGAGGGGCCGGAGAGATGACTTGCAATATAAGTGATGACGCAACAGCAATATAAGAGCCCATATGCTGAATTTGTGCCTATAAAGACACCCACGTTGACTTTTTCTACAATAAAACGTTAATATGTTGTATTTTGAAACTACATAACATCACTGCACTGTACAATGTGGCTTTTTTACAAGCATATCCAAATGTTGTATTTCAAGGCACAAAATCAGTGTATTGCTTAAGTATACATTCAGACACATTCATATGCTTTATGAATATGTTTTAAAATGCGTGACAACTAGGGATGCAACAATTACAGATTTTGGTTGTACGATTATAGTCTGAAGTATAATCATGGTTTCACAGTTATTACCATTATTATGCATTCATTAAATTTAAAGCACTACTAGTTTAGAAAATAACAAGAAAACTGCTTATATTTTAAAGTGTTGTTTATTGCTGCTCAGTAACCAAATACAACACAAAATATTAATAAAAAACAAACGATAGACCATTTCTCTCTTAGGACTTAAAAATAAATTTAAGATAAAATAAAAAAGTTTTTGATTTAAACTTGAGTAATAATTTTACAATGCAAATAAATGACAGAACAATGAATAAATAAATAAGAATAAGAATAGATAAAAAATAGTATGTGTCTAATGTTATTTAAGCTAAATATTAGCTAAGAATTTAAATGAACTTATTATCTGCGTTCATACATAATCTTTTTAATCTTTTGTTTACATTGCACTAAAAGCCACGCACAACTCAAGTAATGTACTTGCATGCGGAAAAGACGCAATATGTCAAAAGCTTGCTGCTATAGTTAATCCAATGTGCATAACTTTTTGTTTAGTTGCAGCAGTGTTTTTTTCCATGCAACAGAAATGAGCTGTTGAGAAGCCTTTAATGAATTAAAGCATGGTTAATAGTGAAATTGGCTAATCATTGCATCCGATTAACTATATCAGTGTATTGTACAAAGGGCTTTTTCTACAAACATGTCCAAATGTTTTCGCCTGTTCGTGCCACTCACTTGTCACTTGACTCACTCTCTGTGCAGCCTTCAACTGCAGCTTATACTGTATTGAACAGACGCACATCACTTCATAACTATAGCGACCTTGGTCTTGGTCACACTAATTGGAGGGCTGGAACAAATTGCTTCGGGGGCCAGGTTCGGCCTGTGGGCCGCCAATTGAATAGCCCTGGTGTAAGCGTTTGAACCCACATAGGTGCATAACTAACACGCTCTGGTCAATGGTGCAGTATATTTCAGTTCTTCAAAATAGCAACACACCAACAATGTGCCCTAACACAGCTCTATTTTAGTCCAGCACACTCATGAGTCTACAAATTGATGCAAATGTATTTGCTATTAAACAACATGGTGCAAAACGTGAAAATTATGGTTGCACTGGTCTGAAAATAGCAACAAATCGAGATAAACACGGCTTACGCCTTGTTGCGCCGGGTGTATGATAGGGCCCTAGAAGAGACTGAAGAAGAGTAGATCAAAATCAAAGAGAGAGTGACTAGTGATCTCTCTGAGAGACTATTGAGAAACAATATATAATAAAATTCTAATTCAGGAAAGACGATCCTACCTAGACAAAAGACGTGACTGGTAAAAAAGTAAATAAACTGTAATGCCTTAAACCACTCTACTGACAAATCTACTCATATGGTGGTAAAAATGTTGACAGTAAAAACTGCGGTCCAATTGATCCATTGATTTTGAAGGCTAGAACGCAATCCTTTCATGCTTTGATATTTACCCTCAAGTCTAAAACTAAAAACAATTTGCTGAGCTTCAAAGAACATCCAAGCCACGCTAACGCTCCCTCCTGCCTTTCCCAAGCAATCAATGCCTTAACCACCATCTTTTATACGTTTTGAATTATTACAGACAAGGACCCCTAGTGCATCATACCGCTTTGTTTCCTCTCAAGCTGATTCGTACCACATGTCTTTCAGTGAAAAGACAGTGGTAGAGGATAAGAGCTAGCATCCATGGGACCTCCTGGCCTGAGCCTCGGACATCTCTATTCGCCACGTCAAAAGCGCAGATAAAAGTCTGGCCTCCTGCCGGGTTTATATATGTTGCTGACACTTCAAAAAGATGAATTATGTAGCGTCAAAAACAAATTATGCACAAACAAAATAGCTTCAAATTAAAAAGAGTGAGCGATTTGAAAAAATGAGCTCAAATGAAAAGCACATTACGGAAGGTGCCACCATTTCTCAAATTCCTCCAGCGATGACAACACCTCATTTCACCCTTTCCCCGATCTGTGACCTGTCAGGAAAAGTGAAAGGTCAGATGTTTTACAGACATCTAACCGCATCGATCTGGACTGATGCTGCCATAAGCAGTGATATATGAACGGACAGCACGGACTTTCGCAGAGACTTTGGACACTTCAGCATCACAGGCACAGCGAGGGGTCATTCCTGCCTGTCTGTTTGAATATCACTCTTCAGATTGTCCTGTCATCCTTCACACTCTGCCTACACTCAAAAAAAAAAAAAAGAAAAAAATTACGGTTGCTTGCTCAAATTACTTGTTTAAAATGAGTCGAAAGAACACAATCCACTTACATTCATAAAAAGTTGATATGTTCATAAATTTTTTTTTAATGTTTTTTTTGGAACAACTAAATAGTCATTGTACACTGTAAAGACAATGCAGGGTTCTTTACAATTTATTCATGTTGTCCCAACACAAATAAATTAAGTTAACTTAACAAATTTAAGTAAATTGAAAGTTGTTCCAAGAATTGTGTTGTTTCTGCTCATTTTAAATAAGTTTAAGTTTGAACAAGCAGCAAAAATCTTCTTTTGAGCTGCCAACAAGTTTTTCTTGGGACTGACTAAAGTGTTAGTTCACCAACAAAATAAAATTCTGTTATTAATTGCTCATACACAAGTCATTCTAAACCCCTGAGATTTTCATTCACCTTTCCAATACATATTATGGTATTTTAGGTGAAATCTGAGGAGAAGAAACTGTTAAATAAATTCACAAGTTTTTGATAGTATATTGATAATTTTCAGATGGGATCACTGAAGGCATATGGTCTATTTTGAGTTTTTTTTTTTTTTTTTTTTTGTAGTGGGGGGTCCTTGTTTGCTATTAAGGATGATGGAGCTCATTACGATTTCATGAAAAACACCTTAATTTATGTTCTGAAGATGACTAAGTCTCTGAAGTTTGAAGCAACACCAGGGTTAATGAGGAGGAGTATTTTTTTTCTCAAAAACTAAGTTGCAAAACAATTGGATTACCTTCTTTAAAATTGTTTCGGATATTATGGGGTCAAGCTGTTTGCCCTTTAATTGCAAGCCTTTAAACCAGAGAAATGCTGACATTGTGGCTTTTGCATCTCTTCTCGCTAGGTGCAGAATTCTGTTGTCTTGGACCTCCCAATAACCCCCCTTTGTTCATTGTGGCTCAAAGATTTGGTCTTCTTTTTAAAACTTGAGAAAATTAAATACAATATCAGACGTAGGGGAGATCAGTTTTTTGAAAGCTGTATTTATTGCATTGTATAATGATTTATGAAGGTATGTCCACTGTAAACCATGTACATTTGTCCAAAAGCATTATTTGGTCATTTTTTTTTTTAATATTTTTTATTCAGATGTTGATTGTTTTATTTGAGAATTGTTTTGTTGGGGCTACATAGGATTGTGTATGGTGTGTGGATTGTTGTCAAATGTAAAACGCTATTTGCAAGAATGATATTAACATAGTAATTAAGATATTAACAGGAGTAATTAACATAGTTTTCATTTTTGGGAGCAATAACCCTTTAAGAAGATAAAATGTTTCAATAATTGTAATCTTAAGTGTTTTGAGTAAAGAGTAGGACTTGCTAGTTTAAAGCCAGTTTGGGGATTTTGAAAAGTTTTTGGCAGCTTTATTGACAACGATGTTTGATGCTTCACTAAATGAGTAAATGCTGTGCTAATCAAATTCTGAGACCAGCCTTTTTTCCTTTTTTTAGCCCATCCTATTTATTCCAAATACAATTAATATTGTTACAAAGGAAGTTAAATTTGAACTGCAATAGTTAGAAAAATATTCTGGTTGATTCAAAAGTGATTTGAACTTGAAATGGGTGCCATTTAATTCATTTGTAATAACTAAAATTTAGAAATGTGTTACAATTTTATTAAGTTAGACCAATAATTATACATGTTTATTTAATATTAATATAAACATTGTACAATGCTTTCCCAAAAGAAACAAAAATTATATATTTTAAATTATAATGGAAATACATTAGAAGAAATTATAATTATTTATTTAAAGGAAAAATACTTAAATAATTAAACATAATTTCAATAATAATATTGGTAATTATCAACTGATACAACTTATAGAAATGTACAAGAAAAAACTTCCTTTATATATTTTGATTGATTTGTTGCTCTTTATTATTCATAGTTTAGTATCATTTAATCCAATATTTTAAGATCATTTAATCCAGGCACGGGCGACGCGGTAGCGCAGCAGGTAGTGCAGTCGCCTTACAGCAAGAAGGTCGCTGGTTTGAGCCTCGGCTGGGTCAGTTAGCATTTCTGTGTCTAGTTTGCATGTTCTTCCCGTGTTCACGTGGGTTTCCTCCGGGTGCTCTGGTTTCCCCCACAGTCCAAAGACGTGCAGTACAGGTGAATTGGGTAGACTAAATTGTCCATAGTGTATGAGTGTGTTTGGATGTTTCCCAGGGATGGGTTGCAGCTGGAAGGGCATCCGCTGTGTAAAACATGTGCTGGATAAGTTGGCGGTTCATTCCGCTGTGGCGACCGCAGATTAATAAAGGGACTAAACCGAAAAGAAAATGAATGAATGAATAATCCAGGCACACAGTTCAGCTCCAGTCAAACACAAAACATGGTGTGATCAGACCTGATTATCTCTGAGGATACAAGACACAGTTGACCTGTGAGAAAATAAATGAAAAACACATGCTCCTGGACCATCCTTGCAGGAATCAGGAGACAATCCAAACTAATTCAGACCACGCTGGACCAAATCTGTGGCTTCAAGGTCAATGTGACTGTTCTTGTACTTAAAATTCATTTTCAAAATACATTTGCAGTACAGTTAAAAGTATGTTTTATGAATATAAATTGCATTTACATGATTAATTTGTAAATATTTTAAATACTTGTTTATATATAGTAATATAATTATTATAATATTGTATTTATTTAAGTAATTTTGTTCGCTTATTTATTTGAAAAATGTTAGTTTTTTTTTTTACATATATACATTATAAAGGCCCAATCCCGATTCTATCCCTTAGCCTTTTCCCTACCCCTTTTTGCGGATTCACATGAAGGGGTAGGAGTGTTCCAATTCTCTTTAGCTTGAAGGCGTAGTAAGGGAAAGGGCTAAATAGCCCTTAAAATATAGATTATTCAGGAATATACTCTAAACCAAGAAGTAAGAATTCAAATTTCGCTATATATAATCTATGATAATAACTACTGTATAGTAGTCCCACAACACAACTGTCATTAGATGACACTCGAATACCCCATCAGAAAAGTCTAGTGGCTGGGAATGAGCTTTTTAAAGTGTCTGTAATGTTGTAATGCATATTGTTAATGTTGTTTTGTGTGTTTACATAAATAAATATGGTTATGGTGTAAATGCACAGTATACTTATAAGCTTATTGCCACATTATATTGTTGCCTTCAGTAATTTCCCGAATATAAATACCAAAAAATAACGCAACTAAAATAAATGCAGCAGTTGTCTTCATCGATCTCATATGAAGTAAGAGATCACACTGATGTGTGACGGTGTTGTAGTGCTGTCCCATTTCTTAGGGGTAAAATTTGAAGCCCTTTCCCTTCACACTCTGTTTCAAGGGCCAAGGGGAAGGGCTAGGGGTAAAAAAAAAAAACAGAATTGGGGTTGGGATTAAGTATGAGGAATAATTCATTAAATAATAATTCTTAATTATACTTTAATATAATTGTGTAATTTATTATTTTTTAAGCATTAATGTTCTGTATTGTGAAATGTATATGAAATTAATACATGTATTGCTATTTTATTTAGCAATATTTTATTGCTAATTATTATTAGCATTATTTTCCTTTATCATACATAACTTTAAGGTTTATAAAATTTATTATTTAAAGTTAATTTTTATTTGACTACACTTTACAATATATAAATATAACTACACAATAATACATTTTTAAATTATTATAAAAATCTTAATTTATTTAGTTAACTTTTCATAATGTTACCTTTTAATATTGAAATATTATAAAATATAATATGAATATGTAATTAAATAATACTTTTTAATAAATACACTAAATTGATAATGTTGACAAATGTGTTTATTTATTGTTAAAGATATGTAATAATCCTAAAAATGTTTTTTTTTTTTATAAATTAATTTGAAGATTTGCATTCTAGATTAGATAGATAGATAGATAGATAGATAGATAGATAGATAGATAGATAGATAGATAGATAGATAGATAGATAGATAGATAGATAGATAGATAGATAGATAGATAGATAGATAGATAGATAGATAGATAGATAGATAGATAGATGGCATGTGCATACTAAATGTATGTCAATATTTGGCATTTTACTGAAGGTTTGTGCCCTGTTTACACTCCTCACCAATATCTCAAGGGTATGTTGGCTTCCACTGCTCAGCTAAATGTTTAACCTTCTCCATGAGGCTTTATAGTGGATGTGTGCAGGAAGGGCACATATGGCCATAGTTATTTGTTTTCTTTCCTTCTCTCCGTCCTCTGATGGGCAGAAAGCCACTGTGTTAATGTTTATTCTGCCTGAGTTCTCTTAACTAAGAAAACATTTGGGCTGTGGCTGCTGTGGGTGTGGATGTGTCTGTAATGAGGGACAGACGCATGCGAGATAACACACACACACATTGACACACAGTCGCAACTCAACTGAGGCTTTCCAACAGGATTTTTTTGCATTTGTTGTCTCATAAACACAATGAAAATCCATTACAGTGAAGGTCAATGCAAACACCATGCACCATAAATCCTCAGCCACAGCTCTCAGAAGCCTAAGCCCCTCCCACCCTTTTTAAAGTGACCAATAAGCAGCAGTGGATCTTGAGGTAAACTACCCACCCACCCCTATAAGTGCCCATATCATGCTTTTTTTAGATTTCTACATTTTGTGCAGTGTGTGATTTAACAGTTTGTGAATTAAAAAGTAAAAGTAAATGTAAACGATAAAAAATTGTCTTTTTTAAAAACGTCCCACTGAAGTGAACATATCTACATAGATCTATAACACAGATGCATAATACCAGCCTACAATAGCTTAAATCAGCTTAACTCTTTGATGCACAAGTTATAAAATAGATATAGAAAAAAATAAACTTAGACGGGTCACTTTAGACCCATGTAACCATCAAAGGGTTAATAATAATAATGTCTTACATTTATATAGTGTTTTTCTGTACACTCAAAGCGCTTTACACACATTTTTGGGGGGAATCTCTTCATCCACCACCAGAGTCAGGACCTCGGTTTAACAACTCATGTGAAAGACTGCACTTACTGAGCAGTATAGAGTCTCCTTCACTGTAAGGACCCACATACACTGCAGGTTGAGCACCCCCTGTTGGCCTCACTAACACCCCTTCTGTCAGCAACCTAGCTTTCTCATGTGATCTCCCATCCAGGTACTGACCGGGCGCAGCCCTGCTCAGCTCCAGTGGGGTTGCATAAACATATTCTAAATGCTAAATGATTTAGGCAATCATTATTATGCATAGATACAGTTTTTTTAAAAGTTCACAGATGCATGTAAGCTCATAGCAGTAGGTAGTGCTGTCGCCTCAGCAAGAAGGTCACTAGTTCGAGCCTCGGCTGGGTCAGTTGGCGTTTATGTATGGAGTTTGCATGTTCTCCTGCGTTCACGTGGGTTTCCTCTGGGTGCTCTGATTTCCCCCACAGTCCAAAGACATGCAGTACAGGTGAATTGGATAGGCTAAATTGTCCGTAGTGTATGATTGTGAATGAGTGTGTATGGATGTTTCCAGAGATGGGTTGCAGCCCTAAGGGCATCTGCTGTGTAAAACATGTGCAGGATTAGTTGGTGGTTCATTCCATTGTGGCGACCCCGGATTAATAAAGGGACTGAGCCGAAAAGAAAATGAATGATATTTTATCTTTGGCAATATATCTGTGGGACAGTGGAGATTTCAGACAGGAAAGAATTGGGAGCAGAGAGAGAGGATGGGTTGGCAAAAGACCTCGGGCAGGGAATCAAACTCGGGTCACCATGAGCACCATGGTGCTCTAAGTCGGTGCACTTAACCACTGGGCTATTTGCGTCAACTTACAGTGTATTTTTTGTGATCAGACATGGTTTAATATCATCACATTATAAAATTGTCAGAAACTCTTTGAGAAATTACATGATCTTAATTGTATATTATGAAATCAAGTTTTTATTAACAATGAAATGTTGCAAATTTATAATTTAGTATAAAATGATGAACATTTTAAATACCACAACAGCAGCACTTTAAGGCCAGGCTGAGCCATGAGTGCCCAGTCACACGTCCCTAAGGGGTCTGCATTAGAAACCACTGCCGTTTCACCAGTTCCAAGCCTACAGTAATCCACAGCTATTAGAGCACCATTAGACATGGAGGAAATGCTTCCCATAATTGTGCTGAACTTCCCAGCCTGACTCTGTGATGGCAGTGAACGAGCGCTAATGAATGAATGCATGCAGCTGCTAAAAAGGCAGCTCGATAATGAAACACTGTTTACTCCCCATGCACCACAACTGTCTTATTTAGATCTTTTGTGACCAGAGACGGAAACTGGACACGTGTTGTGTGTAAACATGGGTAAACTCGGTGGAGATGGGCCTTAAAGTCTTTGTGGTGTAATCAGCAGTGGTAATGACTCAGAGAGAGAGCGAGAGAGAGCTGCTAAATGTGCTGGACGTCTCTTTCTGTTCCTCAAGCTGAAGGTTAGAGGGTTCACTGAACTGATCTGAGGCCAGACCATAATCCATAAAGTGCCCCTGATGCCACTAATAACAATTCAGCTTAACTTTGGCATGCTAATCCTAGAGAAGCCTTGGAAAAATATTATATTTTTATTACTTTTTATGTGCAATAGGCAAGATTCTTTAAAACTTACAATGTTTAAGATATTATGATGCTGTTCCAAAGTATTTGAAGTTGTACATACATGTTTAAGCTAGGCTTTACAAAATATTAAACACTGTTGTTAATAACACTACATTAAGGCTGCACGATATTGGAAAAATCTGATATTGTGAAAATTTATTTTAGTTTGATAAATATTGCGATATGAATAAAGTTTTACAAGATCCATTTGACAGTTTTCTGGGGAGTCTAAAAGTATTCAAGTACAGGAATTGAAAAATCACAATCCATAAACATGTTTTTTTTTTCTTGTCTCGTTTCTGGTCCAAATACCTAAAAATCCTGTAAAATATCTAAAAATATATATTACTTGATCTAAAAAAGATGAAGTAAAAAATTGTTTGTTTTTACCTTCAGAAGAAGTGTCAAAATCAAAACAAGCATCATTATCTGCCAATAGGGTATGTAAAATCTAGTTTTTGCTTTGAAATGTAGATATTTGAACTAGAAACAAGACAAAAATGATAATTAATGATGATAATTGATGATTTGAAACATCTCCAAACATCATCATTTGCCCAAATGTTTTTAACCATAGAGTCGACAAGCTATAAAAGCACATGCAAATGATAAACTTTTCACTCTATTATGGTAAACTACAAATTATGGGTTCTGTGAATCTTGGTCAACTATGATTCCGGCTTAATGTTGAATATGATCTTGTGAAGTGACTATTGTGAACACACATGTTGCAATATTGATGCTGAAATGATATATTGTGCAACCCTACCCTATATGATGATGATTTTCAAAACAATATTTATATAATGCATAATTGTTTGAATGAATGACCAAACAAATAAGGGAAAATTATATATATATATATATATATATATATATATATATATATATATATATATATATATATATATATATATATATATATATATATATATATATATATATATATTCTTTAAACGTGTCAATAATCATTAAAATGTCTATCTACACTCAAATAAATATTTTGATGCTAGCTTAAACTACTTATTTAAAATGAGTTGAAACAACACAGTTCTTTCAACTTAATTAGCAACTTAATTGCTATATGTTTAATTAACTTACAGTTGTAAAAACCATTAAGTTACCTTGATCAATTTGTGTTGAAATACTCTATCTGTCTGTCTGTCTTTCTACATGTCTGTTTGTCTATTGAACTGTCTGTCTGTCAGTCTACATGTCTGTCTGTCTGTCTATCTGTTTGTCTGTCAGTCTGCGTCTGTCTGTGTATCTACCAGTCTGTCTGTCTTTCTACCTGTCTGTTTGTCTATTGAACTGTCTTTCTGTCAATCTACATGTCTGTCTGTCTATCTGTCTGCCTACCTGTCTGTCTATCTAACTGTCTGCCTGTCGGTCTACCTATCTGTCTGTCTATCTAAATGTCTGTCTGTCTGTCTGCATGTATGTCTATCTATCTACCTGTCTGTCTTTCGGTCTGTCTGTCTGCCTACATGTCTATCTGTCTTTCTACCTGTCTGTTGGTCTGTACGTCCATCTATGTGTCTGTCTATCAAACTTTTTGTCTGTCTTACTACCTGTCTGTTTGCCTATCTATCTGTATCTACATATCTGTCTGTATGTCTATCTAACTGTATGTCTGTTTGACTGTCTTTCTATCTAACTGTTTGTCTGTTTATCAACCTGTCTGTCTCTCTAACTGTCTGTCTGTCTGTATATTTACATGTTTGTCTATCTATCTATCTACCTGTCTGTCTGTCTGTCTGTCTGTCTGTCTGCCTGCCTGTCTTTCTGTCTATCTAACTATCTATCTCCCTGCCTCTCTATCTATCTACCTGACTGTGTCTACCTACCTGTCTATCTACATGTATGTCTATTTACATGTCTGTCTATCTACCTGTTTGTCTATCCGTCTGTCTATCTACATATCTGTCCATCTACCTGTCTGTCTATCTACATTTCTGTCCATCTACCTGTCTGTCTCTTGAACTGTCTGTCTGTCTGTCTGTTTGTCTGTCTGTCTGTCTGTCTACATGTCTGTACTGTCTCTCTATCTAACAATGTATATGTATGTTTACAGGATCTAGCTGTCTGTCTGACTGTCTATCTAACTATCTGTATGTCTTTCTGTCTGTCCTTATAACTGTCTGTCTGTCTGTCCGTTTGTCTGTCTGTCTAGCTACATGTATGTCTGTCTTTCTACCAGTCTGTTTGTCTAACTACCTGTCTGTCTATCTACCTGTCTGTTTGTCGATCTGTCTGTCTGTCTATCTATCTATATACCTACCTACCTATCACTGAGAATTAATTCATTAATTAATAATCTTACTTTATTATTGTATTTAGTATTATATATCAGAAGCACGGTTTTGTGTTAAGTAATTCCTCAGTTAAATGAGTACGATAAGTCTCATCTATAGCCCATCTGTGTAACAGTCACTATTTATATAACAGTTCTTTCTCAGAGTCAGGAAGAACTGTGCTTTAAAAAGACTTAAAAGCTTGAAGACCAAACTCCCACAAAGCCTCAAAGAGAGAATTACACAAGATGCACATTAAACACGACCTTAGGACTATAATGCATTCTTTACAACAAATGCTGAACACACACACACACACACACACACACACACACACACACACACAACAAATGGACAACAGATCTGGTCAGATTCACAAACGGATTACTGCATTATCACTCCTAAACTGAAAACGCCAAATTAACACTGAACTCTCTTTCAGTGCTACCACAATGCAGGCAAAAACAGCTCAGTGATGCTGCCTAATGGATAACAGGTGTTTCTCATCTAAAACATCTGCATTTTGTGAAGGAAAAAAAAAGTCACGAATTACATTTACTATCAGGAAATGAGAAACAAATAGCTTCTTAAAATGACTTAATGGTATCGTCATGTTCGAAGGTATTTGGGGACATTGTGAGCTATTAAAACTCTGCAATTATTTTTATTTGTGCAGTCAGGGTCATTTGTTTGGTTTAGGGATTCAGTGTTGCGCCTGCAGCAATGCAGTGGCGGCCGGGGAAGCAGGTGTGGATCTGCTCTCCTGCAGCGAGTGCGTTGGGCATTGTTCTGGTCGTGCCAGGACTTTATACCTTAGCTGCCCCATTACAGCTGTAAAGAGCCACAAACAGCCAACATTCCAGACATACTGCTGCTAGCACGTTTGGCTTTCGTCAAGCAGGTGGAGAAGTCAAATTCCTCTTTAGTCTCTACTGTTTTAGGAAAGGTCAGGGTCTATTCTGACCGTCACTCACACAATCACTCCTTTTGAACAAACCATAAAAGAATATCTTTTATGTTAACACACTCTGAAGGCACTCTTTTTTTTTCTGGAATGGTTTCATTTATTTACATTTGAAGAGTCATTTCCTTTGGCTTAGTCCCTTATTTATCAGGGGTTGCCACAGTGGAATGAACCACCAACTATTCTAGCATATATCTTATGCAGTGGATGCCCTTCCAGCTGCAACCCAGTACTGAAAAACACACATTCACTTACACACACACACATTCATACACTACGGCCAATTTTGTTTACCTAATTCATTTATGGCGCATGTCTTTGGTGGAAACTGGAGCACCTAGAGGAAACCCACGTGAAGATGGGGAGAACATGCTAACTCCATACAGAAATGCCAACTGACCCAGCCGGGACTCAAACCAGAAACCTTCTTGCTGTGAGGTGACAGTTCTACTCACTGAGCTACCGTGTGACCACATTTGAAGAGTCTAGATGCAAAAATCTCTAAATGCTGTATGATGTTTTCTTCTAAAATGAACATTTTCTCAGACTCTTCCATGCAGGCTCATTCTTTTTACTTTTATATGAATATGTTCTTTGATGAATAAAGAAAAATAAATGAATATAGACGTGAACATAGACAATGAACATATTTCAGACGGCATTTTCACGTTTTTACATCTGAACTTATCATTTGGTTATTTAGCAGACACTTACCAAAGGGAGAATAAAAGAAGCACAAATCATTAAGAGATGCAGTATATAAATGCTAGGACAACTTTAATTCTTTTTTTTTTTTTTACAGTTTTCTTAGAGGTACATTTCTCACAACAATATTTACATTTGCACAAAAGTTAGGGAATTTCTCAAAACACTTAGTATAAACTGAAAAAACCTAGTTGGTAACCTGCAAAAGGATGTCACTTGATCAAAATGGATAGCCCATTTCTCAAAAGCAAGTATTGATGTCAATGAAAGTGTCAGTGTCATCAAGATGAAAAGTCCTGACACCATTGTTTATGAACAAGATAGTCAAATCTTGGCTTTAAAATAGGCTTTGTCATGTTTATGGCAAGGCAGTGGCACAGTAGGTAGTGCTGTCGCCTCACAGCAAGAAGGTTGCTGGGTCGCGGGTTCGAACCTCGGCTGAGTTGGTGTTTCTGTGTGGAGATTGCATGTTCTTCCTGCCTTCACGTGGGTTTCCTCCGGGTGCTCTGGTTTCCCCCACAGTCCAAAGACATGCGGTACAGGTGAATTGGGTAGGCTAAATTGTCTGTAGTGTGTGTGGATGTTTCCTTGAGATGAGTTGCAGCTGGAAGGGTATCCGCTGCGTAAAAACTTGCTGGATAAGTTGGCGGTTCATTCTGCTGTGGCAACCCCGGATTAATAAAGGGACTAAGCTGACAGAAAAATTAATGTTTTCATTATGACAGTTTACTCTGGACATTTTTCCAATGCAGTAAAGTCAGATTTTGGTAACACTTCCTGAAAATGCTCAAGACAGCACTACATACTAAGCACAGCCATTTGAAAACTACAGTAATGGCAAACACTACATTTAGTGAGAAATCTGAGTACAAGACACTGAATATGTGTGTTTTGGATTTTTACTGCATTTGCTCTTTGCAATTCTAATTTATTTACAGCACAGCACACAGAATAAATACACCCTTATTTACAACAAACATAAACTTCCTTTGGGTAGAGCAGTGCACAACTGTGAACAATATTGCAGTATATATTGGAACTGAACCTACAACATACTTACGTCTGTAAATCATTCATGAAGTTGTTCAATTTAGAAGACATTTTCAGAAAAAAAAAGAAATTTTTTTTTATAAAATTAGCGTGACAGATTTTGACAACTAGTTCAATATTTTTGTATGTAATGACTCAAGTAATGAAATGAGGACTATTAGTGTTATATGGAACGACTATTCAGCATTCACAAGTTTAGTTCATTTTGACAGAGATAAGATGAGATCGATGAAATAGATGAAATAAGCAAATGATAATGTTATAAAACAGCAGAGTTGTATGAAAGCAGTTGATGCACGTCCAAAAGCATTTGCAATTTGTAAGAAGAAATGAAAAACTGCTACTATGATGTGCACAAATGACTAATTGTTTTGAGAAATGCATGAACTGTTGTGCAAATGTAAATCGTTCTGTGAGAAATGCACCAAAGCCACTGAGAAAAACCCCTTTTCCTCTGCGAGCATGCTAATCATATTAATTACAGTACATGCCATTACGAGGATGCAGGCAGAAACATGAATAACAGCGTTGCAAGAAAGTAAAATGTTTACATTTTGTCTTTTATTTAGCAATATTTTATGTTGAGCCTTAACCTAAACAACTATTATCATTACTAAATACAACAAAAATATATATGATAATTAATGATGCAAATTGCAACTAAGCGTGTTTCTGCTACATTTAACATTTAATCTGCATTTAATTTTAGATTAATACATATAATTTAATATCCATATAAGGAATTAATTCTTCACTGTAAAAATTTAGATAATGTTTGTTTCATAGTTTGTGATTTTGAGCAAAATATTTAAATGTTTTCTTGCAATTCTTTGTGAAGTTTTACAAACTAATGCTGTGGTCACACTAGAGTTTGAGCTTGCGAAATTCTCTCATACGGAGTTGCAAAAAAGGGGCGAGATTAAACAAGATTACACAAGACATTTAAAAAAGTGATCCATATATCGAATTTCTGTCCAGAGAGGTTATGTTTTGATCCTCAATTGGTCTCACGCAGTCAAGTGATGCAGTTTCGCAGGTCTTTGCAACACAGTGAACTGCAAAACTTGATACACAAACTTGCGTTTCTGGTCTGATGCATTTGTGTGTGTACAAATGGAAATCTATGGGGAGAAAAGTCCAGTGTGACCGCAGCTTTATTCCGAAAGGAGCACATGATGTGATTGATCGCGGCTGGTCTCTCATCTGTAATCATTAGTAAGAAAATCTGATTATTACAAACTCACTATAAATAGGTCATCTAGCATTACCATCAAAACTCTTTGCTTTTTGAAGAGTCCCCCATCTCCCTTTATTCCTCCTCTACCAGGGGGAGTTCTCGAGAACTACCTGATATTGTAACCCCCGCTATGGGGGAAGAAAGTTAGGACGATTCTAAGGGCCCATACATTTAAGGGGGCCCCAGAGACATTATCCAACCACTCCACGCTCTTCACTTTCAACCGCGATCTCCAACACACACCACACCACACTATCCCCCCCCCCCCCCCCCCCCCCGTCTCCCTTCCCGTCGACCTCCCTTCCCTGACACCCCCCTTCACTTTCTTCAGTGATCCCAACCCCCCGCTCCTCACCCCCCGCTCTTCACTTTCATCTGCGATCCCCCCCCCCCATCTTCACTTTCAATCCCCCCCCCGCTCCCATCATGCCAACCACCACGCCAACCACCACGCCAACACCCCCACCCCCACCCCCTTTTGACTTTCATCAGCGATCCAAGCCCTCCACCGCTCTTCACTTTCATCCACGAACCAAACCCCCGCCTCTTCTATCTCAGCTTGTCAGAGGGCCCGTGGCGGCCCATAACCCCCATGCTCATTGACCAGGTGGTAGCCCTGGGATCAGTTATCTCAGAGCTCAGTGTTCTGCCCCAGGACAGCATGCCAAACCTGCTATTATTATCAAACACTATATAAGTGTGATCTCTTGAAACTAAATTCTGACAAAGAGGCGTTATAACTCAAAAGTATCTGATGACCATTCAGCTATTTTTAAATAAACATACAGTATTTGTGTTATATTTCTTTTTTTTTCTTTTTTTAGCTCATTTGTAGATTTTTGTATGATCTCTTTAAGGCAGTAAGATTTAGTGGTGCACATTCATACTTAATGTGTTCTTTAAAAAATTATATTTTCGTACAATTCCCATCATACAAAAGTATATTAACCTACCACATCATAGGATACATATGTTTTCTCATGAGATTGGGTTGCCTATGATTTAGATTAGAATAACATGATTTATGTACAGTACCTCCAACTAAGTGGCTTAAAGGAAGTCCTGTATAATTGGGTTGGTTTCGGGTCAAGTTCACTCAACTAGATTAGATGCATGTCTTAGTGATATATAGATACTAAGTGCAGCTCCAGGATGTATAAATATGCTAAACAACCAACTCCTGATTGCACAGAACTAGTGTAGTCCTTATGGATTATGCATAATAACAGGAACATTTGCAGGACGATTTGAAGCCTGACAGTAATTGTCATGAAATTGATTGCTGGAGGGAGTGGATTTGCAGCAAATGTGGTGCTTTAATGGCTGTAGTGTTGCTGCTTTAGAGCGGATGAAATTAGAGATGTAACTTTCTGCACAGGGCTTTAGTGTGCTGACAGTCTTACTTATAAAATTTCAAACTTTATTATGCCAAAGACGCTTGCAAATTACTCCCCTTAACTAAAATATAAAGACCCCTTTATACACTGGAAAAATGCAGGGTTGCACAAAATTCATTCATGTTGCCCCCACACAAACTGATTAAGTTAACGTAACAAATTTAAGTAGACTGAACATAAACAATTAAGCTTTTGCAAATATGTCAATAATTCTGTTGTTTTAGCTCATTTTACACTGAAAAAGGTCTTGTCGCATTTCCTAGTTTTAGGAACAACAAATAATAACTTGACTTCTAGTTGATCGTTTGGTATCAGAAGTGGCTTATATGAAATGCAAAGGCCTCTAGGTTACGCTTATTCGAGCAAAATAAAATATGATCATGCCTTGAATTTCAATTATTTAATAGAGACAGTAAGGTCTTGCAGGACTCCCTGAGTTCATCAGGATTCTTTGAATTCATCTATAATGCCTCCATTTTACTCCAGACATGCTTAATAATGTTCATGTCTGATGGCTGGGCTGGCCAATCCTGGAGCACAGTGACCTTCCTTGCTTTTAGAAACTTTGATGTGGAGGCTGAAGCATGAGAAGGAGTGCTTTCCTGCTGAAGAATTTGCCCTCTCCTGTGGTTTGTAATGTAATGGGTCAAGTTATTGTTTGTTGCTTTTACAACTGGGATTGACAACATGATTTTTGTCAGATAGTGTAAATAAATAGTTTGAACAAGCGCAAAAATCTTTTTTTAATTATTATTATTGTACTACAGAAGAACAGTATCTATTAGATCTGTTTAAAAAAACACTGCATACACATTTAAAATATTTTGCTTTATTTAAGTTACTAAGGCTGTTTCAAGATCAGTACCATTTCTAAAATAAAATAAAAAAGATAAAACACTTTTTCTACATACACTCAAAAGAATAGCTCTTTTGGCTATGACTAGACATGATTCAATCAAAGACCATGGTTCCACATGACAGAAATGTGATATCTAATCATACACAGTTGAAGTCAGAATTACTAACCCCCCTGTTCAACACATTTCTAAACATAATAGTTTTAATAACTAATTTCTAATGACTGATTTATTTTATCTTTGCCATGATGACAGTAAATAATATTTGACTAGATGTTTTTCAATACACTTTTATACAGCTTAAAGTGACATTTAAAGGCTTAACTAGGTTAATTAGGTTAAGGTGAGGGTAATTAGGCAAGCTATTGTATATAATGATGGTTTGGGGGGGGGGGTGATAATTCTGACTTCAACTGTACATCATGCAGATTGATCTTGATTGAATCAAGTGATTTAGACACAATTTAATGAATTAGTTTGAATATTGTATGGGAAGCATAGAACTTTTCCTTACTCACAAGATATTGGGTCTTGGCAGGCCAATAAATCCAAAAATATTTATTTATTTTAATATTCTTTATTAAAGGGCACGTATGATCATCTATTGTAAGCTGTTTGGACAGAATTTTGTGTAGGTATAGTGTGTCCACAATCATATTGGAGAGATAGAAATGCAATAATTGTTTTTTTTAATTGTCTGACATTAAAATAGGATCCAAATTCCCTCATTTTGAGGCCCAGCATAACATGAAATGAGAGTACGATTCCACACAAGAAGTTTAAAAAAACGTTTTTAAAATGACATTTTGTTTATTTCATCACTGCAGAAAGGATTTAATTAACTCTACAACAAATACAAAAATAACCGTTAATAAAGTTCTGACTTGTTGTAATGGAGATCTGCTTCAGTCTGTCACTGTGCTGTTTATCTACATGAAGCCTTTGACTCTGACACGCACGTGGGCAAGGAGAACCAGCTTTAAAGGCACAGGCAACAAAAACAGCTACAGTACCATAACAGCTCAAATTTCCCAGATTTAAAAAAGGTATAATAAATAATCTGATGGGTATTTTGAGCTCAAACTTTACAAACACATTCTGGAGACACAAAAGACTTATATTTAATCCTGAAAAAGAGGTAAAATAGGTGCCCTTTAAAGCAACTTGAATTCTTGTTGGCAAATCTTCAATCGAAAGTACATTCTAAGCACAAAAACATAAATAGAAATTCTAACAAAACTAAACATAATAATAATATTAGAAATTAACTTCCCAGTTTGTTTTCCGGCTTTAGAATGCATGAAATAATACTTTATTTCAACGTTTACTTTACCTATTCAGTCATGTGCAAAGAATGATAGGAATGGAAATCTGATGATCAAGCTCCTTAAGTGAAACAATCTGTCTAAAGGAAAACAGTGAGTTAAACCAACACAAAGATGGCAGGCATGGCTATTCATATTTATTTGATGTTCTGTCGAATTAGTGGCTTATTCGTGAGAATTTATATGATCTGTTTGTGCATTTTAGTGATCTCACGCCCCAGTAAAGTTTATGCTTGGGGTTGGGAAGGTCAGTGGCAAGCCTTAGTTTTGTTTCGATGTTGAAAAGTTGGGGGAAAAATTATTTTATTTGGCATATTTTAGAAGTTTAAACTGATATAATACCTGGGTTGGGGTTTTAAATGATGGTACAAAAACATGGTAATAAAATGCCAGTTGCTTTTTTACAGACTTAATTCTCAATATATTACTTCTAACACGAATTATTGTTTCAAATTACTAAAATGTCAATAAAAGTCACATTGTTAAACTGAACAGTTGAATTGACACTTCGCCAAGCCACTCCCGAAAACCGCCACACATCAATCATGGTGGATTTTGGTGGATTTTTTTTTCCCTTTTCAAAATAAATATTAAAAATTATTGCCAAAATCTCCTTTTTTTGTTTTTGGTGAGCAAAAGAAAACCCAAAAAATGGCAGTTTTCTTAGTTTTCCTTTTAATTGTTTAAAAACGGATATGGAGTGGACAGAAGATACCCTTGATTCTTCATATATCATGTGTCTTTATATTGGGGAACATAATTAAAACAGTTTCTACCTAATAATAAATTATCAGATTAAATGTTTAAGTAAAAAAATAAATTAAATCACTGAATAAAAACAGAACTTCTTAAAATCACTTGTGTACATTAATTATTGGATGAAAAACCTGACCTCAATTTGTCCAATGAGTTATTTTGTCCAATGAATTATTGTCTTGAGGGTAGCTGACCTTTTTTAAACTCCTCTAAACCTCGTAGTGTTCTGGGTCACGGCGCCAATGTAATCACTCCCATTCAACTCATAGCATGCAAAAGCTGAATCAGTAAGTCCACCATGGGAAACAAGCAGAGTAACAAGCCTCTTGAGGCTAGGAGAGAGAGGTTTACTTGCATATTTCTCACCAGCTGGTCTCTGTTATGCTTACCCCCTAAGCATCACTTCTATCCAGGTAATGGCACTTCTAGCTCTACATGCCTCGTTCCAATTGTGATTCAAACCATGCATGGGAGGTGGTGAACTGAAAAGCCTCTTGAGGGAATCATAGTGTGGTTTACTCACACAGCTCTTAGGTGGATTCTCAAACACACACTCCCTAAACCTCACTCCTATCTGCACTTATAACCTCTCTGGTTCTATAACCCTCACTTCAAGCAGGTCCCTGCATGGGACACAAGCAAACTAAGATGTTTCTTGAGATCAGGGGATCGGGGTTTACTTCCCCACTAGTTGGTCTACCTTACACTCATTTTATCAGCAATAATGTAAGCTCTTTGGTTCTTCAACCAAAATGCATTAAGCATATATTGGACAAACTAACAAGCCCCCCCAGGGGAGTGAACTTTACAAGCAAAGTTTTTACCAGCTGACCTCTGTCACACTTTCTCCCCTAAACTTAGATTCTGACCAGGTCATGACACCAATGTAACCCTTCTGTTCTACTAGCCCTGCTTCTAGTGGGATTGGCATGGAAGGCAGGTGAACTAACAAACCTCCTAAGCCCATGAGAGTGTGGTTTATACCCACATATTTTACTAGCTGGCTTCCTTTACTAGCCCTCCTAAACCTCACCTCTGTCTGGGTCATGGCCAGAAACCTTCCTCTCCAGCATCTACTGCCACCATAATAGATCCATAAGCTAAAAGGAGATATATCACATGATCTAAGAAACCAATTATGGCCCATTTCTACTGAGTGGGACGGTACAGTACGGTATGCTTTTATGGCCATTTCCACTGTCGAAAGGTACCAAAAAGTGAATCATACCATGCCACTTTTTAGGTGCCCTTTCTAAAGGGTACGTAGCACAATAAAAGGGTCCCAAAAAGCAATGCTAGATGAAAAAATTTGCTGAACGCTATTGGTTTACAGAAAAATACACAAGCAGTAGAATGAAAACAAAGGAACTGCCATTTTGTAATACAAAATACAAATAAAAAGCCGAGACCTTTGACACCTTACCTTGTCGTCGTCTTGATAAACAGCCATAAAGGCAAGAGGAAGAGCAAAACTACCCTGTGCCCTGTAGTTGTTTACAAGGCTGTCTAAACCACGAGCGGTTTCACCTTCTCAAGAGAACTCGCATGCGCGTCTATATTTAAAATAAAGAAATTCTTGTGCTGATGATAATAACATGCACGTGATTAATGAAGTGCTTCTGACATCTGATCCTTTCAGAAAATGACAAACGCGACAGTGACACGCGAAAAACAAAGGCGAAGCTTGACAAAACAAAGGAGCAAATGATTCTTTCACCAACCTACAACATGAACAAACTGCCATGTATAACTATTATCAACATCTTTTGGACTATTATGAACTCAGAATGATGGACTTACTTTCTAACAGAGGTTACATGTGCTGGTAAAGATTAAAGATACAGATGAAAAGTTTGCACTGACTGTAAGCTATATGTTGTGTGTTGTATTAGTACCCAAATAAGGACTAAATGTACACTGTCTGTAGCTTATCTGTAATTGCTAACATATCGGAGAGTGTAAGGCTCTGTATTTGTTAATACATGTTGCATTTATTTACTTTTATATAATTGTAGATGTTACAGTTGGCTATTTTGCACTATCATTGATCTGCAGTTATAATCAAATCATGTTCAAAGAAAGTATTTGTGTATAAAGCATCTGTTTTGTGAGAAGTGCTTCTCATTTGATATGTGAACGAGCAGTACAACTTTAATTTGACATTTCCTGTCATGCACCACAATCACTAAAACCTTTTAGGACACACACCCCTTCCAGTTTGGCCAATGTCCTTAGTCCTTATTTGCATCTAATACCCCAGTTCGTCACGAGGCATAAATTAAATGTTCATGAGTTAAAGTGAAACTGCCAAACTGCAGTTAAAGTCACCCAAAATTATATGAAACCCTCACATAAAAGCACTTCACGTAAACACCTTAATTATATTATTGTCTATTAAGGCAAATACCTAGATTACAGACGTTCATGTAAACATAGTCAGTAGTGTTTTCAAAGTAAGTGAAAGATTCAGAAGGGCGTCCTGCTGATTTAAACCAGAAGGGCACTTTTTTGTCAGACAGCTCACCAGTTTTACTTTCATTCACTGTCATTCATTTTAAAAAGCACCTGATCTATTTTACTTGTATATGTTTTACTTGTACGCATAAACTCATACATGTGCCTGACAGTTAGATGTGGAGCTAGCATTAATCAGATTCACTCTAGTGAACATAAAAATTGTCATCATAATTTACTCGAGTGCACACCTCAATGTCTAGCGCCCCCTTAAGGCTAATTTGTACTTCTGCGTCAAGTGCACGTGTATGCTATGGCGCAGCCTACGCGTGGACGCATAGCCCTCGCCGTGACCGTTGGCGTTGCTGACGTGCACCTCTCAAAAAATTTAACTACACGTCACAACAATGTGTAGCGCAAGCTCTGTGATTTGTCAGTTTGGTAGAGCTGATGAAGGTGGGCGGGACCGTGAGTCTGTTGTGTTTACAAGTGTCGAGTCCCGTAAAGGAGCTTAGAATGAAAAGTTTTGCTTTGTGTTTACCTTATCGTTAAAGTTGTTGCACGTCCGCCAGTTTCGGTTTTCAAATGAGCGAGTTTGAGCCACTTGTACATTAGGAAAGCATTCAGAAAAAACAAAACACCAGCGAAGAAACTTGACACAGAGGAACATAAACACCTCACTGACAGCTAGCTTTTTGGAAATGTTATTGCAGAGGAACAAAAACAGTGCGCAGAAGTATAAAAGCACGGCAACGCACAAGGCATGCGCCATGGGTCATGCCGATCACTTGACGCAGAAGTATAAACGAGGCTTTAAACCCATGCCATAGTGTATCACTCAGTGGAAACGAGCCACTGGAGGACCTGCTACAGCTTTCATTGCCCTCTTCATTAAAATCATTGAAAAGTTTAAAGCATCCAGTGAAATTAGCTTCAAGTTTGATCAAGTTTGATAGTTGTGGATAAGGATGAGGTATCTGCTTTGGATGAATGTAAACAACAGTAATAAAATCTGTGGAAATTCCCTTGGTAAGTAAAAGGGTCTTAGTGACACAGACAGCTGTTCTAAATCAGGAAAGTATATTCTTTCTCTCTCCTTTATGTTTGTACACTCTGACTGACATACAAAGACACACCACTGCACTTTTTTCCATTAACATAACCTGGTCCAGACGAACAGGTGAATCACATTCCTACCTGGGTCACGGCATCAATTTTAAATGTCCAGTTGTACTCACCTGTGGAATCAGTCACTGTTGAGTATCTTGAGGGAAAGACAGAGAGGTTTACTGACACAACTGTTCTCTAAGTCACAGCACCAATGTAACTCCTTCAGTTCTACTTACTAAGCTCTTATAGGGATTCAAACAAGTACTTCCAGCACGGGGAGAGGTTTCACTAACATTGATGCTCAAGATCACAGGTTTTAATGTCAGTCACAAGTGTGTGCCTCTTGAAGCCAAGTGAGTAAAGTTTACTCTAAAATCTCCTACTAGGTGGCTTCTGTTCCACAATCATTTCAAATCAATTTACCCTGACACAAATAGGTTTGAAAGAGAATCCCCATACAAAATAGTTAAAAGAGTTCAAAGATACAAGAGAGTTCCTATAGCTACTTATCTTGACAGAACATATACATACACATAATTTAAAAATCCCAAGCGATACTTCAGAGATTAGAATTTTTATGTGGCACTTAAACGCACATAAAAACCGAACACAAACAAAGACCATCTGCCTGAAGTTGAATAAAACCTCCAGACCAGCAATCACTGCTTCTAACTGGCAGCTTTATGGCGTGAGAGTTTTCTAAACCTCAAACACAGAGACGGAGACATATGAGTGCTTTCACACAGCTGTCACTGCTTTCGAGTGTGATGTACAGGGGAAGTCCTTCACATTCGCCTAAATGACAGCTTTTGCAGCAAATCCCAGCTTGACGTCGAGGTGTGATTGGCTTCTGCATATTCAAAGCTAATTTAAGTGTACTGTCAGCATTTATCACAAACATAAGTTCCCTTTCAATCGCAGTTTGACGTACTTTTCACATCAGGGGTGCTGACACCGGAACAGCCTGTATCAGCAAGGTGCCGTAACCAGACCACTCATCTAAACCATCACTCACAGGGTGACAATTCTTCTCTTCTTCATCAACACGCCGTCTTCAAGTCATCGTGCATTTCTGGACTCAGCTTACAGCTGCCTGTGCTTTTTAACTGGAACCAAATTCTTTACTGTGAAACCTAAAACAGCGGACACAAGCAAAATCTCTAGACCATTCTCTATTGATGTTTTTTTTTTTTTTATGATGCAATGACATCTATATTGCAATGACTTTTAAAACACACAGTGAGTTCCAGTTAGGGGATGCAGTTCAGTAGACTTTTGTGGATTTTAACACATTACAATTCAATTCAATTCATGTTTATTTCTATAGCGCTTTTACAGGTAGTAGATTGGGTCAAAGCAGCTTAATATAAAAGATCTAGTAAATTGAAACTGTCAGCTATAGTTTTCAAAGTTGAACAGTAGTGTAGCGCAAAATGCGGAGGCCCCCCTGCAGGGATCACTGACGGGGCCCCCTGATGATGGGGGGGAAGAGTTGGGGGAAAGACAACGCGGGGAAGCGATCACAAATTAAGGAGCGGGGAAGGGAGTCAGGGTGGAGCGACAACGCGGGGAAGCCTTCACAAACTGAGGAGAGATCACATAACGGCGAGAGCGTCTAAGTAGCCAGAATTCATTCATATTCAATAAGAACCGGTGGTAAGAAACAGCGCAGCGCGTCTTCTCTGGTGTGAGCATCAAGGAGAGATCAAATCAAGTCAACTTTGAGCTATGATATGATGCGGTTCGGCGCCAAGCAATCAGAATGATGTAGTCCACCGCTTGAGAGGTGTTTAGAGAACACAGACCTGTGAACTTTGGTTCCGACCACAGTTGTTCCCAAGAGTTTAATTATTGCGGTTGCTGGATTTTCAATTATTGAAAATCGCGACGACGCGGGCCCCCTAATCACGCGGCCACCCCCCTGCGGGCCCGTCCGCTACGCCACTAAAGTTGAAGTTCAGTTTGGTTCAGTTCAGTGTGGTTTCATTTCCACTGCTGAAAGTCCAAACACTGAAGAGCAAGTTCATCGATGTGAGTCCAAAATCAAGCAAGCTAGTGGCGACAGTAGCAAGGAACAAAACTTCACCAACTGACGAAAGTGAAAGGAAAAACTCCTTGAGAGAAGCCAGGCTCAGTTACATTACTTATTACAATTTAAAGGCAATAAAACAAAAAGATTTAAGTCTTTTTTATGTTCCTGCATTTAAGAAAATTTTAATTACTTTAAAATTTAATATTGTAAACAACTGAATCAGGGTTCAACACCAAGGATTTTTTTATTACTGGCCTAATCTGGTTCAGATTTTTAATTGTCCTGTCAAAATTTTTCCTGGTTACACCAAAAATAAATAAATAAAATAAATATTGTCTGTGAATCTAGAATTTAAATATGTAAAAAAAAAATTAATAAAATGTTAATAAATGTATAATAAGATAAATTAAAAAGTGTTATGCAAACAAAAAGAGCAGTATGGAAAATGTGCAGATAATTTATTGCAGTTCAAAATTATGTAACAAAAGGTGGCTGACTTGCCAATGTTGTAATGTTGTCCCCACGTAAATCAGGCCCCCTAGTTTTTCACGATTCTGTTATTGCTGAATCCACCTCAAAATCAACAAAAAGTTGTTAATTTTTGTGATCCTGCAAAATTCTTAATTTACTCAAAATAATTTCAAAAAGTGTACATAATCTCATAAAACATCCAATTCAAACCATATAATCAAATTTTATTTACTTCAGTTTGCAATTAATAGTTTTACACAACATTGCATATGCAGCACACGTGATGTATTTGAGTGTCTCTTGAAAAATGACGTCTCACCTGCGTCCTCACAATCATTACATTACAATACATGAAAGTGAGGTGGTGAGGAATGTTTTGCAGCCTGTAAACAGGTGCGGATGATGCGTAAGAGATGTGAAGTCAATGCAAAGATATGATTAGACAACCTGTGGTGCTAATTGGCTATTTCGTGCGTTTGCTTAAGATTGCAAAAGAAAGTGTGAAAAATTTAACACATAAAGCAATGAAACGGATAAAACAGCAAGCAGCTGACAATAATGGAGATTGATTCAATGATGACGACCGCTGGGCGTGACCAAAATAAAAGACATTATTTTTGCTTTGCATGTATGGCATGCGTAAAATTGATAAATGTTTTCATTTAACTCTTTCCCTGCAGTTAATTAAAGAAAACGCCTCCCTGCCATTGATGAGTTTTACGGCAATCCTTGTTTTGGGTGTATTGCAGCAGGGGAAGCCCCAATGCATGTCCAGAGTGAGGTACATGTCAGATGCTCCGGGAGTGAAATCTGAAAGAAACTGAGATCGTAGATAAAAATAAGAGTTTTACAATCTTCATTTGGCCTAATCCCTGCTGTTCAGATCTTTTCTTGGCAAGAGAACAAAATAAAGAAGCTTGATTTTTATGATTTGTGTCATTTTAATGGTGTCCGATTGCACACCTAACATGGTAGGCTACCTAATATAGTAAATATATATCAAAATGTATATATATATATATATATATATATATATATATATATATATATATATGTATATATATATATATATATATATATATATATATATATATATATATATATATATATATATATATATATATATATATATATATATATATATATATATATATACAGTTGAAGTTAGAATTATTAGACCCCCTAAATTATTAGCCCCCCTGTTTATTTTTTCCCCAATTTCTGTTTAACAGAGAGATTTTTTTTCAACACATTTCTAAACATAATAGTTTTAATAACTCATTTCTAATAACTGATGTATTTTATCTTTGCATGATGACAGTAAATAATTTTTGACTAGATATTTTTAAGACAGTTCTATATAGCTTAAAGTGACATTTAAAGGTTTAACTAGGTTAATTAGGTTAGCTAGGCAGGTTAGGGTAATTAGGCTATTAATTGTACAATAATGGTTTGTTCTGTAGACTATTGAAAAAAATAAGCTTAAAGGGGCTAATAATTTTGTCCTTAAAATGTTTTTTAAAACAATAAAAAACTGCTTTTATTCTAGTTAAAATTAAGCAAATAAGACTTTTTTCCAGAAGATAAAATATTAGCAGACATACAGTGAAAATTTCCTTGCTCTGTTAAACATCATTTGGGAAATATTTAAAAAAGAAGAAAAAATTCAAAGGGGGGCTAATAATTATGACTTCAATTGTATATATATATATATATATATATATATATATATATATATATATATATATATATATATATATATATATATATATATATATATATATATATATATATATATATAGTATTATAAAATATAATTTTTAACTAAAAAAAAAAAAAAAAATAGGGGCTCTGGTAAATGTTTGTTTTCAAGACGTTAGACACAGACATTTTCTTTTAGCTTCATAACTTAATGTTGCCGCCTTGTTGCCATCTCATCACTGTACTGGTTGGAAAAAAAATTAAGTGCTCACAATATCCAATCAGATAAGAGGAACTAAAAACAAATAACATCTTCACAACATTTAAAAAAAGGTATCATTTAAAAGTTTAAAAGCACTAACTGTTTCTCGAAACTGAAACTGTATTTACACAGAACTGACAAAAAGTCACAGGCAAATTAAACTTTAGTGACAAGGCAACCACCCAATGGAACAAGTAACGATCCTGTCTACTATCTCTCAAGATGGCCCCGAACTGGCAGTCCTTATTGTTGAGTCCTGTGAATTATAAAATGATTATGTTCATATCATGACAGCTAGATATTAAGCAAACTTCAGTCTTCAATGTCACATGATCATTCAGTTATCAGTCTAATACGATCAAGCAACATCAGTTGCTATAATTTATTGTTATTATTATCCTTTTGATTTCATTACGGTTTAGATTCAATTTTATTTAATTCAAACTCACTTGGCCATTTTCATTTAAAAGAGCTCCTGACATCTACTTAAAAAAATACATTGGTACATTACTCTTAAACAAAAGCCTATTCATAATCTTTAATAGAAAAAGGGCTTTTCGTGATTCTTCAAACACTGCAAAAACTCCAATTAATGATATATTGAAACAAAAGGATCTAAGTTGCGCTAATAAAAATCAGCAAGTATTATGGTCTTTTAAAGATGAGAGTCAAAAGTCCAGTTTGAATCAACTAAAAAGCAGTTAAGCAATATTATTACAGTGTTAATCTATTCATATAAAAAGCCAATGGAACTAAATAATAATTAACTCAATTACTTTTACAGTAAACACATTTGACCGTATAAACATTTGCACTACATAAGCAATTCAGAGTAATGTGTTTTCAACAACCTATGGAAGTGCTCAAGACAAATGTGTAAACCATTTAAGATCCTTCTTCCACCTGTATTAAGCATCATCCGGTTGCACCTACAAAAATGCATTTTAGTACCAGATGTAAACAGAGCCTTTAAGCCTTAAAAGCGAGCCTTTTTCAAACGTGATGCCAGTTCATCTTGTGTGGGGTTCGGGGCAGATGTCTATTGTAAAAAGAAACACACAGTCAATGCATCCAGAGTGTCCATATCCTTGACCTGATCCTTAAAGGTGGGCCAGGGCCTGTAATGGAGCGTGTCCAGCAGCACCTGATGTTGAGGGTCGAACGTTAAACACACAGGAAGGATTCGGTTCTACTGGGTTTACTTTTACTACCTGTTCTCCCAGTCTGTCCTCGTTTACTGGACGCGGTAACGACTATAACACATGTAGGCCAGGAGCTCTGTCGGTCTCCCGAGTTTCCTCCTGTATCTCACACTCTTTCCATTAGAAGACGCCACTCTAGAAAGCTGAAATCTGGATGCGTGGTAATGAGAAACACAGGGCTGCAGTCTGGGCCGTATTTCATCCGATGCGCTGTGCTACTGGTGTACACCTGTGCTAGGAAAGGCTCTGGGAAAGCCGGGTGCTAAATATCTGTTTAGATTCATGGTAAATACTGGCCTTCAAACATTTCACAGAGGTCGCTCATCTTAACAGGCTCTTACAAACAGGAAGGAATAATAATACACAGAGTGGAGTAACCCTTATGGGGCTTTGCTCAGTTCAACTGCATTCAGAAAATATATACACTGATGACATTATGCTTAAATTATCTTACACCCAAACTGTGGTGTTTTATTTTTAATGTGCGAAGGTGATGTTTTAAGTGAGGTGCCATTTTGTTAGTACTGATTAGAACATTAACTAAGATGTAATGTATATATGTATATATAGCGCATTTATTGTGTGCCATACACCCAAAGTGCTTCACAATTATGAGGGGGGTCTTTCCACTCACACTATTGCCAATTGTCATAAATAATCTTTGATAATAGAGCTTTTCCACAGAGTCTTCTGCATCTTTAAATTCAGTGAGCCCTTTATATTTCAATGGAGTATGACTGGCTGTCAGTGTTTTATCATTTATTAGCTGGGGAAAAAATTGTTCTGAAAGTGATCCCAATGATTTCGCTAAATCTTTATCGTTTGTGGGCGTTTGTGAAAGCTGCTGCTGACATTTATGATATTTTGCAAAATTCTATCTATCTATTTTGTATGCTTTGCTATGGTACCCAGACCGTTTTGAGGCAGAGCAACCTTGTGGCTAAAAATGTAGAATTAAATATTTATATAAAAAATTGCTTTTGATTACAACTTCATTTCCACCATTTACAATTTCTTTTAAAACCTATTTTCTAACTCCCTCAGACCTGTTTACATCAATTTCCACCACAAAATTTTGGATTTTGTGTCATATTTCCTTCTTTCTGTATCAATGAATCCAATGAAAGCTGTCTCTAAAATTGTATCTCTTCAAAACTTTGACACATTGGCACCAAAATATAATGGCTCTTCATATGCCATTGTCATTTCATACAGACAATACCACATTATTCTGGTAGCAGCACCACCTATTGGTCAGAATAATAAGTAATAAGCAGATATAGCGCATTATAACTCATGTTTAAAAATAACAATGTTCAAATGTCTTTATTTACACATGCTTAAAGTGATAGTTCACGTAAAACTGAATATTCAGTCATCATTTACTCACCCTTTACTTGCTTCAAAAAATAAGATATTTTGAAGAATCTTAGAAACTGTTAATGAAATGGAAACTTCCATTGTAAAAAAAAAAAAAAGAAAAAAAAAATACAATGGAAGTCAATGGTTACCTGTTTTTGACATTTTTCTAAATATCTTCTTTTGTTTCACAGAAGTAAGAAACATGAGATATTTTTTCAGTTGTGAGTGAACTATTACTTAAGTTTAGCCTACATCTATTTGTCATTATTATTATTATTATTATTATTATTATTATTATAAAATAAGTACAGTACCAAAACACAGTCATGCAGATAATCATTATAATAATATTTGTTCCTATAATAATAATACTTGTGAGATATTGGTTATTTTTACAGTGTTCATGGACTTCAGACTTCCATAACGTAACTGATCCAGATCAGACACAGTTAACTAAACTTAAATGTCCACAGTAGTAAAATAAAGCAGGGCTCAGTAAACTCAATGAAGATCCACTGGAATTACTGTAATCACATCTGCAGATGGCTAAATTAAACGCTCCCGGACTTGGATGAGCACTAATAGAAAGCTGAGCCAAACGGGGACAGTTGAGCTGAACTGCTAAGTGAAGGAGACAGAATAATCAGACGAGAAAGAAGCTTCAGCAGGAGTGATTTCCTGAGCCGCGGATGAACTGTAAACAGACAGTTTGTGTGTTTAAGCTGCGGATGAATCACTATCTGGACTGTCTGGAGTGTGTGATGTGTGCTTGTGTGTTTGCTGACAGGAACAGATGCGCTACTGAGAGAATGGCAGAAGCTGATTGGAAACACTAGCAAAGCAGAAATACCTGAGAGACTGGCTAAAACTATAGAGATCCTATAATATCAATTCAATTTAATTAGCAGAGGATGAGATCTGAATATTACTGATTACATATAGTACATACATATTTATATACCAATAAAGTGTTTGCATTTGAGTTGCTTATTGTAGAACAATTTTGTCCTGTTAGGGTTGTTCAATTGTTATCATATTGTAAAAGGTGCAGTATATAAGTTTAACACCCAGTGGCTGAACTAGGTATTGCATTTCTGGATCAAAACAAAAGCAAGTACAGGTTGCCAGATTGAGAACCAACAGGAGTGTGCCATCGAGCCTAAATGCTTATTAGCCACTTAATAAAAGGAATATTTTCATATTAAAAGCAATTTTTGTCCTAACCAATACCTGGAATTTATATATTAGAAACGGCATCTATTTCTTGCAGCTGAACAACAGAAAACGTGATGACAATGATCACCTCAGGAACACCTCATGTGCTTTATTTTGTGTTAAATGGTAACAATTTGAGTTTGAATGACATTTACTGCAATACTACTGAAAACAGCAGCAGATGCACCTCAGATCTTAAAAATAAAATAAACCATTTGAATCTGAACTTTAAAACTGGGAAATTATGCAAACAAACAGATATCAATGATTCAGCATCTACATTTAAAAATGTTAAAGAGGTTTAGGATGTATTAATTAGATTAAAAACCTTACCATTTTGTGAGTGAGTGCATATTCTGTGTTTCTGAATGGCTGTATTTACATTTCTGTGGTGTTGAATCTGGTGCAAAGAGCCAAATTTCTTATTACTGCATATCTCATCAAGTAGCGTGTTGTTAGGACACAGGGTTATAATGTAATCTGCTCAGCTAATGATTACGTTCATAATATTTATATTATTTGCTAATTAATAACCTCATGTGGAACTCTGAATCTGTCTCTCATTTTGAAGTCTGCTACTGTCCACCGGAGGTCGCATTTTGGTCACGAGCACATACTTTGCGAGCATTCCTGACTGAATGAATGAAATTTCCGTCAAGGCAACCCAGGGTGCTAAAATATAATTGGCTAAAGTGACAGTGGACTGGTTAAAATAACCAGAACAAAGACAGACGTTCCGGCACCTAACAGATATTTTCAAAGCAAAATATCTGACTGTAGCATTGTTTTTCAGGTAAACAAGAATGTTCACTTGGCATGTTTTTTAAATATTTTATAAACATATGGTATTTTTATGCTTTAAAAGAGTTAAAAACTTACTTACAGCACCTAGAAAATGCTAATATTTACATTGTTAATATTAAATTTGACGATATTGTTCAAATGTTGGTTTATATATCTAAAGTCTGGATAATATGTCAGTCAGGAGTTAGCCAATATATATATATATATATATATATATATATATATATATATATATATATATATATATATATATATATATATATATATATATATATATATATATATATATATATATATTAGACCTCCTGTGATTTTTTTTCCAATACTTTTTTTCCCAAACTTAATAGTAATCAAGAAAATATTTTCCATTAAGTGAAACTACATTACTAGGAAAATATTTTATTTAAAAAAATATTAAGTTAGGTTAAGCTAAGCTAAGTCAAAATGTCCTTTGGGCCGATTTTTAAATACTGGGTTTCAGTATGAATAGGGTTCATTGAGTTTTTAATGTGGGTGTCACGTTGGCGCAGTGTGTAGCACGATCACCTCACAGCAAGAAGTCGCTGGTTCAAGCCCCAGCAGGGTCAGGTGGCTCTGCTGTGTGGAGTTTGCATGTTTGTGTGGGTTTCCTCCGGGTGCTCCGGTTGCCCCCACAGTCCAAAGACAAGTGTTATGGGTGAATTAAATAAGCTAAATTGGCCATAGTATGTGTGTAAAGTTCCACTTGTGGACAATAAAGAAAGTTAAGTTAAATAAAAAAATAATTAAAATTTTTAAAGCAGAATTAAAGAGAAGTGTAATTGTACGCCACTCTTGTTGTTTAGATGACATCACACTTGTGGGTTGTTGTCTGACCTTTAGTTGACTTCATGTGGACTGTGTCCAAACTGACAGAGGAGTCGTGGCTCTAGATAATAGTCATTGACATGAGCAATCCTGCTTTAACAGTGTAGTAAAAGTTACTCCTTCACATTGTTATCCTTAATCTGTTGATTCTCATCACTCACTTAAAGTGCTCATTCCAGCCCATAACGCAAAACCAGACTCACATTGTTTAGAAAAACCTCTAATCCAGCCTAACACTTCAATGACCTCTCAAGCACGGGATGTTCCTCTGTAAACCAGACTCCACATTTTTAACGCTCGACGAAAGCCATGTGCCAGAAAGTGGAAAGAAAGAGCCCCTATTTATTCCGGCTCATTTCTCAGTTTTCCATAATCCGTCTTGTTGTTCCACTATAGAATAACATAAACAAATGAAGTAAAACAATGGGATTTTCATCACAGGTGGTCGAAACACACACAGACTGTTCAGCACATAAACACTAGACAGATTTTCTCAGAGAGATGAGAAAAGTCTATATCTATATAGAAACATAACTACATTAGCTAAATGAATGTAGACCTTAATTAGGACTTTCAGTGAATCCTTGAAACACATTTGGGACCTAAATGTAGGATTTAACATGCGTGAAAAAAAATAAAAATATTTAATAAACATCTACTGTATATTAAATATAATGTAATTCTATATGATAAAAAATAAGGGAAACACTTTATTTTGATGGTCTATTTGAGTATTAGTAGACTGTCTGCCTAATACCTGTTGATGCTGCTCCTACAACAGACATTTAACTGACTTGCAAAGAAACTTTGCAAGTACATGTCAACTTAAACTAACCCCAACCTAATAGTCTACTTATAATCTAATGAGAGAATAGTTGCAATGTAATTTAAATTCAACAAACGGACCATCAAAATAAAGTGTGACCAAAATAAGTTGTTGGGTTTTTTAAGGGTGTTATTTGGCGAGTGATACATATCTGCATTGCAGTATTTTTATCATGTAATATTATACTTACACATAAATGCACACACACAGACATTACTTAAAATACTTTCAAATTGACATTAACTAAAAAAAATTGTAAAATAAAATATTTTTGGGTTCAGCACATACAAATATCTTAATTCAACATGAATATATTATTTGTATCAAAAGTGACAGTAAAACAATGTAAAACATTTTATGTACATAACAATTTCACAATATTTCAATTTTGACAAAGTGTTGATTTCAGTAATAAGTATTATTACACTCAAACATTTCTTTACTGAAAAGAGGTTTTATTAATATTGGAAAACTAATTACAAAACTACATAGCCATGTGTGAAAAAGTATTTGCCCCTAAACCTAATAGCTGGATGCCTCCCTTAGCAATCAAGCAATTTCAGTAACTTGCAGTGAATCTGGTACAGCGTTGTGGAAGGATTTTGTCCCACTCATCTTTGCGGAATCATTGTAATATAGCCACATTGGATGGTTTTTGAGCATGAACTGCTATTTTAAGGTCATACCATGTCAAGGTCAGGACTTTGACTAGGCCACTCTAAAGTCTTCATTGTGTTTTTCGTCAGCCATTCAGACTTTCTGGTGTGCTTTAAATCATTGTCCTGCTGCAGAACCCACGTTCAGCTAACAGATGACCTTCAGGGTATTTTGGTACACAGCAGAATTCATGGTTCCATTTATCACAGCAAATCTTCCAGGTCCAAAAGCAGCAAAACAGCTCAGACCATCACACTACCATCATCACTTTTTAATGGTACACACACCTTCCAAAACTTTTGTCTCGTCAGTCCACGAAGTAATTTCCCCAAAATCTTGGGCATCATCAAGATGTCATAATCGGCATAATGTCCAGATTTTGAGGATCTTTAGGTCTACTTCACTTTGGCAGGCAGGTCCTATTTAAGTGATTTCTCAATTGTAAACAGGTTTGGTAGTAATCAGGAATGAGTGTGGCTAGAGAATTTTAACTCGGGTGTGATAAAAAAAAGGTAACGTTAAAAAAGTCAAGTTAAGTCAAGTTATGCTTTAACAGAGGGCTATCTAGTTACAATTATCGTTTTCCCTTAATGACAAAAACACTTTAAAAACAGCATTATATGTTTACTTATGTTACTTTCGGCTAATATTGACACTGTTTAATAATCAGAAACATTAAAGTGTGACAAATATGCAAAAAAAAATACAAAAAAAGTTTTATCTGTAATATTTCTTCATTTATTTACCTTGAGACCCACTATAAAAATAATACATTATTGGTCTAACAGAACATTTACAATATGCTTTATAACTGTAAGTAGACACTAGTTGTAGTCTAAGGCAGTAGTTTATTTGGCATGGCTGAAGCTCACTAACAACAGACAGTCTGACTATCAGAGGGTTGCCAGACGTTCAGTATACAAACCCCCCACCAAGAGCTGGAGGCCTACACGTTCAGTCAGACTCAAAAACCACAAACACACACACACACACACACACACATATAAACACGCACAACCTGCCAGAGCCAAAACACACACAAAAACAAGCTGTATACGCTTAATAGAAAATACAGAGAAAACTTCCCCAACAAGACCATGTCTATCCTAAAATAGTTTATCCTACATTTCAACAGGTCTGCACGGTACACTTATAAAATATGAAGTGCATTTTTCTCCAGCGAAGAAATGTAAAAAATATGAATGACATCTGTTGAAATGCTCTTCAATATAGTCCGGTTAAGGAGGAAGGCATCTTATCTCTCAGCCAATCAAAACAGGCTACAATAACACACATAATTAGGAGATTGCAATCATCCCAAATCCAACAAATGCACGCAACTCAGATTTAGCCTGCAAAATAGTCTTCACACGGATTTGAATTCTTTCTTTTCAGATAACTGAACACAGCTGCACATGGGCCAGTCCTCACTGCGGTTTATTCATCAGACATCCCAGAATAAAGAAATCACAAGAGCTTAACACACCTTAAATATTTTATTTTTTTTTTTATTTTTATTTTTTGGCTAAATGATTTTAGCATTTTAATTAAGCTTGGAAGTTGAAAGACTGGAGGTGTGGAACCCTCTAAGTTTAGGTTTAGGTATATGTCACTGCACAGTGTTCATGAACGTGCACACTATACTGACGCCTAGAAGAAGAAAATGTTGAATAAAGTTAATATTTTTTGTTTTATGTGTGCACACAAATGTATTCTTGCACATTGATGGGGGGTGGGGCATTTCTGTCTATGGAGGGTTTCTTTTAAGATATCTTTATTTTTGGTCCAAGAATACACAACGGTCTAGGGACTTAAGTACAACTTGAGAGTGTGTTACTGACAACATTTTTATTGTTGGGTAAACTAACCATTTAAGATATTTTATAAAACAAACACTACTACAAACATCAAATATATATACACTTACTGGCAACTTTATTAGATATACCTGTTCAATTGCTTATTTACACAAATATCTAACCGTGAAGCCAATCACATGTTAACTTAAAGTCCTGTAAATGTGGTCAAGGAAATTTACTGAAGTAAAGAAAGTGACTTTGAAAAAATGACATGGTTGTTGGTGCCATATGGACTGGTCTGAATACTTCAGAAACTGCTGATCTGATTGGATTTTCATGCATAACCATCTATAGGGACAAAGATTGATATTAAAAAGATGTAATATCCAGTTTCTGGCAGTCCTCTGTGTTAAAAAGCCTTGTTGACCAGATTAATTTTAACTTGTAGAAAGACAACAGCAAGGTCTGCAGAAAAGCATTACTGAACAAACCAAACCATGAAGCAGATGTGCTACAGCATCAGAAGAAAAAAAACTCTTGACAGACAGCCACAGCTAACTTAGATAGAGGTCCTCTGGGATGTGCTTAAACTGGAAATTTGCACAATGGATTTCCAGCTGATAATCTGCAATAACTGAGTGATGCTATTACGACAATATAGGAAATCTCTGAGGAATATTTTCAACACCTCACTAAAAAAACTAATTTCATTCCAATCTGGTATGTGGCATACTTGATAAATGGATGGTGAGTGCATGAGGATTATTTAGAATAGGCACTAACATGCAAGGTGAGTCCCAAAGCACATATTTATTCACTATTCTATGCCATGTTGTAGTATCAATAGTATAAGTAGTGAATTTTGTATAGTGCATAGTGTATAAT